>NW_027556098.1:174568919-174936419 GCF_003287225.1 Phascolarctos cinereus
AATACCATCAAAGAATTTAAGAAATACATGTCCTCAAAATTTATATGACCAGGGCCCTTTATTCCAGGAATGCAAGAATAGTTCAACCTTAGGGTAACAACTAGCATAATAAATCATACTAATAACAAAACCTATATTATCTATTTCACATCAATAAATGCATAAAATAATTTGATAAAATATATCACTTAAAATCTAAACAGCACAGGAATCTACTTAATATGATCAGAAGCATTTAGCTAAATCAAAGACCTAGCCTTATTTGTAAGGGAAAAACATTGAAAATTTTCCTGATGTGATCAAGAGTGGAGCAAAAATGCTCACTATTGAAATTATTTGACATTGTACTGGAGATACTTGCTATAGCATAGCTCTAACATTAAGACAAGAAAAAGAAACATATCATCTTGCAAGAAGACTCTATGGGCTTCTGTGTGGGTAGGCTATAATGGAACTAAGGTGGAAGGAGGGGGAGGGAAACAAAGAAGAAACAAAATTTAAAAACTCTAGACAAAGAGTGAAAATAATTAATTGCTTGAGGGAGAGGGAATAAGCTTTTATATAGCACCTACTACGTGCCATGCACTGTTCTCAGCATCATCATCATCCTCACAATCATTATAAATTTCATTTCATCCTCACAACAACCCTGCAAGGTAGGTGCTATTATTATCCCCATTTTACAACTGAGGAAACTGAGGCAAATAGAGGTTAAATGACTTGTCCGTGGTCGCACAACTAATAAGTGTCCGAGACTGGATTTGAACTCGGGTCTTCCTGTTTCCAGGCCCAGAACTCTGTCCACTGAACCACCTAGCTGATTTTTGGCCAAGACTTGAAGGAAGCCAGCAATGCCAGAAGACAGAGATGAAGAGGGAGAGAATTCCAAGTATGAGAGACAGCCAATGAAACATTTCAGTGTATAGGAGTAGGATGTATAGGGAATGTTTTATCTTACCCTTGTATGTCCATATGGGTTTGTCTGAATGTGGCCCCCAGGGAGGCAGGAATAGTTATTTCTGGAGTCTCCTCCTTTTACCCTCCTCCTAGGGAGACTTTGATTCCTGCCAGGAAAGAGAGCAGGAGTTTGGGGCCAGCGGCCGGCCACTCTCTCTGTCCAGAGAGAGCGTGTACCAGGCAAGAATTTACATCTATCTGCTCCTTTAAATATTACTAGTCTAGGGGAACCAATTTTAGGCTCCCCAAAAAAGGTCTGCCAAAAAGCTTTGGGGGTTTTAGAAAATAGTATGTGAAATATGAGCCAACAGTGTGACCTTATCTCCAACAAAGGGAATGTGACCTTTTGCTGTGTTAAGAAACATAGTGTCCAGAGCAAGGGAGATTCTGCTCAGCCCACATTTGGAGCATTTTGTTCAGTTTTGGGCACCATATCCAGAAGAAGGCAAGCAGGATAGAGGGTTACAGACCATGAGGAGGGTTAAAGACACCAGGAAACTTTAATCTGGAGAATAGAAAACTAGAGGTGGGAGGGTAAGAAGAAAAAGGTTATTGAATCATAGTAACAGAACCTCCTGGTTGCAAAGAGTTAGAAGCCAAAACTATACCTCCATGAGATTCCTCTCTCCAATACACATAACAAGTAGTCAGACGTCCAGCCTTTGCTTGAAGACCTCAAGTGATAAGAAACCACCACCTCCTAAGGCACCCTTTGGACGTCTCTAGTCATTAGGAAAGGTTTTCTTTGTGTTTAATCTAAATCTGTCTGTCTACAATTTCTTTTTAAAAAAAAATTATTTTCCCCCTATTACATATAAAACCAAATTTTAACATTCATTGTTAAGTTTTAAGTTCCAAATCTGTACCTTCTTCTTCCCCCTTTTTCCTCCCTAACATGGGAAGCAATCTGATATGAGCAATGTGCATGTAAAACATTAGCCCTTTTGTGGGAGAAAATTTGAACAAAACAAAGAAAGGAAGAAAAAAGGAAGAAAGAAAGAAAGGAAGAAAGAAAGGAAGGAAGGAAGGAAGAAAGAAAGAAAGAAAGAAAGAAAGAAAGAAAGAAAGAAAGAAAGAAAGAAAGAAAGAAAGAAAGAAAGAAAGAAAGAATAGTCTGCTTTGATCTGTTTTCAGACTTCATCACTTCTTTCTTTGGAAGAGGATAGCATGAGTCCTTTGGGATTTTCTTGGATCACTGTATTTCTGAGAACAGCTACGTCATTCACAGATGTTCATCATACAGTATTGCTATTACTGTGTACAATGTTTTCCCGGTTCTGCTCAACTTTGCTCACCATCAGTTCATATAAATCTTTCCAGTTTTTTCTGAAATCATCCTGCTTGTCATTTCTTATAGCACAATAATATTCCCTTACATTCATATACCACAATTTGTTTAGCCATTCCCTAATTGATGGGCATTCCCTCAATTTCCATTTCTTTGCCACCACAGAAAGAGCTGTTATATTTTTGTACAAATAGGTTCCTCTCTCTCTTCTCTCTCTCTCTCTCTCTCTCTCTCTTCTCTCTCTCTCTCTCTCTCTCTCTCTCATACAAACCTACTAGTGATATTGCTGGATCAAAGGGTATGCACAGTTTGACAGTCCTTTGTAAATAGTTCCAAATTGCTCTCCAGAATAGTTGGATCAGTTCACAACTCCACCAAAAGTGTCCCAGTTTTCCCACATTCCCTCCAACTTTTAGCATTTTCCTTTTCTGTCATATTAGCCAATCTGGTGGGTGTGAGGTGGTACCTCAGAGTTGTTTTAATTTGTATTTCTCAAATAATAGTGATTTAGAGCATTTTTTCATATGCCTATAGATAACTTTTATTTCTTCATCTGAAAACTGCCTGTTTGTATCCTTTGACCATATAGGCAGTACTAAGGGGAAAAGAACAAGAAGAAAATTAAAGCCTCTCCTATCCAAAAAGTCACGTAAAGAAAGAGAAGAAAGAAAAAGGAAAAAATGTAAGGGAGTACAAAAGCCAGAAATCCTAGACATTTTCTCCCCTATTTGGAAGAAGTGAGTCTTAGATCTTTACAAAGAGAAACTCAAGCTTTATCTCCATAGCTAGAAATATCTTTCACCCTGCCCAGTTCCACCCCTACCCCCCACCCCCTCTGCAGTTCTTAACTGCAGAGTATAGTTTGGGTAGCTCTAAGGGTTTCCATTTGACCTTATCCCAAGGCCCATTGGCAGGAGACTCTCTCCTTACTGGTAGAGATGAGTGCCCTGCTCTGTGGAAGGGGTTGGGGCAGAATTGGTGAGAGGCTAGAGAGTTTCATTTCAAGGCCAGTCCTCTCCAGGACTCGTCCAGTTTCAAGTCTTCTTGGGGACACTTTAAGCGATTATTGGATTTGGGTACTTCTGGCTCCCAGTATCAGAGAGGAGATGGACAAGACCAACCCCACTTCAGGCTGCTGAGGGAAAAAACCTGAGGAAAACCCGTGAAAAGCTGGCCATCTCTATCCTGTCCTCCAATTTTCTACTATAGAGACTTCAGGGAATTTCCCCTTGGGTGAGATCAAAGACTCTTTCTTGGTCGAGCTTACCCCAGTTCCCACTACATATCTGGTATATAGTCTCCTATGTAAATCTTTTCTGATTTCTGTTTTGCTGCAATTTGGATAAATGGGTTTCTTTGCTATTCATTTTGTGTGCTTATTGTGGAATTATTAGGTGGGGAATGGGTCAATCCTTGCATATAAAGCTTGGGGTTCCCCTTCCTCCCATTAGTGATGACAAAGTGATCAGAAGTTAGATTGAACTCCTACATCACATCTACTAGATTAATAATATTTGAGGGAGCAGATAAATATAATTCTAGCTTAGTGTTTTCTCTTTTTGAGGAAAGCAAAATAGAGGCCTCTAGGCCCCAACTTCCTGCTTCCCTTCCTGGCAGGAATGAAAGTCTCTTTCAGAGAGGATGGGGAGAGAAGCGGCCTAGAGATGTTTGTTCTGCCTCCCTCCAGTCACATCACAGCAGCCCTCACTACAGGTGGGCCTTGAAACCCATGAAGACTTTCCTACACAAGGGGCACTCCCCCTACCCATGTGTACAGGTTGCTGAAAGGGACCACACAGAAAGTGACTACAAAGAGCCCATAATACCTGCCCTCTGTAGCCTCCCCTGAAAGATCCAAACGGGGCAGGTTCCTTAGAGGATGCCTTAGGCTTTGGTGGGGCTGAAGGGCTATTGCTCTGGTGCTAACAGCTTTACCAGCAGCTGGATAGGTTAACCATCTGTTGCTTTCTTATCAACTCCATGTTTCCGGTGTGTTGTGGTTGGTGGCAGCTAGATAATTAGTGGATATAGCACTGGCCCTGGAGTCAGGAGGACCTGAGTTCAAATCCAGCCTCAGACACTTACTAGCTGTGTGACCCTGGGCAAGTCACTTAACCCTGTTTGCCTTAGTTTCCTCATCTGTAAAATAAGCTGTAGAAGAACCACTCCACTACCTTTGCTAAGAAAACCCCAAATTGAGTCACAAAGAGTCAGACATTACCGAACAACAACAACCACCACCCACCTATCAGAGCAGCAGGTTCCGTGACTCCTCCCTCCATTCCCAGAGTACTTATTCACAATGACAGAAGCATTTGCCTAAACTATTGACTGTCCCGACCATCTGCTCAAATTTCACCAGCTGGTAACACCACTGTGTGGTATCTGACCATTTGATTGTCCCACCCTACATATCTGCAGTACCCTTCCCCATCTCAATCATGATGTGAGCCACGAGGTCATCAATTCTCATCTCAACCCAATTACCAACTATGCCAAATTTAGGGGCTGGACTCACTGGCATTCTGCTATTTCATGTTAGATTTGGGGACTGAATAAGGCTCTTGGAAGTCACTGAACAGTTAACAAAAAGATTTATTTAGCTATAACATAGCAAAGATATGCAATAAGGATCCAGGGGCATTTAGTGTTGGTAGACATGCCACCCTATCCTTCATATGGAAACTCATCTTTCCGTTTACCAAAGCAGGCAAGGTATACTGACTCATTTGGTCTTTAGACATCCATCAAGCTAGAGGGTCTTCACTCAACATGGTTTCCACATTGTGGAACTTTTTATGCCCCTTGGTGACCAGGAAGTTTATCAAAGGAGTCAGGGGCCAATTAGGTCCCAGGAAAAGTTCTGTTGCCTTTTAGGGAAAACAGACTTCTGTTGCTGGGAATAGAGGGAACCCAGATCCTATTATACTAGGGTTCAAGTTTTGCTTCTGACAAACTGACTGTATGACAGGGCTGTAAACCTCTCAGTTCCCCAGCAGTTAACTCTTGAAGACATCCATTTTAGAGAGGGTACTGATCAACATTAATAGAGGAAGTCATTGACCAGGAGCCCCCTACACTGATTACCCCCTACATGGTCAGGTTAAAAAAAAAATACACACATACACACATTTTTATGGATGTCATTTGTTTTTATTTCACCTTTATCTGGCCCAAAAAGCCATTCTTTGTAACAAAGAATAAAAATGAAAAAGAAAAAAAAAAGCAGTTTGGTAAAACTAACACCATTACCCAACACTGATAGTACCTTCTATGTTCTGTGCCCATAATTCTCCACTCTCCGCTTGGCATCCGCAGTTTAGCAAAATCTCAACTCCAAGGAACAAAATGTTCCTCCCAGGATAAGCTGATCCCCAGAAATCTCTTCATCAGGCTGTTTGATTCAACCTGGATGTACTCAACTCCTTCCCAGCTCCTTCAGCCTCCTGTCCCCTCTGAGTGGAGGGTTGGAGGGTGGAACTTAACTCTACCCGAAGATTTCCTTTGCAGAGAGCAGCATTTGGACTTTCTACCTCACTCCACTCTGCATCTGCAGCTCTGCTTAGTCTCAATTCCATGGAATAAGATACCCCGAGTAGGGTACCCTCCCTTGCTTTCCATCTTCCTGTTGTGTGTTATCTTCCCCCAGTAGATTGTAAGCTCCTTGAAAGGAGAGACTTTTTCTTATTTCTATCTCCAGCACTTAGCATAGTGCACGGCACATATTAGGTGCTTAATAAATGTTTACTGAATTTAATTGTATAGCCTTCCACCTCTGTAAAGAAGAAATGGAGGGAAGGGCATTCTTCATCTCTTCAGATACTATGATTATGTGGAAGGAAAGAACTGGTTTGCTGAGAGCAAAAGTTCAATGTTGGAGCTGTGGGAAATAAGTTTAGACATGGAGAAAAGGATCAAGTTATGGACAGTCTTGAAATCCTTGCAAGTCTGTACTTGGTGCAGTAGGAAAAGGGGGAATCATTGTAGGTTCTAGAACAGGGCAATGGCAGGAAGAAAATTAACCCCAGTTTCTCCCCACCTCTGCTTTAGTCCTTCTGGGCTCTTTGGCTCCTCCTAGTGGCCATCTCATGAGCATGCTACTCTTCCAACGTGTTACAAATTAGGGCTGTTGGGTTTGGGATTCTGGACACTTGGATCATATTTCAGAGTAAAATTGTAACAAAGGCAGTCTGAGACACGGTTTTCTCCAGGGCAAGATATCAGTTTACTAACAGTGACAAGTAAACTGTTAGTAAAGTGGGTTACACTGGCCATCTCAGCCAAAAAGCCAGGGAGTTGAGCATGAACAATTTATTAGTTAGGTTTTTTTGTTGGTGTGTGAGACTTTTTGTGACCCCATTTGGTGTTTTCTTGGCAGAGATACTTCAGTGGTTTGCCATGTCCTTCTCTAGTTCATTTTACAGATGAGAAACTAAGGCAAACACGGTAAAGTGACTTGCCCAGGGTCATACAAGCTAGAAGTGTCTGAGGCCAGATTTGAATTTAGGAAGATGAGTCTTCTTGACTCCAGGCCTAGGCCTCTATCCACCGTGCCACCTAGCTGTTCATTAGTTAGGCTAGCAATAACCAATAAGTTGAGTCAGAGACCTTTGAAAGGCCACAGATGGCCAACAGGGTCTTTTAAACCTAGATGCGTCTTCCTTCTGATTGGCCTGACAGTATATTATTTGGACCTTCCCTGAAAAGGTCAGACAATCCTGATTGGTAGACATTTTAATGAGGAGGTGGGTTAAGAATTACCTCAGCTCCTCATTATTTCCTCACTGGGAGACAGGGAGTAATCGCCAGGTGATAGGATTAAGGCTGGGGAAAGTGGGTTGACCTTCAAGTGTGGCTGACTGTGCTCCTTTTTTGACCGGTAAGAAATGCTAATTGCTTTATGGGCCTCAGCTGCCTTTCGTAATCTTGGCCAGAAAATCAGAACCATCCTAATCAGATCCCCTTCCTTTAGCCTCCCCCGAATCACCCCTAATTTTAACAAGGAGACAGAAGGACAGGTGAGTTGTCACCTGTGGAGGGCCTAGCTCAAGATGGTTTTCTGTTTATCTGTAAATAGTGGCAGGAGTCCCACTTACACTGGTTTGCTAGGTAGAAGGGTGGAGGGGTAGCCTTCTGAGCTATACTGAGAAATGAGGTCTGAAAAATAGGGAAAAGTTTGGATTATAGAATAATATTATTCAACTTGAAAAGGCCACAAACCAAGACTAACGCGGAGGGCGTGTTGGTGCATGATTTTCAGCTTGCCGATGATTGTGTACTTAAAGCCTCTGAAGCTGAGACACAACAAAATACGATTGATTCTCTGCTGCTTGTGCTAATTTTGGCCTAACAATTAATACCAAGAAAACACCGGTGCTCTATCAGCCAGTACCACACCATCCATACGTGGTATCATGGGTTACAGCAAATGGAGAAGTTTTGAATACTGTGGATAAGTTTACTTACCTTGGTAGTGCACTTTCCAGGGATATGTACACATTGATAATGAGATTGACGCACACATTGCCAGAGCTGGCTCAGTGTTTGGAAGGCTCTGAAGGAAAGTGTGGGAGAAGAGGTATTAGACTGACTACCAAACTGAATATCTACAGAGCTGTTGTGCTGACCTCATTGTTGCATGCCTGTGAAACCTGGACAGTCTACCAGTGCCAACCCAGGAAACTGAATCGCTTCCATGTGGATTGTCTTTAGGAAGATTCTGAAGATCACCTGGCAGGAAAAGGTAACAGACACTAAGGTCCTTTCTCAAACTATACTGCCAAGCACTCAAACTCTGCTGCAAAATGCACAACTCGAATGGGCTGACCACATTGTTCAAATGCCAAATACGTGCTTGCCAAAAAGACCATTTTACGGAAACCTCACACAAGGCTAGTGGTCACTTGGTGGTCAGAAAAAGTGACAAAAGGACACTCTCAAGGTGTCTCTTAAGAACTTAGGAATTGATTGACCAGAGAGACACCAGCACAGGACTGCCCAGTGTGACATACCCTCATCAAAGAAGGTGATGTGCCTTCAGGTTGTTCCATGAGCAAGATACTCCACCTCCCAGCTCCAGGCATTTTTCTCTGGCTGTACCCCAGGCCTGGAACACTCTCCCTCCTCTGATCTGATTACTGACCACTCTGGCTTCAAGTCTTAACTAAAATCCCACTTTCCACAGGAAGCCTTCCCTAACCTCTCTTAATCCCACTGCTTTCCCTCTTTTAATTATTTCCTATTTATTTTGTCTATAGCTTGCTTTGTATATATTTGTTTATATATTATCTTCCCCATTAGATTCTAAGTTCTTTGAGGGAAGGTACTGTCATTTACCTCTTTTTGTATTCCAGTATAATGCCTGTCACATAAGCACTTTAAAAAGTTTATTGATTGATTGACAGGTATTTGGAAATCTACTCATTCCATCCAATTCACAAGTTAAAAAAGCACCTGGATTTCTGAACACTGCAGCTTGCAAAGGAGAAGCCAGAAGTCTTTTTTGCAAAGAATATTGAGCCAATCTTACACCTATCTGGTGTGACTGTCACTGTTGTCAAGATAGATTATGAAGGATAAGTCAAAAAGATGCTAAAATTAATGGCAAACATCATCCATTGAGGATGAAGATTGAGGGACATAGAGGTGGGGGGAGACTGAGGGATGCAAAGCTGGGATACGGTACTAATCAAAATTGATTTTAAAATATATTAACAATTATTACAAAAATTTAAGAAATATATATGTGCATATGTATGCATCAACAGTAGGAAAATAATCACATTAATACAAAAATCAGTTTTATTTTTTAAAATTAATTTACTTTGATTTATCAACAATCACTTCCATAAGCTTTTGAGTTTTAAATTTCTCCCCCTCCTTCCACACTTCCCTCCCCAAGACAAGCATGCAATCTGATATAGGCTATACATATACATTCCTATTAAACATATTTTCACATTAGTCATGTTGTGAGGAAGAATTAAAACCAATAGAAGGAACCTCAAGAAAGAAGAAACAAAATAGAGCAGAAGAAAAAAAAAGGAAATAGTATGCCTGGATCTACATTCAAACTCCATAGTTCTTTCTTTGGATGTGGATAGCATTTTCCATCATGAGACTTATGGAGACTCTTAGATCCTTGCATTGCTGAGAAGGGCTAAGTCTATCAAAGGTAGTAATCGAACAATGTGGCTGTTAACAGTGTGCAACATTCTTCTGGTTCTGCTCGCTTCACTCAGCATCAGACCATACAAATCTTTCCAGGTTTTTCTGAAGTCAGCCTGTTCATCATTTCTTATAGCACAATAGTATTCCATTACATTCATATCCCACAACTTGTTCGGCCATTGACCAATTGATGGGCATCCCCTCCATTTCCAATTCTTTCCCACCACAGAAAGAGCTGCTATATTTTTGTACATGTGGGTCCTTTTCCCATTTTTATGATCTCTCTGGGATACAGCCCTAGGAGTGCGATTGCTGGGTCAAAGCGAAAATCAGTTTTAAAAGAGCATTTGTTATGCGCCCACTCTGTGCCAGGCACTGTGCTAGGTTCTGGGGAGACAGATACAAAGAATTAAATGATCCTGTTTGCAATAGGTTGACATTCTAAACCACACTACTATGTAAATAGATGCAGAAAAAGCCTCTGACAAAATGTAGCACTTCGTAGCACAGACGGACGAAAAGAAAGGGCCACACCAGGTCAGAAGAGGGAGACAGAAGAACACTGGGAGAAGAAGGTGGAGGTTTTGGGTGGAGACAAAGCACTTAGGGTCATTTTAGGGACACAGACAGCGCGTGGACGGCAAGCACACTCAGTGAGGGAGTGACCACACGCTTCCTCCCTTCCCTTTAAAATTTAAATCTGGGCCTCCGTAGGGCGCCCCCACTAAACTGTCCCGCCCTCTCGGCGATTTAACCAATCATCTTCTGGAGGGGGTGGAGCTAGCCTCGTCTTGACCCAGCCTCGTCCTTTGGAATGTAAACACGGTCGGGCGCCGTTCAAATAAGCCAATCAATTCTCGGCAGCCGTGGTGATTGGGTCTGCCCAATTCGCCGGGTTTCTTTTTTCCTGTGACCTTCGTTCCGTGCCTTCGGCCCCTCCCCCGCGCTCAAGATGGCGGCGCCCATCGGATCGCAGGCCGCGGCGGCAGCGTCCGGGGGTGCCTGAGAAGGGGCGCCTCGCCTCTTGAACCTCTCCCTCCCCGCCCATCCCCCCCTGCCTCCCGCGAGGTCGTGAGCCCGGAGGAAGGGGGCCGGGCGGGGACAGGAGCCTCCCTGCGGCCGCCTCACGCGCGGCTCCCCATCCCGTCCAGCCTCGGGGCCGGGGACCCCCCGCCTTCCCTCACGCCGAACCGCTCCGGGCCCCGGCCCCGGCCCGGCCCGACCCTCGTCGCGGCCTGTGTTTGTGTGTCTTGCCCACCCTGTGACTCGTGCGCCCCCTAAGTCACGACCCTGCTACCGGGCCCAACAACAGACTCTCGGGGGCGCCCCTGGCCGGCCATGGAGGCCGTGTACCTGGTGCTGAACGGGATCGGCCTGGCCTTGGACGTGCTCAACTTCTTGCTGGACCTCAACTTCCTCCTCGTGTCCTCCCTGCTAGCCGCCCTGACCTGGATGGTGACCTTCGTCTACAACCTCCCGCACACGGTCCTGGCCGGTCTCCTGCACCTGGGCCGCGGGGCGCTGCTGTCCGTGTCGGCGGCCGTGGAAGGCCTGGCCCGCCTGCTCCTGGGGGTCCTGCAGGCAGCGGGCGCCCTCATGCGGGGCTGCTGCTCGGGCCTGGAGAGCCTGACGGTGGTGGGCCACCTGGCCTTGCACGTGGCCGCGAGGGGCAGAGAACTGGTCCATCGGGGGGTCCTGAGCGTGGTCTCCTCTAGCCATGCCCTGCTGCGCCAGGCCTGCGACGTGTGCGCTATCGCCATGAGCTTGGCTGCCTACGTGGTCAACAGCCTGGTCAACATCTGCCTCATTGGGACTCAGAACCTCTTTGCCCTCGGACTGGCCCTCTGGGACTCTGTGATGGGGCCCTTGTGGAGGGTGACCGATGTGTTGGGAGCCTTCTTTGCACATGTTTCCAGCAGTGCTGTTGCCATGGCAATTCTCCTGTGGACGCCTTGCCAGCTGGTACTGGAGTTAATAGCCTCTGGCACCCATCTTTTGGCCAGTTTCATGCTAGCTAATCTCTCTGGCTTGGTGTTGCTGGTGGCAGTGTTGGCAGTGACTATAACCATCCTACACCCAGATCTTGCCATTCGGCTGGCAGTCCGGGCAACTGAACAGCTTCATGCCCTGCCTTCTTACCATCGGCTCCGTGGGGATGTGGTACGACTCTCCCGCTTAGCACTAGGTTCAGAGTCTTGGCGCAGGGTACGAAGCCGGAGCCTGCAGCTGGCAAGCTGGCCTATTGGTGGTGGTGGAGGAGGAGGAGGGGGTGCCCCTGGGGCCCCCCAGGGTGGGCCAAGGAGGGGGCCGCCTGCCAGAATCCGGGGACACGAGCAGCCTCCTGACCCAGTGCCCAGGCTTCCTATTCGGCCAGAGGAAGGGACAGGGGCAGCTCGAGTAGCACCTGTCAGGGGCCGGGAAAGACTCAATGAGGAAGAGCCACTACCTGGGCATGACCCATGGCAGCTGCTGAAGGAACAAGAGGAAAGAAAGAAATGTGTCATCTGTCAAGACCAAAGCAAAACTGTGCTTTTGCTACCATGTCGGCACCTCTGCCTGTGCCAAGCCTGCACCGAGATTCTGCTACGCCATCCAGTCTATCAGCGAAATTGCCCACTGTGTCGCCAGGGTATCCTGCAGACCCTCAACGTCTACCTCTGAGGGCTCTGCGCCCACCCCAACTACCCTCACCGTGTTTTTTTTTTCCTTTGGGGAATTCATTCTGCCTTTCCCACTGCCTTTCTCTGAGTAGGTGGGTACCCCGTAACCCTGCTGATCTAGAGGTCATCTGGACTCACATTCCAAGCCTTTGAAGCCATAAGGACACAAAGATTCCCCTTTCTTCACCTTCTTAGGGTTAAGGGAACAGACAGACTTCGGCTAGGCCAGGAAGAATGGTGGTGGTGGAGGAAAGATGTCAGTTTCTCTATGCTTTCTAGGACCAGGAAATTTTAGAGGTGGTGAGGACTGGAGCATCTGTGTCACCTATGCAAGTGCCCCTGAGGCTACAACCCTCTGGGCTCCTGCCCAGATGCCAATCTTTGTGTTGGGCCAGAGGCCCTGACCTTGCTTCTGGTTTTCCTTTTTGAGGCCTGTTATCTTGGCCCATCTTACTCCCTTGCCTAGGCCCTCCTGCCAGAGCAGATCTGCCTGCTACTTATTTGGCAGCTGAAGATCATTGGGAAGATCTTTGACTTTTGTAGATCTTTGACCTATCCTATCAGCCAATTTTCTGCCTTCTTGGGGATCCAAGGGTAGGGAGATGTGGGGGGTCTTTCATTTGCTCTCTGCTGCTGAGAGTTGCCCCTGCTCTCTCAGTGTGACTTCTTCAACACCCAAAAGCTAACTTGAGGCCAATGCTCCCCTGGGGAAGGAGAGAGAAAGAGGCTGAGGATCCTAGATTCCTTCAGTGTTTGTCTTTTGGTCCCTCTTGTACCCTGTCTCCATTGGGAGTCCAGAAGAGAGTAGTCAGAGCTCCTCTATCCCCATCCCCGTAGCTCTACATATGAAAATGACATTCCCACCAGTCCTCTCTCCTTTTTCTGGGGAGCACAGGTTCCACATTCCACATGAGTTCTGGGTCCAGGCACTTCAGGAGGGAGGGACTGATAGTATATTCCTGAATATTTACACTGTTACAGTTTATTCCTGAATAAAGTCTCTTCCACAGCCCTCTGCCTCTGTGTGTGGCTAGGACTGTGAAGATATCCCTATTGGCACCGGAAACTTCTACCTTTAGCACTTTTCCCTTGGAGCTGGAAGAGGGTGGCTGATGGGGAATTTGGCTTAGATTGTAGTGTCCAGCCTTCCCTTTTCTCCTCACCTCCAGATCTCGTGTCTGACAGGGCAAACGTGGCATCTGTTCCCACAAAAACTCAGTAGCTTTGCAAAGTTTCCTTTTGCCTTGCTTAGAATAAGTTTTATGAGGAACAGAAATTCAAGATCTCTTTTTTACCTTGACCCAGTCTCTTGTCTGATTAGTCTCTCCCACTTCCTCTCAGAAGTTTTGAAGACTGCTCTCCTTCCTAGGTCTTTAGGGGAGTTGTTGCTCATGTTGTGTCCTGTTGATCTGGAGCCACTCCTCTGAGCTGGAAGTAGGAGAAGGAAGGGACCTCTGGGTGTCTCTGGAAAACCAGAGCTCTGTCCTAACCTCAATTTTCTTTTTAGACCCTTCCTCCCAGAGAGTCTGGAGGAGGTTGAGAGGTGAGTTAAGGCATTGCTGATTAGGGAAAAGGTGGGTAGCTGTGAGGAAGGGGAGTAGAGAGGAGAGGATTAGAGGAGGAAGAGACTACATCTTTGGACTTGAGGTTTTTTGTGACTGACCAGAGTACAGAATGTGGCTTCAGTCTACCCAGCAACAGGCCCCCAACTCGGAGGTGGGGTGAGAAAGGGAAAGGGTTCTTAACCCTCACCCCAGTGTACTTCTAAGGTTGAGGTTAGAGTCTCCTCTTGAAATAAGTTCCAGAGCTTAAGGAGGCTAGGGAAGAGGAGGAAGTGGGGGTGGGAGTAGGAAGGATGCCTGGTTCCCTCCAGTTTGTTTACCCTTGGGATAAATGTTTATGGGAATAGATAAACTTCCTGAGTGTGAAGCAAAGACCCTTTTTAAACCCCTTCAGCTTCTGGGCTGCTGGGCTTTGTGCCCAAAACCAGAACGGGAAGGAGGAATTTGTATTTGGGGCTAGCAGCAGTTGAGTGAGAGTGTGGGTGGGTTGGGATACCATTCTACCCTAATGTCAGGAGATAGATAACCTGGGAATACCAGAGTGAAGCCGTCTCTGGTGGATGAGCTCAGCCCACTGTACTGAAGGACTTTGAGTGCTGTGTCCAGATTCATTACTCATTTTGCTCTATAGGTCCTTCTACTTCCCCCCCCCCACTCATCTGAAACACACACCAGGACCTAACTTGGGTGGTTAGGCCTGATCATGTCTCTGTCTCATCTAGTCTGCCATCCCTCTCTCCAGAGCTATACGTGCTCTGACTGTGCTAAAAAATGGCAGCAGACCACATTTCCTTGTGGTCCTTGGCTCATGCTGTGCTGTCCTGGAGGCAATTAGTACCATGTTTCCATAACTGGTATTAGTAGCTCATGTCTGAATAGTGTTTACATGCTTTACATTTACCTCTTAATCCTCAGAACAACTCTGTGAGGTAGGAGCTATTATTACCAGCCCCCTTTTACAGAAGAGGAAGTAGGCCTGCCTCTGGTCATAGTGTTTTGAGTTAGGATTTGAATCCAGGTCTTTCAGACTGGCTCAGCAATGTAGTCCCTATACCGTGCTCTTTTTCAAGCTCAGGACCTTGCTACCCTTTACTTCTGTTTACTTTGGGTTATCTCACCAACTCAGTTTGAAGGGGAGAAATACCCCATTCCTCACTATAGTATGGTATGAAACTGGGTAAGCTGTCATTCCAGAAAGCTGAATATCCTCTAACCACCCATGAGCAACGGGGAATGGGAATCCTGGCTTATATTCTAGTTCCAAAATTGTATTTGTATAAAGGTGGAAGGTGACGAGGAAGTGGTACTCTCATGGATACAGGTCTTGTTTCTGTATATGTCCTCTTTTCAACTCACACAGTTACCACCCAAGATCAGGTCCTTATCACCTCTCTTCTGGACTATTACAATGGTTTTCTGGTTGGTCTATCTGCCTCATGTATCTCCCCACTCCAGTCTATCCTCCATTCAGCTGTTAAAGTGATTTTCTTGAAACACTGATCTAACTGTGTCCCTGCCCCTCACCCACACACATTCCATAAACTCCAGTGGCTCTCCATATTCCCTCTAGGATCAAATATGAAGTATTCTTTGGCATTTAAAGTTGTTACACCCTTCCATGTCTATGATTCAGATGCACTGGCCTTGCCCTGCCTCCCATGTGACATCCTATATCCCATACATACCCTATGCTCTTTGTCCATCTCCCTCTCCTCTCTCACCGTCTGACTTAAAAACTTAGCTCAGATGTCACCTTCTGCAGGAGGCCTTTCCAGGTCTCCTCCCTCATGCTTTCCACTCTGAGATTACCTTCCATCTACTCTGTATTTCTTTTATGTACCTAGTTATTTACATGTCTTCAAGCTCCTTGAGGGCAAAGACTTTACCTTCTTTGTCTCCTCACTGCTGAGCAAAGTGCCCGGCCCATAGAAAACACTTAATAAATGCGTTTTGCTTAACTAAACCCCTTGATACCACAGCTACACTTTACATCATATGCTGTGAAGCAAATTTGAAGCTTTTCATTCCATCCCAACTCCCTTTCTTTGGCTTGGCTCCCACTACCATCCACCTATGTAAGGGTATCCTTATTCCCCAGATGGGCAGCTAGGTGACGCAATGCATAGAGTGCTGGGCTTGGAGTCAGGAAGACTCATCTTCCTAAGTTCAAATCTGGCTTCAGATTCTGCTAGCTGTGTGACCCTGGGCAAGTCACTTAACCCTGTTTGCCTCAGTTCCTCATCTGTAAAATGAGCTGAGAAGCAAATGGCAAACCACTCCAGTGTCTGCCAAGAAAACCCCAAATGAGATCACCAAGAGTTGGACACGACTCAAAAACAACTGAGTGACAACTACCCAGATAATTAGAGGCTGGAACTAGGAGGATTTTTGTAGATTTATTTGAGTGATGTCTAAGCATAAGACCCTGTTCCTGGGGTTAGGGAATACAGAGGGAAAAGGGTGAGGATCTCCCCACCATTACCACCATTACCACTGGGGCTTTGGGCCCTGAGGACTGGGAAACCAAAACTCCTGTGCCCATGGGGCATGGTTGCCAGAAGCAGGTCATACGCCTTTTTTTTGGATAGAAATCTGGCCACTTTCCCGTTATGCCTTCAGTGGGCACACTTCCCTGTCAATAATGCCCTCCTGTCCCTATGAACAGCAAGACTGAGATGCCCCCATCTCCCTACTCACCCACACGAAGGGGGAGCCAGCCCTCCTCAGAGCAGATGCAGCTGGGGCAGTGACACCCTTCTTAGAAAAGAGGGTGTAGCATCCCAGGAAGTGAGCAACCTTCCTGGAGAGTGGGAAGCATCAGGCAAAGACAGGGGAACTGTGCCAGTCAGAATAAACTAGGAAGCCAGAGAAGGTACTGTCTGTCTTGACACTGGCATAGATGCCAATGTAGTCACCCACTCCCACTTGCACCCAAACTTGGTCCTCAGGTTCCAGTCTTACTAGGGCTCCCCCAGAGAGTGATGCTGGCTTTGGCCATCCCCCAAAGAACTGGAAGAAGGAAGCCACCGATTCGCCATTCTTCACAAGGTCGAACTGCAAGCTAGCGCGGTAGACAGTGGCGTGGACAGCAAAGTAGTAGAGGCCAGGCACCTGGCAGGTAAACTTGCCCGTGGTAGGATCATAGTGCCCCTGCTCGTTCACCAGCACCCGGTCGAATGGCAAGGGTGTGTCAGCAGGTGGAGGCACCCGGCTTTCTGAGCGTTTGGCACTGAAGGCTGACCTGGGAGGCACTGCGCACTCACCCGCTGGCCCTGCTGCTCCCATTGGCCCTGACTCTCCTGGTGGCCCCGGGTCCCCCCGAGGCCCAGGCAGTCCTGTGGGGGTAAGAGACAGTGTTAGGAGTGGACATAATGGTCACAGCTGTGGAGGCAGAGGGACCTTCGAAAGTTCTACCCTATTTCCTTCATCCCTCACCAGGCATAGTTCCCTCAGGAAATGTAGTTGAGATGGAATAGGAGGTGTGCTGTAATGGAAAGGGCAATGAGGACCAGAGTTCAAATTCTACCTCTTCTAATTCCTTGAGTTTGGCATGCCACTTGAGAATCACAGGGTTTAGAAATGGAAGGTTTAGGGAGCATCTAGTCCAATCCTTGTCATTTTACAGAAGAGGAGACTGAGGTCTCGAAAAAAGTGAAACAACTGTGCCTTCTGGGTCTGTTTCCTCCTATGTAAAATGAGGGGAGGAGAGAGTATTGGGCTAGATGATTTCTAAGATCCTTCTCTGCTTTCTATTTTATTATCTATGAGTCTGTGGGAACAGGTCTGCCCCCATCTTTCCTCTTTTCCCTTTCTTTACCATATTCTCCAGCCAATAGAGCTTAAGAGATATGTTGGGCAGGGGTTGAACGATGGGGGCAGGTCCCAAAGAAAATCCGGTTCTACTAAGGAATTCCTGCGCCTTCTGGCGTGATAAGGGGTACTGGGACCGACACAAACTCTCCAAGGGCTGTGCTGGGGCCAATAAGCCAGTGAGTAGGGAGAGATGTCCCTAGGGGAGGAAGAAGCAGGGAAGGAGTGAATCATTGGGGAAGAGCATACGAGAAGAAGGGAGAAAGAACGGTAAAGGGGGGCGGGGTGAGGTCTTCTTACCCGGGTGCCCGCCGGCACCCTTCTCGCCTGGAGTCCCAGGCGCCCCATCTCGCCCATCTCGGCCATCGCGGCCAGGCAGGCCTTGGTTGCCGTGATGCCCGGGGGTACCCGGGACGCCAGGATGGCCGGAGCACAGGCTGGGGATCTTGTTGTCGTCCAATGGGGGCGAGCCGGCCACCAGGGCCAGCAGCAGGAGGGGCAGAAGCGGCCTCATGGCGCTGGGGCTGGGCGCCAGGACGGCTGGGTACCTCCTAGAGGAGGGGCTGGCTGGGTCCCGCAGCCTGCGGGGAGGGGGGATAGGGGCAGGCTGGGAGTCAGGACCCCTGATCTAGGGTCCTGCCTCTCTTCTCTCCCCATCCTAGCCCCTCCCTGCATTTCAGGCTACAACCGAGAGGGGTGAGACATATCCTGGGATTATGGGGAGAATTCTTCCCCAGGACCCGGGAGATCCCAGAGCCCAGCCAAAAGACAAAGAAGGGGAAAGCAGAACGCAGCTCCCTCTCTTTCCACTGAAACTCCCCTCTGGTCCATATTTCCCCTTCTCTTCAGGCTGTTTCCCTCCCTGCCCAATCCTATCTTACCCATAGCCCCTTTCCCATCCCTAGATTCCTCTGTCCCCCTCCTTTATTATTCCCTGGGTCCCACCTCCACCCTCTGCCTTGACTCACCCCTCTCTCTGCCCCCGAATCAACAGGCTGGCTCTCTCCGCTGTCTCCTCCGAGCCGCTGGCCTCCCTTGACCCACAAAAACTTGCCTATTCTCCCCTCTCTGTCTGTGCTCTCCACGCCCCGAAGGCCCCCTTCTCCCCTCCGGGTCACCGGCTCCTGTACCCCTAGTCCCGGCCGCTCCTCCCAAACTCGGAAAGGAAACCAGCAGTCCAGACAGCCAAGAGTGACGGGCTGGGAAATAACTATGTCTCCAGGGCACCAAGCCAGGGGATTGAGGGGCGGGAGGAAGGCGGAGAGCAGAGGAGGGAAGGAGATGTGAACAGAGATCTAGAGAGAGAGAGATCTAGAGAGACAGAGAGATCTAGAGAGAGAGACAGAGATCTAGAGAAAGAGAGAGAGAAGCAGAGAGACAGAGATCTAGAGAGAGAGAGAAGCAGAGAGACAGAGAGAGATGGATGGAGGAACAAGGAATGCAGAGAAGGCACAGAGGGAAAGAAGGAGAGAAATGAAGCCTAACACATTACCTGGCCCAAGACCCAATGGCTAGGTGCTTAATGAATTTTGTGGAATCGAAATGGAGAAACATGGTGTTAGAGAGATGCAGAATGAAACAGAGACTGAGTGAAAGATGGAGCAACAGAGAGAAACCAGGAGGAAGATAGACAGCCACCAAGGCAGAGGAATGCAAAGATGTGGAGGAAGAAGAAATATCAGGAGATATCAAAGGACCAGAAACAGAAAAAGGCAAAAAGAGGAGTAACAGAATAACAAAGGAGGGAAACAAAGGGAGGGAAGACTAATAGAATAGCTAAGGGTTGGGGGTACGGGGGACAGGGTGGAGAAGAACTAGGAAAAGAAGGTGGAGTAATAGGAGAGAGGTGATTGTTTAAGAGGACAGTCCAGCACTCCCCTGCCCTATGTCTTCCCTGTCCCTTAACTTTAGAAGGGGTTGGCATGGCCAGATACTTGGCGTTCCCAGACTTGATAATGGTGGAGATCAGAGGTCACGGTAAGGGGGGAAGGTGAGGGGAGGCCTTCTCCCTGACTCAGGGCCAGGTGCACCCTGCTGGGTCAGAGGCATCAGGTAGACTTTTACAGTTGAAGGACCAGGAGATGCCCAGTGGCTCCAGATCAGGCTGGCAGTGGTGCTCAGCTTCTAGGCAGACAGGGCGACAAGGTGGGAGGATTCCTCCCGAGGGGGTACAGTGAGGCAGGAGCAGCCCACATAGGAGTCTTCGGAAAGGCTGGTAACAGGGCAGGTCTGTCAGGGTCTGTAGTTTGTAAAGCGGGGGAAGTTAGGAAGGCTGGGTGTCCCACTGCCAGCTCCTCATCCTTCTCCCCGATCTGGCCTTGCCTTGGAAATGTCTATTTGGAACTGCTGCTCTCCCAAGTCATTCCCAGCTTACTTGGACTCTTATTGCTATTCTAGCTTCCCCCCTTCTTACCCCTCCCCCAGACTCCCTTTTTGACACCTTGTATTCTTTCAGCATATCTTCAACTTCCTGTTGACTATCCAGGGTCATCAAAGTATTGGGGAAAGCTGTGGTGTTGTAGCTGAGGCCCCAGCACATTTCCACCTGAATGGGTTCACAGGCTGGCTCTGTGGAGGAGTGAGGATCAAATGGGCACATTTAGCATCACTCTGTTGCTCCAGATATCACCTTGGGCACAACAGCCCTGGCCTTCTGGCACTTTGGGCCATCATCCCTGCAATCTCCCAATTATCGGAGCTTCTCCTCAGCCTCTCCTCGGCCTATGGGTCTGAGGTGAGCAGCCAGCCCCACCAACATCCTCACCAAAGGGTGGGTGGGAGAGGCTGCTGCAGTTGAATTTGTCACTGCCATCACTGCAGTTTCTCCAGCTGTTGCACATCTGGTGAAGGTCCTTGCACCCTCCATCCTGGCAGGAGAATGCCCCAAGTCCACAGGGATCTGTCAGGCAGAACACAATGGAAAGCGGAAGCCCTGAGCACAGAACTTGTAGCAGGGTGTAAATACCCTCCCCAGATCCCCATCCTGCTCCCACAGCTGGGGCGTAGACCTTCTTCCTGTCCCTATTAGAGTATTAACCTCTGCCCACTTGCCCCCCCCATCTCTTTTGTGCCCCCATGACACCTACTGTCAGTAGTATTGAAGGCCTGGTAGGTCGCAGAGAATCCCATGCTGTTGATCTGGTAATCCGTCACAAATACCACAGTCAGTTCATGGTGTGAGGAAATGAGGGGCGGAGGCAGCTTGGTGCCACAGAACCTGCTCAGAGTAGATGGTACCCCAGTGTGAAGGGGGGGCCTCTGAAGTCTCTGGACACAGATTTCCCCAGAAGATACAACTCAGTTCAATAATTGAATGGTTCCCTATTACTTCTAGAATCAAACACAAGGATCCTCTCTTTGGCACATAAAATCCTTCACAGCTTAGCCCAAATCTACATTTTCAGGTTTCTCACATTTACCATCCCCTCCCCACCGCACTTCATGCTGGTCTTCTTATAGATTCTTACATGTGACATCCCATCCCAGCTCCAGTCCCAAAGACTGAAATGCCCACCCTCCGTCTCTCCTCTCCTTAGAATCCCTAATTTCCATTAAAGGTCAGCTCAGGAGCCACCTTCTACATTATACTTTTCCACCTCCCATACTTTCTGTATATACTTATATGTAAGCAACTAAGTGGCACAGCAGATAGAGTACTAGATTTGGAACCAGGAAAACCTGAGTTCAAATCCTGCCTCTCACATTTACTAGTTGTGTGACCCTGAGCACATCACAACTTCCGTGAACTTCAATTTTATCATCTGTAAAGTGGGGGTAATAACAGCACTCACTTCACAGAGGTGAGGACCAAAGGACATAGCATATATAAAGTGCTTTGCAAATTTTAAAGCACTACAAAATGCTAGCTATTGTTATTATCATTTGCAATAGAGTTCTGACATGTATGAGGCCATTTTAGCAAATTGGTGGGGTCTGCTTATGTCCAGAAGTCCATTATAATGATTATTGTATATGTCCATGTGTTTTCCTCCGATAGAATGTGAGCATGAATTATTTCACTTGGGGTTTGTATTCCCAGCCCCTCATACAGTTCCACATATCTAACACTACCTTGTGTGTCTTCAATAGCTATTTGCTGTTTACTATGGGGTCATCAAGAGCTAGACACGACTGAAACAACTAAACGACAAGAGCCTGTCACAAACTTATTTTTCCAACAAAGGGGCAGCTAAGTGGCACATGAGTAAAACACAGGACCTGGAATCAGGAAAACTTCAAAGGGGGTCTTAATTACTTAGCTGTGTGACCTCATGCAAGTCACTTACCCGCGGTCTGCCTCAGTTTCTTCATCTCTAAAATAGGATGATAATAAAAGCATCTACCTCCCAGGATTGTTGTGAGGATCAAATGAGATGATATTTGTAAAGTGCCTGCAAACCTTAAAGTGTTATGTAAATGCTAGCTATGGTGACGATGATGATGATGTAAATAGTAAATAACTATTGAAGATTTTGGAGTATGGGAGTAGTAGAAGATCTGCTCCCTTGCGTCCTATCTCACAGGCCCCTTCTTGGACATGAGTAAACCCCCTCCCTCCCCTCCCCTCCCCAGCACAGTTCTTGGCACATAGTAGGTGCTTAATACTTGTTGGTGTTTTTGTGTGGCACTTTTTTTTTTTAGGCAACTGGGGCTAAGTGACTTGCCCAGGGTCACACAGCTATTAAGTGTCAAGTGTTTGGTCTGAGACCAGATTTGAACTCAGACTTCAGGGCCAGTGCTCTATACACTGCGCCACCTAGCTGCCCCACTTTGTTGATGTTTTTGATAGCAGACCCGTGCCTCCACCCTGTCTGCTAGGCTTCTCCCTTTACCTGCCCACTAGGTTGAGGGCTCCTGTGTCCATGTTCTCAAGGATTTCCACATAGTCAAATTCACAATTCTTATGGGTTTCCAGGCTGAAGTTGTGAAAATGCAGCTCAATGCCATGTCCAGGGGGTACTGAGATCTGCCAGAGGCAAAACTGTAGGGAGGAGGTACTAAGTTCATTTCATGAGCATATGGAGTGTCCACTATGCTCTATTCACTGTGCATAGGAATACCAAGTGCAAAGTAATTCCTGTCATTGAGGGCAAGGGCATCTTCCCCTTGGATCTAAACTGGGCAACCCCTGGGGGTACCATCCAAGGTGGCATCCCAGGCCAAGGGACCATGCATACCAAGGAAGCTTCTGGTTCCTCTTTTTTCCTTGTCAGAACCAAAGTCTGTTTAAGAGTCCTATGTTTTGGTCTAGCATTGGTATCGTTAGTATTAATCTAGCAATAGGAATACTTCTTTAGAACCAGAGTTAAAAGAAAATTTAAGGGTTGGCTAGGTCAACCTCCCACCTGATGCAGGAATCATCTCTCAAACCTCCTCAACCCCCTTAGTGCCCAGCCAAAAAAAAAAAAAGAAAAAATCCTTTTCCATCCAGATGTTGTATTCTTTTTTCTTTTTACTATTCACTCCTCTGGCATCTAGTGCCAGACTCACCTGTTGATGAGGGTAGGGCTTCGGGTAGTTTGGGGTAGAAAAGGTGCCATGGAACCCATTCAGAGACCCTCCACAGCCTACAGCACAGAGGGAGAGAGCATGAGGTATTGTTACTCTCTGCCTTGGGACACCATTCATTTTCTACCCAAGCCAATGAGGTGGTGATGCCTGGGAGAGCCTGGTGAGGAGAGGCAGAGAGAGCTGCTTTTCCCCCTCATCTCTGAGTATTTGGGGAAGGGGATAGTGGAAGGTGGTGAAAGATCAGGAGCCTGGGCTCAGAAGAGACAAGATCCTCCAAGGTCTACGTTTTCCTCCCCAGTGCTGGACGTACCTGAGTTTTTGCTACTGCAGTTGGCCTCATCACTAAAGTCCTTGCAGTTGGTGAAACCGTCACACACAGCATCAGACAGTAGGCAGAATATATGGTCACAGGCAAATTCATCCTTATTGCATCCCCCTACCAGAAGGGCATCCCTTGATCAGAGACTATCACTACCTCCTCTCCCCCATCTTTGATTCTACCATTTCCCCTTTCTGAAATGCCCACTCCCTCTATCTAAATTTTTACCATTCTTCAAGGCCCAGCTCAGATCTCACTTCCCCTATGAATTTTCTCTATCTACTCTGACTCAAACTTATCTCTCCCTCTGGATTTCATATGAAATTTTTTGTTGCTGTCATCCCAGCTCATACATTCAAACATTTATTAAGTGCCTACTGTATATAGAGCATTGTGCTAGATATTAGAAGAGCTACAAAGTTTGACAAGACATAGTCCTTGCTGTCATGGAATTTATAATCTAGTAGCGGGAAAAGACACAAATGTGGATAACGCTAATACCACTAAATAATTATGGAAAAGGCTGGAGAGAGACAACCTGCGTTTGCCCCACCAATGGAACGGAATAATTTTGTTGACAAACCGTATGGGGTAAAGAGAAAACACTTACCCTCTCTAGGGGTCACAGCCTGGTACCCAGCATGGAATCCAATCCCTCCCACACTACTATCAGAGACAAAGACTACGCGGAGTCGACTGGCATTGGTGTTGAGTGTGGCCGGTGGCACTTTTCCACAGACCCTGTAGTGAGCCAGGTGGGAGGGTGAGAGGGGCAGGGAGCAGGCAGGGCCAAGGTCGAGCTGCTGATCTATGATCTGCTGGTGTCCTCTGCTCCCTTGGCCCTAAACTGCTACGAATAAGGACAGCAACATCTCGAGCTGGTATGTGCTTTATCATTTTTTATAACTATTCTCTCATTGTATTCACATAACAACCTTGAGAGATGGCCAGGGTAGGCACTTTTTTTACAAATGAGGAATCTGAACCTCAGGTTGGTTAAGTTACTTGCTGCAAGCTACATAGCTGGCTAGTGGTAAAGACTCAAACTTAGATTTCCCCATTCTTGGGGCAGCTAGGCGGCACAGTGGATAGAGCACCGGCCCTGAAGTCAGGAGGACCTGAGTTCAAATCTGGCCTCAGACCAAACACTTGACACTTACTAGCTGTGTGACCCTGGGCAAGTCACTTAACCCCAATTGCTTAAAAACAAAAATAAAAAAAAAAGATTTCCCCGTTCTTTGTCAGATGTTTTGTTGATGTTTCCCATTAGGGCCCGGGGTAGATCTGCCCTTGGTTCCCTGCATTGAATTAGTGACTCAACAAACATTTATTAAGGCACTTACTAAGTGTCAGGCACTGTGCTAAGTGCTGGGATTACAAAAAGAGGGAAAAGACAGTCTCTGCTTTCAAGGAGCTCACAGTCTAATTACAGGAGAGGAGGAAATGTTTTGAGAGGGTTAGGGTAGGGTATAGAGTGAGACAACGTACCTGACCATGGAACTCTCCAGGCTGCCTTGTTCTTCTGGCTCTAGGGAGATCTCTAGCCAATCAAACAGGCAGGAGGCCACATCATCCGTGCTGAATGCCTCTATTTTGAGTTGTACTACCTGGTCAGGTGCCACCTGGATATGCCACATGCAGTAGGCATTGGGTGGATATGGGTCCGGGTAGTTGGGAGAAGCGAAGGAGCCCTCTGGGCCAAGCAGGAGCCCCCCACAGGCTGAAGATGGCAGCAGACAATCACAGGTGAGAGGTCAGGGGGTCAGAGCTGGGCATCAGAGGACGTGGGGAAGATGGCTTCTGCTCTAACTTTAGGCAGGATTGTCATGTGGAAGCAGGGTTAGACTTATTTTATACAGCTCCCCAGGACAAAACTGAGACCAATGGGTGGGAACTACAGGGAAGCAGATTTTAGTTCAAAATACAGAAGGATGTTTTCAATAATTGGAGCTGTCTGAAAATACAATGAGGCATCTTCCAGGGTAGTGGGCACCTGGGGATTGGCAGTTCAAGCAGAAACCAGGTGACTGCTTGTGAAAGATTTTTGTCTCTAGTAAGGGTTGGATTAAATGGCCTCTAAGAGCCTGTAATTCTGGAGTCTTTTTCTAGAGGGCTGTGTTCTGTTTCAAGTGACCCATCCCAAAGGCCCCCATCTCTAAAGACTGTACTTTTCCCATGACAGCCTGACTTCTAGGGGAATCTTGGAATTGGGGGGTGGGGTGAGGGGAGGGTAAGGAAGAAGAAAAATGCCACAGGCACTCACTGGGCTCAGGGGTAAGGTCCGTGGCCAGCTCTCCTTGAATACCAGGGCTGGTGACATCTGTGACATTACTGAACCCTTGAGGGGAGAGAAGTCTGGGAGGTGCTCCGGGTGGAGATGTAGGCTTCGGCTCTGGGAACAGGAAGTCAGAGAAAGGTGTACAGAGGGGTCTGGACACCTGAGGAAGCCCAGGGTACTTTGAGCACCCTGTAGATAGCATTAGGGAGAATGCCCAAAGGGAGGAGTTATGGCCGCTCTGAGTTCAAGGTTCAATTTCTCAGCCCCCTAGTCCAAGCAGGCATCATGACTGCTATTCTGCTTTCTACTTGAAGACACTCACGGGTGAGGATGATGATGGTGAGAAGTCCCAGCAGAAAGAACAGCAGAGTAGAGAGGAGAGCTGCACACAGCCAGGAGAACTGGCAGTCTGTTCGGTATCTCCAGACCAGACCACCTGCTGGTGAAGTCAGGGGTGGGCAAAGCTTGAAGGTAGCCCTGACCGATCTAGGCTCATGACCCTTCTCCTGGTTTGCTCACATTACGTGGCCCCCTTTAACTTACTCTAATTCCTCTGGACTGCCCTCCTCCTGTTATGGAATAAGAAGAGCATAAGATCCAGACCCGAAAGGGATGGTGACAGTGGAAAGTGCCCTGGGAAAGAGCTACAGGACCTATGTCCAAATGCTGCCCCTGTTGCTCACTCCCTCTGTCACTGGCCAGGGTCAAGTCACTTAAAGTGCTCAGACATCAGTTTCTTCATCTATAAAATGAGGAGGTGGCACTGGATGACCAAAGAAATCCTATAATCTTCAATATCATCTAGTCCAACCCCTCCATTTTACAACTGAGGAAACTGAGTCCCAGAGAGATGAGGTGACACGCCCAAGATGGTGAGGTAATAAATAACAGAGCCAGCATTTAAACCCAGGTCTCTTGAATCACAAATTGAGTGCTCTTTACAGGGCACCATAGCTGCTCATTTCCCACTCTCTCTCTCCCTGGCCCTGATTGTTACCATGGCAGTGAGCTCTAGGGCTGCTCCTGTTTTTCCGACGAGCTGGAGATAGGGTGGGCAACCCAGCCTCAGGCTCAAAAGCTAGATTACAGAATTCAGGCTGCAGAGGAGAGAAACAAACACCAAACGTTTAGGCTAATGTCTCCAAGACAGTGTCACTCACTGCTGTTTGGAACAAGTTTCCTTTGGGGCACTGCCCACCGTCAGACCGATTTTTGAACTTAGACTGAGTAGTCATCTCTTGCTAAGGAGTTGTCATTGCCTTCCCCCTACCTTGCTCCACTTTGCTGTCTCAGCATAGAGGACAATATCTGTGTAGTCTTTCATGGCCCAGCGCCCCTCATAGCTTCCTTGGTGCCTCCGTGCCAGCCTGAGGCCTTCAGGCTTGCGCTCTGGCCCCCTGAGATAACAGAGGGTCAGATTCAGAAGGCAGCCGGTGTCCTCCGTAATGGAAGGCTTCTTTCCTTCACTCCACTCCCAGGCTGACCTCAGCAGATGGAGTCCAGTCATTGACTAGCTATGGGGTCTGGGTGGGGAGAGGGGGCAGCATCCCACAAGGAATGTGCCAAAGCACCAAATCTCCCTTTAATCCAACTCAGCTGAGGATGCTGAGGCCAGAGAAACCCGAGGGGTTCTTAAAGGGGCAGCGACCTGGTTGAAAACACCTACAAAGGCTTAGCAGTGGTATGTAAAATAGCCAAAGAGAAGCCATTGAAAAAATAGCTACTAAAAGCAGAATGATGCTCTCAGAAAAGGAAGCTTTCTGAACTAGAGAAACCAGGAAAGTCGATATCCAGAGGCTGTGTTCAGTATCTGACATCCTGCAGAAGACCAGTAGGGGTGAGCTGAGAACTTCAAGTGGTTGGGTGAGAAAATCACCCCAAGTTTCTAGTTTCTTGGGCAATTGTGAGGAAAAGGACAGTTCCAGGTAAAAGCTGGAACTTGGGACAGGTGCCAACAGACTGGGAATGGTTATGTAATAGGGATATCCCTAACCAGGGTCTAAGAAGACTCTCGGATCCCATGGGTTTTATTCTGCATCATAAGAGTCACAAGGGAAGTGCTAAACAGGAGATTCTAAAGCTAGCTAAGCAAAAGACCAAACCAAACCAAAAGAGGTTTGAGAGGATATAAGAGGAAGCTGTGGAAAGTGTTCCAGAGAAGAGGAGGAAGAAGTTGTGGGAATATGATCTGAAACTTTTCTTCCCTCTCTCTGTCTCTTCTCCAGTAGATTTCCTTAGCAGTGAGGAAGAAGGAAGGGGAAGACATAGCACGGTATTTTGCCAAAGGACTGATCCAAACTGAGAAATTGGAAAATGAGCCCAGAGAAGGGAGCAGCTTTCTTTAAAAAAAAAAAGTATTTTATTTTTTTCCAATTATATGTAAAAACAATTTTTACAAAGTTTTAAATTCCAAATTTTTCTCCCTCCCTCCCCTTCCCTCTTCCTAAAACAGTAAACAATTTGATATAGGCTCAGATTCTTACAATCTAGTCAATAGCTCACAAATGTTCAGATTCCTTAAGAATCTGGCCAATATGGCAGATCTTTAATAAACCTTGTCTTTGGCTGAAAAAAGGCTTGGGTCGAATTCGTTCAGGCAGGACTTGTGTGTCATGATTTTGGGGTCCCAGCACCCTTAAACCTCTAAGCCATAACATTTTAGTGGACTGTATGGGGAGCTGCCTATCCCCAAGTTCTTCTCCAGCCAAGACTGAAGGCATGTAAGCCTTCCTGCCTTCTTTCTTGCCCTGCAGTTGGGGTTGCTCTCCAAGCACCTAGGAAGGCTTGGAGGTGCTTTTCTGGCAGACAGTTATGAGGCTGTCTCACACTCGGCCTGATGCTCTCGAGCTCTTGGTCCAGTGGTTGGGTTCGAGGCCATGGACCTGAGTACACCTTCCACAGCATAGAGGACAAGGACGGATGCCCTATCCAGAAGCATATGCCCAATTCTGTCAATTCTCTCTGTGCTAGGGAATTAGGAAAACTGCAGGTGCTTTTTGGTTCCCTGAGGTTTACTTACTCCCCTCTATACCCCTGGAGCACTTCATGGAGGCTACAGGGAAAAGTTAGAACAGCTAAAAACATCTTAGCAGATTCTGGAGTTTTTGTGAACAATCATTAAGGAGTTTTGAAACACCTCCTTACAACCCTGGTCACTCCCTTCTCCCACTCCCTTCCCTTGAGTCAAGAGGGTATCTGTTAACCCCTCTCAAAGGAGAAGAGTTTGACCCTCTCTCCCACCTTTGAATTTGCTCTTCTCCACCTGAGGAAAGGAAGGAGGGGGGAGGGGCAGCAGCTACAACATGCAGCCCCACTGGCAAAGGCCTTGGGACCTAGGGCAACCTTTGCAAGCCTTTCACCTCAAACCGTGGGTACCAGCCAATGCCCCAACCCCATCGTCCCCTGGATGCAGCCTGTGCTTAGTTCCAGTCAGTCTCCTCTTTGGGACTCCCTCGAGGCAGGGACAGCTATGCCCCTTGCCAGCAAGAAGCAGTTTCAAAAGCCAAGACTTTTGCCCCTTACCCCAAAAGAATTTGGGTCCCATTTGTTTGAGAGGGGAATGATGGAGATGGAATCTGAACCTCAAAAGAAAAAGACCATGTCTTTAGGATCTGGACCCCAAAAAGGAAAAACCCTGGACTTTCCCACATGGCCAAATCTCTGGCATTTGCCTGAGGCTATAACCCATTCAACTGGCCTTTCATTGTGGCTATACTCAATCTCCCATTTCTATTCTGTTATCTCCTGATTGCCCCTGGCCACTTCCCACCATTAATCCTATCTAGACCCCATTCTCCTCCCTTGGTCTTGGGGTCCAGGTCCCAGCAATCTGTTCACTTCAGTTTACTGGCCACTCCCATCCAGATTCTCCTTAGACCCCTCCTCCAGTTACCCCAGACAACTTGGCCATCCCTGGATCCCTCTTTCTGTATATAAGATTCATCTTGTCTCCATTAAGGTGCTCAGATTCTTATAATCTAGCCAATAGCTCACAAATGTTCAGATTTCTTAAGTCTCGCCAATATGGCAGATCTTTAATAAACTTTGTTTTTGGCTGAAAAAATAAAAACAAAAAACAATTTGATATAGGTTTATATGTGCAATTGTTGAGGGTTAGGAGTTTAGGGGTGCTGTCACCCCAAAATCACAAGACGTGGGTCCTGCCTGAAAGAATTTGACCCAAGCCTTCTTGCAGCCAAAGACAAGGTTTATTAGAATATCTGTCATGTTGGGCAGACTCTTAAGGAGTCTGTTAGTGAGCTATTGGCTAGATTGTAAGAATCTGAGTAACTTAATGGAGACAAGATGGACCTTATATACAGAAAGACTGGGAGAAATCTAGGAGTGGCCAAGTAGTCTAGGGGAGGGGGGGGGGAGTGAACTGTGAGGTAATAGAATGCCAGGGACCTGGACCACATGGCCAAGGGAGAATAGAGCCTAGCTAGGATTAAGGGTGGGAAGTGGCTGGGGGCCATAAGGGAGGCAAGACAATGGAGAGCCAGGCTAGGTTAAGGGTAATGGCAAAGCCACAGAGAAAGGCCAGTTGATGGGATTATAGCCTCAGGCGAATACCAGAAATTTGGCCATGTAGGAAAGTCCAGGGTTTTTCCTTTTTGGGGTCTAGATCCCATCCTCATCACAATCATGTAAAACATGTTTCCATATTAGTCATGTGAAAGTAGAAACAGGCCAAAAGAAAAAAACACACACACACACACACACACACACAAAGAGAGTATTCTTTTACAAGTAAGGAACTGAGGCAAACAGGGGTAAATGACTTGCCCAGGGTCATACAGTTAGTATGTGTCTGAGGTTCAATTTGAACTCAGGTCTTCTTGACTCCAGACCCAGCACACTATCCACTATGCCATTTACCTGCCTGCTCTCTAATGTTTGCATTCATCCACCTATCTCTCTGGCCCAAGCTGAGAGATGCATTTTATAGTCCTCTTTCTACAGGTTCGCTCTCAACTAACCTAGAATTCCCTAGAGTGGGCAGAGGGTCTCTGGCCTCTCAAGTAGTGGTTTCCATGCTGCATCTAAATAATAACATTAATAATAGAGCTTTAATGTTTATAAGATACTCTCTTTAATAACACCAACAGCAAAACAATTGAAACTGAATGCCGTGAAACTGTAATGATCAAGCTGCCCCGAAAAAAGAGATTTGAAAAGAGATATTCCTCCCTTCTTTGCAAGATAAAAGACTATTAGTGTGGAACATTATAGATCATGTCAGACTTTTTTGATATTTGGTTTATTTTGCTGAATTGTTTTTCCCTCCCTCTTTTTTTCTCTTTGTTATAAGGGATGGCTCTCTGATTCTAGTAAGGGTAAAGAGAGGGATACATCAGGAAATGTAGGTGATAGCAAAACAAAAGATTGGCACACTACTGCACTATAAGAAATGATGAAAAGGTTGATTTTTAGGAAAACATGGAAAGGCTTGCATGAAATAATTCAGAGTGAAAGGAGCAGAACCAAGAAAATGTTGTATACGGTAATGGCAATATTATTCAAAGAGTGATTGTGAATGATTAAGCTATTGTGGGTAATATGAATGTTAAAATCAACTGCAAAAGACCTATGAAGGACAATGCTCTCTACCTCCAGCGAAAGAACTGATATATGGAAGTGTGTATTGTATGGTTGCATACAGACATACATATATATATATATATAACGTTGGCCTTCTCTAAATGTGGGGTTGGGAGGGAAGGAGACAGCTCAGAAATCAAAATGTTACAAAAAATATATTAAAAAAACCAAAAGATACTAACAAACTTTATTTAATAACCAACACAATGCTTTCCTTACAATAACCTTTGCCATTATTTTGCATACGAAGACACTAGGGCTCAAAGAGGTCAGCAAATTACTCATGGTCACACACTTAATGTGAGAGAGAGGTTCAAACCTGTCAGACCTGACTTTAGGTCAAATAGTGTGTCTATTACTCTGCACTTATCCTAACTTCCTTTCCCTCTAACTATATATTTGCTGATGGAAATATAATAAAGGTATCATATTCCCATGACTTCAAAAGGCCAAAATAATTCAACCTAATACACAGGTCATGTCTCTCCCCAAGTTCCCAAAAGCCAATCTAGTTCTTAGATCCTGTTTCTGAGGCCCAGGAAGAAATCTCATTGAGTTCTCAGGCAAAATCTAATTACCCAGATGAAGAGATTTCCTTCAGAGAAAGGACAGAGACTCCCTCCACAGCCAGCTCACTGCCCTACTGGGTAGAATGGACAAACCTGAGACACCCTTAGAATGGAGAGCTGTGGATAGAAAGGATTCCCCTTGCTCTACCTGAAAGGGAAGCAGAGGTTCTTCTATAGACAGCTGCCTAGTGAGATGGAAAATGAGTTTGTCAAAAAACCTGAAATGGAATTCTAGCCCTACCCCTGGCTTTGTGGGCCTGGAGAATCACCCCCACTTGCTGTTTTTTGATTTTTTCATCTGTCAATTCTAATTCTACAGAATCTCTCATATCCACCCCCTTTCTACTCACATGGCTATCATAATAGTTGTATATACTTATTTGTGTTATTTCCTCTGTTAGAATATTCAGTGAGGGCAGGGATTGCTTTTGTTTTTTCCTTTGTGTCTTTAGTGCTAGACATGTTGCAAGTACCTCTTCCAATAAATCCTTCAAATTGCTGCTAAAACGATCATTCTTCTTGTGGCAGAGATTTGATCATGTTACTCCCCTGTCCTAAAATATTCAAGGGTTTTTTTTATTGCTGCGTGGTTAAAATACAAACCCTTTGGCCCAGTACTTGAGGCCCTCTGAGAAATGGCTGCAGCCTATCTTTTCAGATTTATTCATGTTATTCCCACTTTCCAAGCCAAACTGAACTATTAACTGTTCCCTGAACTCTCATTTCTCCATCCTGGCACACAGTAAGTTCTAAAAAATGTCTGTTGAGTTCAAATGAGTTTTGTGGAAAACAGTTTGTAAACTTTCAAGTGTTAAAAAAAAAATGATTTGACCCTCTCTATATGACCTTGGGAAAATCACTCAACCTCGTTGGACCTGTTTCTTCATCTATGAAATGAGGTGGGTCCCTGAGGTCCCTTCCATCTCAAGCTCCATGACCCTATGACTCTCTAGTATTATATCTATATCCAGAGATGCTCCTGAGACCAGTCTCCATGAGGGCAAAGGGCAGTCACAAAGTGATGCTTGCATAGAGTATCTGCCACCCAAGCTCTCCTCTGAGGAGGTGAAGAAAGGACAAATTAGGGAGTCAAGTTTCCTTGATGATCAGGCAGGTTCAAGTCAAAGGACCCTGAGAAACCCAGTACAAGGTGGGCAGGAACAGTCTCAGTTAAATTCACAGGGGTTGACCCACACTCAGGGAGAAGCTAGAAGGCTGGGGTTGTCCTATTAGAGGTGAGTGGGGGAATCTGAAACAAGCGAAATGGGGGACTCAAGCGGAAGGGATTATATTGGGTTTAGAGGATGGGTCAGGGTGGGAGGATCCTTCAAACTATGAATTTGGGAAAAGTTCCCCCTTTTCCTGCTGCTGGAAAAAAATGTTCGGTGTTCCTGTGGATGGGTTTTGTTTCAGTTTACTTTTCTCCTTTTCCCTCTCCAGCAACAGTGAAGGAAGAAAAAGGATAGAGGGAGGCTGTGGGAAACCCTCAGGAACCTTTGACATGAGTGCTCCCTCGTTGCTCCCTGTTTCTGGAGAGAAATTTTCGGGCCATAGAAGCACCGCCTATGGGGAAACTGTGAGGTAATGACTGTAGCTGTGTGGCCCCAGATTTTCAAACGCTATTCACAGTTACACACTCACCAGACAGACCGTGTGAAATAATGCCTTTTCTGTATCTACTGTGGCTTGAAGGGACCAACCAACCTTTTCTGTAAAGGACTCAATCACGTGAATGAAAATCTGAAGATCTAGCTCTAGAAGATCTTAGAGGCCATCTGGTCTTATGCCTTCATTTTGCAGATGAGAGAACCAAGGTCTAGAGAAGTTAAATGAGCTACCCAAGGTCACACAGAACTAAGATTTGAATCCAGAACTTTTCATTCCAAATCCAAATCCATCACTCTACTACAGCCAGCAATATGTAGAATCATGTCCTCTATATGTCTGTAAATGGAGAGGAATTGGGCTTATGGAGGTCACCACTGACACCATAGGAAAGCCTGTTTGAAAGCAGAAAGGGCATAGTTTTTGCAGTTTCCCTAGACCGGGAAGGTCTTTTCTTCCCTCCCCAAGCCTGCCCCTTTCTCTTTCACCCCATCTCCTCCCAACCTATGAGGTTGCACATAGAAAGTCCTGGAAACTTGTGATTCTGGGAGAGGTATAATAAAAGGAATTGTCTGTCAAGAATTCCGTTGCTGTTGCATTTAAATGTTCTCTTTTCTTCATCCTGGGGAAAAAAACTGTAGTTCTCTGTGGTCCTTTTTCTTCTGCTCCCCTCCCCCCAATCCCTTTGGCAATGAAGGAGGAATTAGAGATGTATAGTTAACCAGTGATTAAGCCGGAATGTGGGCGGAGCATGCCAGCAATCACAAGTTTTCCTGATTGGCTGAGAGTGAGCCTGGGATTTTAGAAGGGATGGACCTAGTTCCTGAATTCCAGATTGCTCTGGGTATAAGGGGAGGCATAAGAGGGAGGTCCTGGGGGATGGGGGTAGGGGGATGCTTTAGTGCAGAGGATGCCACTGGAGGCCAGTGGTGAGAGGCTCCAGGCCAAGGAAACCATGGACCAAACTAGGCCTGGGGAACTCTAGCTAAAAATTATATTAGTTGGCTTGTGCTGCGTAAAATCTTTTACATTATCCTCTGATTAGCATGTTTCTGTAGAGGTATATGTGAGTGTGATTAGGACACAACATCTTACAAATGAGGCATTATGCAGAAGGGATAGTGTAAACGATATCACTAAGAGAACCATGTGACATAGCGAGAGAGAGAGAGAGAGAGAGAGAGAGAGAAGAGAGAGAGAGAGAGAGAGAGAGGACTGATGTACAGAACACAAGCTCCATTGGTATCCATACAAAACATGAATTTATGGGAAGATGAGATGGATGAGAGTTGTATAGGATGGTCCGTGCTAACAGCGATAAAAGGCTGAGAAGCCTTTCCTGATTCACTTGGCCGCTGGTGCCCTTTCCTTTCTCTCTAAATTATCATGTCTATACTCATCTGTTTGCACATTGTACCCTTCCAGAATACTTTCAGTCCTTTGAAGTCACACTTTTTCATTTTGTCTTTATATCCCCAACATTCTGCATGGTGTTTTGCTCATAGTGTTATTTAATCATTTTCAGTCATGTCCGACTCTTCATGACCTCATTTGGGCTTTTCTTGGCAAAGATGTTGGAGTGGTTCACCATTTCCTTCCTCAGCTCATTTTACAGATAAGGAAACTGAGGCAAATAGGGTAAAGTGACTTGCTTCACACAGCTGGTGTGTGAGGCCAGATTTGAACTCAAGTTCTCCTGATTTCGGGCCTGATGCTCTATCCACTGCATTTAGAAATGATTAATGGAGGAAAAACTTTGGAGTCAAAAGCAAGAATCCCTTGGATCAAAATGTTGCTGATGACCACCAAGCAGCTGTAGTTGAGCAAAGCCTATGAATGGGGGTGGACCTTTAAAACCTTCACAAGGACAGAAGAAATTGGTGACACAGAATCCATCCCACTACATACTTTTTTTGGGGGGGGTAGGCAATGGGGTTCAGTGACCTGCCTGAGGTCACACAGCTTTACTACATACTTCTTACTGATGGTTGTAACTAGCTTTGCTCTACTCTGGTGGTGCTGCTAGTTGAAATACTTGAATTGGGTATAGTGAGTGGGATCCTGGATGGTAAGGCAGGAGTTAGGGCCTAAAGTTGAACTCATCATCTTCCTTTTTAATTTCCTTATGTTTGACAATGATGACACCTTTCTCCCAGTCACCCATGTACATAAACTTGAAAAGAGCATTAGATTTAGAATCAGAGGACCTAGTGAGTCCAGCTCTGCCACTTACTAATACTTATAAGCTGTATAACCAGAGAAAAATCCCTTAATCTTTCTGAACGTCAGTTTCTTGTCAAATCATCTATCTAATGGAAATTATCATATGTAATATGTATATATATATAATATATATATATACACACACATACTACTTTTCTCACAAGGTTGCAAGGATGAAAAAGATATAAAATGCAGAAAGTACTTTTTAATAAAGTGGTATATAGACATTAGCTTATATTACCTATGTATTTGACAGGGCTGTTGTGAGGAAAGTGCATTGTAAACTGTAAAGAACTATGCAAAATGAATTATCATTATGGTTATCTTTGACTCCTCTCTCTCTTTGCCCTGCATAATCAGTCAATCATTAAGCCCTGTGCAGTCTGTCTTCTTCTTCATTTTTTTTTGGAGACAGTCGGGGTTGAAGGATTTGCCCAGGGTCACACAGGTAGTCTGAAGCTGGATTAGAACTCAGGCCTTCCTGACTCCAGGGTTGGTGCGCTATCCACTGGGACACCTACCTGCCCCCATTCTTTTAGGATATAGCAGTTGAATTGTTTTTTTTTTTCAACCTTTAAAATTTTTATTTATTTATTTATTTTTGGTGAGGCAATTGAGGTTAAGTGACTTGCCCAGGGTCACACAGCTAGTAAGTGTGATGTGTCTAAGGCTAGATTTGAACTCAGGTCCTCCTAACTCCAGAGCACCTTGGCTGCCCCTGCTTTTAAAAAATTTCTCTCACTTCAGAAAAACCTGGAAAGACTTATATGAACTGATGCTGAGTAAAATGAGCAGAACCAGGAGAACATTGTACGCAGTAACAACCACACTGTGTGATGACTGACTTTGATAGACTTGGCTCTTCTCAGCAACGCAGGGATCTAAGACATCTCCAAACGTCTCATGATGGAAAACGCTACCCACAGCCAGAGAAAGAACGATGGGGCCTGAATGCAGATGGAAGCGTACCGTTTGCTCTCCTTTTCCTTTGTGGTTTTGTTTTATTCTTGTGGTTCCTCCCATTAGTTCTAATTGTTCCTTACATCATGGCTAATGGGAAAATATGCTTCATATGGATGTGTAAGTAGAGTCTCTATCAGATTGCACACCGTCGTGGCATGGCGGGAGAGAGGAAGAGGAGAGGCAGGGTGAAAAAATTTAAAACTCAAAATCCTATGAAAGTGAATGTTGAAAAGAAAAAAATAAATTAATTATTTACCAAAAAATATTACTTACTGTTTCCCACTGCCACTATCCTAGTCCAGGCCCTTTCATGTGAATGGTTCCTTTCAACAAACATTTATTAAGCATATATTATGTAGAATGTGATGGTCTGTGCACAGGCATACAAAAGTCCTGTTTGACTAGTAGGACTTCATTTCCCATGAGACTTTGGGTCTCAAGAACAGGCCTCTTTGGAGTTTTTAGCATCCAACGGCAAAATGGTCTGGGATCCAAGGTCTAGGAGACCTGCTTCGGGAGCAAGAGCCAAAGAACAAAGCCAAAGAGACAGGGTTTTCTTTTGCTACAAAGGTGGACATCAGAAGACCATACACATCGGCGTATTTATCATGGGGAAGAGAAATGTGAGCAGGATTTGAAGAAGCTAGTTGACTGCCTCACACTTACTCACCAATGTTGTTGTTGTTGTTGATAATGTTGTTTTTCTTCAGGTCAGGCAAATCCTTTGTACGATATACTGACTTTAGACTAGATCATTTGGGGAAGGTTTTGTAACAGGAGAACACTGTCATTGCATCTGACAGCTAAGAACCTGTTGATAGTGAGACTTGTAGCATATCCAAAAACTGGTGTTTTTGACTTTAAAGTTCTTGTAACTTAGAAATGTTGAGAATGTGTGCTTGGAGCTTGATTCCAAGTATGGCTGGGCAATAATCCCCTGACTCATTCTAACAAGTGTTAAGTTGGCTGCCGCCACTGAGAGATGGATAAGGTTGCTAGCCAACTATGAGTTTAGCAAGTATTACTAGACAAAATGGACAATTTTGGTTACATAAAATTAAAAAGTTTTTGCACAAGCAAAATCAATATGGCTAAAATTAGAGAAGCAAGAAATCGGAGGGAAAATTTTTGCCATAAGTTTCTCTGGTAAAGGTCTCATTTCTAAGTTATAAAGAGACCTGAGTCAAATTTATAAGAACACAAGTCATTTCCCAATTGATAAATGGTCAAGGGATATAAACAGGCAGTTTTTAGAGGAAGAAATTAAAACAATTTATAGTCATATAAAAATGCTCTCAACCACTAATTAGAGAAATTAAAATTAAAACAACTTTAAGGTATTACCTCATAAGCATCAGATTGGCAAAGCTGACAAAAAAGAATACGATACATGTTGGAGAGGCTGTGGGAAACCAGGTACTTTAACGCACTGTTGGTGGAACTGTGAACTTGGCTAGCTACTCTGGAAAACCATTTGGAGCTATGCCCCAAAACTATTAAGCTGTGCATGGCCTTGACTCAGTAATACCACTACAAGGTTTATACCTCCAAAGAGTTCAAAGAAAGAGGGAAAGGAAAATATTTATAGCAACATTTATCATGGTAGAAAATAATCGGAAAGTGACAGGATTCCTATCAGTTGGGAAATGGCTGAACATGTTATGGTATATGAACGGGATGGAATGCTATTGTGTTATAAGAAATGGTACAGGGGATGGCTGGAAACCTGGAAAGCTTTGTTATGAACCGATGCAAATTAAACTGACTAGAATAGGAGGATGATTTATACAATAACAACATCATAAACACAAACAACTTTGAAAGACTTCAGAACACAGACCAACCCATAATTCCAGAAGACATATGATGAGACATTACCTGCCTCCAGGTAATGGACCCAGAGAGCAGACTGAGGCATTATTATTTTTTTTTTGGGGGGGAGGATGTTGCTGATGCAGAAATTTGTTTTGCTTGACTATACATGGTTGTGACAAGTTTTTCTTGCTTTCTTAAGATGGGAGATGGGGAGGAAAATTCAGAGCTGAAAATAGATTGAATTGAAAACAAACAAACCAAGTATTACCAGATAAGGAAAACTAACTTGGATATATGGGATGAGGCGTAGACCTGGCATATCAGAAACCTTGGTAATCCCCATGGACAGGGGAAAGTGATCTGTGAAACGCAAGGAACAGGGTTGCTCACACGGGAAAGGGAAGCCAAGGTTCTGGGACATCCGTGGGATAGTGTGCTACTAATGGATATAATGTTATTAATGGACCTAAGTGTAGTAGGGGAGCCATCCTTCTTGTTTCTGTTGTGCATGGATGATATAAATGTTTATGAGAAGTGAAGCAGTTCAAGAAAAAGTGATATGGGAAAAAAACCAAAACAAACAAAGAAAAAGGAAAAAAGGCCATGCCTCTCATGGACTTAACTTTACCTCCCCACAGTCCACTTTGCTGTGCAAAGAAGTACAGTTGGAATTGGGACCAGACCTGTGATTATGTTGGTACAGGGAACGCCTGAGGGGGTACCCTATACCAGTGAAGGTCATTACCTTTTTTACAACTCTTTTTTGTTGCTGTTGTTGTTTTGTTTTTTGTTTTTTGTTTTTTTTGCTAGGCATGGGGTTAAGTAACTTGTCCAGGGTCACACAGCTAGTAAGTGTCAAGTGTCTGAGGCCAGATCTGAACTCAGGTCCTCCTGACTCCAGGTTCAGTGCTCCATCCACTGTGCCTCCTAGCTGCCCAACTTTTTACAACTCTTAATTAGAAAGCGTTGCCTTGAGCATTGACTTGCTCACTGTCAGTCACACAGCTAGTAGATGTCACAAGTGAGATTTGAACCTAGACCCTTCTGGCTCTGAATCAGGCTGTATATCCAGTCTGCCATGTTTCCTTTGTAGGGGAGTACTGTACTAGACTAAAAAAATCCTGAACAAAAGAGGAAAAAGTGATTAATACTACTCAAGGCTTTCTGATCAAGGCTATAGCAGCATTCCATGATGATCCTGGACATGTTAGCCAAAAGAGAGCCCTGGAGCACAAGCAAAACAGATTCTACTAGACCAAGGATGGCAGAGGATATATGTAAGAAGTGTGAGACCTGTGCTTAATGTATTCCTGGGAAAATGATAGCAATTTAAGATGCTTACATGGAAAACATATGTACAGGGATTTTGGAGCAGGTACACTTAAACTTTTATTTCTGGAAGGGCTAGGAAGACTTAAACAACATCCTAGAGGCTCCTGATTTTTCATCCAGTTTCAAAGGTCCGGGTGCTTCCGCCACCCCCAATCATAAGGCTTTTGCAGTTGCCAAGGTATTATGGTGTTACTATTTCTCAGTGTATAGTTTCCCTTGAAGGATCTTTTTAGATCAAGTTAAAGAGCTTGAGAGCAAGCTTCCCAAGGAGGTGCTAGCCTTGGCAGGAATCAAAAAGTGTAGAACTACATACGCAGAAGAACCAAAGGCAGAGCATTAGAACCACAGCCAGGGCATTAAAATTTTGCACATGCTGCCAACTCTAAGACCTGAGCAATAGGCTCAGAGGAGCCATCGTGTGGTCATTCTAGTATATGGATATGATGGTCCCAGGAAAGATGCCGCAATCTTCACTTGATACATGTCTATGTTTGAGTAAGAGGCACAGCTTTCTGCTGATTTGAGCTTTGAAATTTCAAAAAGTGGAGAAAGCTAGAGACTCAGTGAAGGGATCAGCTGAAGGAGGACCAATACTTAGCCAGGGCTCCAGCTCAGAGGAGTTCAGAGAGGAGGAAGTAGTAGTGAGTTGCTGAAGCTTGATGTTAGGAATTTTCACTAGAGATTAGGGTCGTGAGAGCACAGGGCTGGGAATCAGGAAGATTCATCTTCGTGACTTCAAATCTGGCCTCAGACACTTACAGCTGTGTTACCCTGGGCAAGTCACCACCCTGCCTCAGTTTCCTCATCTGTAAAATGTGCTGAAGAAGAAAATGGCAAACCACTCTAGAATCTTTGCCAAGGAAACCCTAAATGGGGTAAAGAAAAGTAGGACATGCCTGAAAATGACCAAACAACATCAACTAAAAAGAATTAGTAATGTCCAAGAAAATACAAGCTAGTGTCCTGCTGGTTGGCAACCCTCGACCAAATAGTTGAAAGACTGGTAAATTTCCACAGTAGAAACATAATTCTTAAGAATGGTTTGAGGGGCAGCTAGGTGGCGCAGTGGGTAGAACAGTGGCCCTGAAGTCAGGAGGACCTGAGTTCAAATGCGGCCTCACACCAAACACTTTACACTTTGGGCTAGTTACTTAACCCCAATTGCCAAAAAAAGAAAAGAAAAGAAAAGAAAAAGAATGGTTGGGACCTGATAAAAGTAGCTTGTTTGTAGTTTGTTTTGAAGAGGACTGATGATATCACAGGGTGATGTCTTAACTTGCCTGTGAATTGGATTTAAGTGAGGCAGAGTTGCACAAAATTGTCAGCCTCCCTCTTGTGTCACCATTCTTGTGTCAGATGCCTTCATGGCCATTGAAACAAATTGTTCTCATCAGCCCATTCCAAGGAGAAATGTCTTCACATGCTTGGGATAGACATCCCCTTAACTCAATGATGGATTTGAGGCCCAATGGTTACCCTCAACCTGGTTTAGCCCATCTACTGAGATGGTTTTGCCAGGGTGTGGCTGCTGCACTGGCTTCTCAGAGCCACAGGTGAGGGTTGGGTGAAGGTGGACACCAAAGGTGGATGAACAGCCCTAAAAGGGACTCAGCAAGCTGTCACCCCAGAGGTGCTGGTCCTCCCTGGACACCCCATACGGAAGCTGCTAGATGCACTGGTAACTAAAGGGACAGATCACAATGGAAAGGTGAGGAAGTAGGCACCAAGAAGAGCCTATCCACCAGTTGATGATAGATTGTTAGTGCCAGATGATGGTCTATTTGGGGTAAGATCTGGGTCAATGCCCTCTTTAAAAAAAATGGAATATATTCTTGATGCTTGGAGAAGCCTGCTGAGACTATCTCTACTAAGGGGAACTTTTGCTGGATTTGTGTGTGTGTGTAGAGGTGGGAATCCAGAGGCTTCCTCTTTTCTGCTTAATATCCTAGCTATTGAAGCTCCAAGACAGTGGATGCTGTCTCCAAAGCCTAACTAATTAGGTGCTGGAGGCAATGGCTTTCTGCCTGAGCCCTCCAAAAGTCATGACTGGAGACTTCAGAACTTTGATGATATTGAAGATGAAGAACTAACGATGGGCCACCCTGGAAGTGCCAGGACCATTTGGTCAGCGACCAGAGTGAAAGATCGGTGTTCCTGCAACAATAGGTAAAGAAGTAACATTTGTCACCAAATGGTGCCTATTGTAGAGTGGATATAATGTTCAACTTTACATAAAACCAACGTGAAATTTCCTAGTGCATATGATCTATGTTTGGTTTATAGTACGTAACTCTAATATGTGATGCTATCTATGTCTTATGTTCCTGGATGTGACCTTTATATATGGTCTGCAGCATGAAACTCCAATTTAATTGCTATGTGGTCTTTTTATTTGGGATTATTGCCTGCAATTATATTATGTGCAGATGTTTTATGGTATATTTTGAGAGCTGTCCATATTTACTTAGTGTTATTTGTAAGAATTACAAATTTTTTTTTATGGTGGGGGAAAAGACGTAATTGGAGTCCATCTGATTGAAGAAATGGCATTTCCCATGAGACTCTGAATCTCAAGGAGAGACCTGATTGGAATTCCCTGGATTACAATACTGTGGGACATGTGCCTGGGCATAGGAGATTTCACTGGATGTATAGGGGTGGTGCAATTTCCTGGGATTTTTCCATTGTTTGCTTGGGAATGAGACCAGACCCTAATTTCCTGAGTGCCACATGAGATTGTTTCTTTGCTCCTTTACTAATTGTCTTAATCCCAATTTTTGCTTTTAAGATGCAAGTTCCTCATTCTAGTCTTCCAATATGATGCTACACTGAATGTAGATAATGTTCAACCTCTCAGTATCTTTAGGATGGGGGCTCTCAAGCCAACTAAGAAAAGATTAGCCTTCAAATTACCCTTACAATGAATCCAGTAATCTGTAGAAATTCTGGGATGAGTGGAATATAAGGTAGCCCTTGTTCTCGAAGAACTTACAATATAGGAGGGAGGTAAGACATATACAAATAACTATAATACAAGTTGGAGGCAGTTGGTGGCTCAATGGACAGAACACTGGGCCTACAGTCAAGAAGATCTGAGTTCAAATCAGCTTCAGACACTTCCTACCTGTGTGATGCTGGGCCAGTCACTTAACCTCTGATTGTCTGACAAAAAGGATCCCACTAGATTCACTAGATTCCCTGGATCTACTGGAGAAAGAAATGGCAAACCACTCCAATATCTTTGCTAAGAAATCCCCAAATAGAGTCATGAAGAGTCAAACATGACAAATAACTGACCAAAATGTATTAAGCATAGGGATGAGAGATTAGGAAGGGAAGGACCTCCTCTAACAGAATGGAATTAAATAAGGTTTCATGGAGAAGGTAACAATTGATCTGAGTGTTGTAACAAGGAAAACATTTCAGTAGGCACAGATACATAAAGAGTCTATTCCAGAAATGAAGGATAGTATATGTAAATGCACTGATGTGGAAGAGAACATGTCAATGTATATCAAATTGCTTATCCTCTCAGGGAGAGAGGGAGAAAATTTGGAACTCAAGATTTTAAAAAAATGAATGTTAAAAATTGTCTTTACATATAATTGGGGAAAAAATAAGATATTAAAAAAGAGAGAGAGAGAGCGCATGCCAAGATTAGAGAATTCCAAGAATTTAATTCTGGGTGGCATGTAGAGTCTCTAAATGAGAGCACTATGAAATGAGATTGGAAAGCTTGCTTAAGTTGACTCTAGGGGGTACTGATTGCTTTGCGGCACACACAGAGTTAGGAGACTCAAGAGGGAGGGAAGCTGTCAATGGGTACAAAAAGGACCAACTTTGGAAAAGCACTTCACGCTATTCCTACCCTCTGCTCTAGCCGTCAGCAACAGAATATACATTTCTGAAGGGCAGGGAATGTCTCATGTTTGCCCAGCCCATAGCTGGTTGTTGTCCTTCATGTTCGAAGAAGACCAAAATGACATCACTCTGTTGCAGTCAAGATACAGTGTGTCTGACTGTGATTGATCAGACCAATATGAGCTTGGAACTCTCTACCAGAGGTTGGGCACAAATAGTCTGTGTGAACATTTGGAGTGGAGATGTCAATACATTTGTGCCTCTCATGTTTCTTTTAAACTACTTCAATTGTGCTTTGTTCATAAAGCACAGAACCATTGTGGGCATGCCATGCTGGGTGGTCCTGTGCCAGTGTCTTCCATGTCTCACAATGGATTCCAAAGTTCTTCAGAGAGACCTTGAGAATGTCCTTGTATGGCTTCTTCTGCCCTCCTGAGTGCTTGCCTTGTGTGATTTCTCTGTAAAATGGTCTTTTAGGCAAACCTACCTTTGGCATTCAAACAACAGTGGCCGGATCACCAGAATTGCATTCTGCAGTAGAGTTTGAATGCAGTTCAGCTAAAGAAAGAACCCCAATTGCGCCTGGTACTTTATTTTGCCAGGTGGTTTTTAGAATCTTCCTAAGACAATCCAAATAGAAGCAATTCAGTTTCTTGGCATGGCGCTGGCATACTCTCCAGGTTTCACAGGCATACAACGATGAAGTTGCACAATGCTCTGTAGACCTTCAGTTTGGTAGGCAGCCTAATACCTCTTCTCGTCCACACTTCCCTTCAGAATCTCCCAAACACTGAGCTAGCTCTGGCAATGCATGTATCAATTTCATTATCAATGTGTACATCCCTGGAAAGTATACTGCCAAGGTAAGTTAACTTATCCACAGCACTCTTTATTTGCTGTAACTGATGGTTCCACACGTGGATAGTGTGGTACTGGCTGGTGCAGAACTTCTGTTTTCTTGTTGTTAATCATCAGGCCAAAATTAGCACAAAGGACAGAGAATCGATTCATACTCTGTTGCATCTCAGCCTCCATTTTAGTCTTGGCTTGTAGCCTTTTCAAGTTAAATAATTTACTATCAGTGGTAACCTACTTTGATGATATTTTCATCCTCATTGAAGGAGTTCAACATTGCTGAAAACATCATGCTAAAAATCTTGGGAGCAAGCACACAGTTCTGCTTCACTCCATTTCCATTGGGAAAGTGTGACAGCGTTGTACATTATCCGGAACCCTTGCAAGCATGCCACCATGAAACTGACATATAATATTGATAAACTTCTCTAGCCAACCAAATTTTGCCATGATCTTCTACAAGCCCTCATGACCGACAGTATCAAAGGCCTTGGTCAGATTGCCAAACATTGTGTACACCCTCTGTTCTGCTCCTGGCATTTCTCCTGGAGTTGCTGGGCAGCAAAAACCATATCAATTGTTCTTCAGCCTTTTCTGAAGCCACACTGGCTCTTGGGTAAAAGACTATCTTGCAGGTGAAGGATCAGCCTATTAAGGAGGACTTTGACAAGAATCTTGCTGGCAATAACTAAGAGAGAGACTCCTCTGTGATTGTCACAGGACAACCTATATCCCTTTCCTTTGTAGAGATAAACAATGGAGGCATCCTTGAACTCCTGGGGGATAATCTCCTCTTGCCATATAACTTAGAACATTTCCACCAGTTTTTATATGAGCAGTGGACCCCCTGTCTTGTATATATCAGCTGGAATAGAATCAACACCAGGCACTTTGCCACATGAGAGGAGTCTAATGGCATTCTATATCTCTTGTTCAGCTAGAAGTTCAGCTAGAGAGGGATTGACTTCAACCTGAGGTATGTGGTCAATGGCTTTAGCATTGGTTGATGACAGTCTATTGAGAAGACCATGGAAGTGTTCAGCCCATCTCTCCAGGATCATGTCCTTGTCACTGATCAGTGTGGCTCCATCAGAGGTGAGTAGTTGAGATGCACCATAGGTCTTTTGGCCCATGAAAAGCCTTCAGGGCATCATGAAAATGCTTTGGATTGTTACTATCAGTGTGAAACTGTATTTCATCTGCCTTCTTACTGAGTCAAGAACCCTGCATCTTTCTACACTTTATTTTTTTTTTTGAATAGTCAGCCAATAGTCAAAAAAAATTTATTGAATACCTCCTATGCATTAGGGACTGTACTAAGAGCTGGGGATAGGAAAAAATGGCAGCAGACAGCATTTGCTCTCAAACAGCTCACAGTCTAATGGGGAAGACAATATGCAAACAAATTGTTTGTTGTTTATCCTTCCGTCTTGAAGAGACCAGTGACATTAGGAGGGCGATGTCCTGACTTGCAAGTGAATTGAATCTAAGTGCTTTACTTTTGATGGAATTAAATACTGCCTTCTTAGAGAAGGATGAACTATCCTGCCGATAAACCTTGTAGAGTTCTTGTTTTTTCATTTAGCAGCTCCTGAATTTCCCCATCATTTTCATCAAATTATTCTTGATGTTTGTGAGTGTTCTGGCCCAGATAAGTAAATGTGGTGCTGTACACCAAATCTCTGAAAGCTCCCCACTCCTTTTTTGCTTCACTGTTGCCAACTGGCTCATAGAAGTGCTCTAATTTGTTGACATTAAGTCTTCTGGCAATTGGCTTGCCTTGGGGCCTGCAGCTTTTGTTGAATGCGAATATTTAGCTTGGAAAAGATATGTCCATGATCAGTCCAGCACTCTGGGCCACACATTGCCTTTGTGACTCTCACACCCTGTCTGTCTCATCTCCTTACAATGACATAGTCTACTAAATACCAATGTTTGCTATGAAGGTGCACCATGAGGTTTTATTGCTGAGCTGAAGTTTATTTAATTGAAGTTTAGGTAAACAGAAGGATGATATTGGTGATGAGGTCATGAGATGCACAAATCTTCAGTGGTAAGTGACCATTGCTGTTGCTGTTTTCCAACTCCATTCCTCCCAAGGACTCTCTGCCGTGTCTGATAGTCTGTTACTACTCTGGTGTTAAAGTCACCCAGAATTACAAGCTTGTCTTCTTTTGGCACATTAAGGATGAGGATCTCAAGGTCTTCATAAAATTTTTCTTTGACCTCATTAGAGTTCATCATGGTGGGAGCATATGCACTGATTATGGTGGCATGGCACTTTCCTGCAAGTGGTAATCACATTGTCATAAGTTCACTCCTTTTGGGAGGCATACAGGCTTGTTGACTAGATTAGTTTTGATTGTGAAACCTATACCAGCTCTACAGTTCTCTCCATCACTATAATCACTCTGACTCCAGCTCTGACTCCAGTAAGCTAGCCTTCATTTGCCAGCTTTGTTTTATTTAGATGGGATACCTGCTGAGTTTTCTTGCAACAAGAACTGTTCACCTTTCAGGTCTACTAGATTTCTTGTTGCCCATAAATGTGAACACATTCCATGTACCAAAGGTGAGTAGAATCATCTTTGCAAAAGTTTTTGTACTTTTTTTGTGTTTCCACCATAGGGTGGAATCCCCGCCGTCTTCAATAAGCAGACCAGGGTTATGTTAGGTGAAGCAGACAATTTTTAGGGCACCTTTTCTAGCCCCTTTCTCATGTTAGGAGGTATGCAATGTGGTCCTTACAAAGGGCTGCTCAGACATCTAGGGGGCTGCCAAATCTCATTGCTGCTTCAGTCCAGTGAGAAAATTACCCTATGGTCTGGGCCACCTATATGCAGGGTTGTGACTGTAGTTCCCAGTGTATTTGCACCTGCTGCTTTATCACTTGCCTGCTGCCACAGGACTTTGAGGTAGATAAAAATGGTAAAATGGTATGGGTGATGTCATTTGACTTCATACATTTGTGCACTGAATTCATGCACAAATTGTATTTAAGTGAGGCAGAATTGCATGAAGTCATCAGCCCCACTCTCTCTTTCAGAGTCATTGAACACCACTGGCAATACAAAAGTCAAAACAACTGGCAATGGTTGGGATGCAGGGGATGACCTCGGCGTCTTTGATGTCTGATTAAGTTCTAAGTGCTCCACAGCCCTTGCCTTCCACTGCCTTCATGGTTCGTTGGAACAAATTGTTCATCTCTACCCATTCTGCTGGGGGAAGTCGTCACATGTTTGGGGTAGACACCCCCTGACTCACTGATGGGTCTAAGGTCAGTCGATTACTCTTGATCTCATTTAGCCTGTCTGCTGAGATGGCCTCAGGATGTCAGGACACTAGGGAAAGTTCCTAGGGGTTCAAGGTCGTGATTGCTTTTTTCCTGAGAAAAAGCCCTGTTGTTGTTCATGGGATGGGGTGGGTGTTGGCTTGACCTTTGCTTCTTTCCCATAAGAATATTCCCCAAGGCCATGGGTCCTCTTTTCTGTCTATACTTACTTTTTTGGTGGTCTCATAGATGCCCAAGGATTCAATGATCATCTCTACATGGATGACTCTCAGATCTACATACCTAGCTCACCTCTCTCCTGTATTCCAGTCTCTTATTTCCAGCTGTCCACTGGCTATCTACACATAGATGCAGGCAACTCAAAACTCCCTGTATTCGACAGAACTTATAACATCATCCCTAAACCCCTTCTCCAAACTTCCCTATTTCTCTTGAGACCACTGTTCCAGCAGTTCCTTGTTTTCACAGTGTTGAAGGTATCTTTACTCTTCCCTCTTCATTACCTTCCATAACCAGTTAATTGTCTGGTCTGGTCACATCTTTTGTATTAGTCCCTTCCTTTACACCATCTTAGATATTTTGTATCATTCTTTCATGTACTTTGCTGGAACCAAATGACCATAGTACTCCCTGAACCTGATTTTCCATCTCCCATCTGTATTCTTTCTCACAGGTTTCCCCCCCCCCCAATTCCTAGAACACATTCCCCTTCATCTCACCTCTTAGAATCCCTAGCTTCCTTCCAGAAGCAGCCTAGGTGCCCTTCTCCTAAATGAAGTCTTCTCATCCCTCCAGTTATTAGTGTTCTCTTCCTCTTCAAATGAACTTGGACATACTCAAGCACCCATATTCTAACCCGCCCCCTATTCCTGAGTAGAACATAAATTCTGTGAGGGCAAGGGTTATTTAGCATTTTTTTTAATCCATTACACTCAGCCTTGCCCAGAGGTGGTTAATAAAGAAAGGGAATGAGACAGCACAGTTGGGGTGGGGATTGGGAGCAAAGAGGGCCAGATAAGGGTATGCCATTTCCCTAATAAAATCCGAGTTTATGGGATCTTAGTACTTGGCACACTCAAAAGACTACTTTATGGCTTCAGGATCGGTATAGTATTGTACAAATGATGTTAAAGGAAGGATGGCTAAGAGAGGTGGAGGAAATCTTGAGATTAAATCTAATCTAAATTTACAGTGACTTCAGCAATTAAAGGTTGAGAGAGCAAATGCTGGACAAACATGAGGAAAAATATTCAAAATCAAAGGATACAAGTCTAAAGTAATAGGGCTCTTATTTTTAACAGTCAAGATAATATTACGTAAAACTGAAAAAAAAATTGCCTTTACTGCATGAGGTAAGGTTTTACTTTAACCTAACACAAAAGTATGTGTAATTATGTAATGAGGAAGATTTTGCAATCTTATAGACATGTGACTCTTGGTTTAAATAGTTACTGCTGTAATCAGTGGGTGTTCTTTCATGTAGGTTGTTTAGAAGGGGAAATGCAGGTACTTATTAAAAAGGGTTTACTCATAGAACTTTGGAAACCGAAGGGCTGAACGCATCTAATCAAACCTCACCACATTTCAGGTGAGGAAACTGAGGTCCCAGCATATTGTCAGAGAAGAAACGGCAAAGCAGGAGAAGCTCCCTGAAAGCAAGATTTCAGAGAAAGACCTTCCTCAAAATTTGAGATAACAATGGGATGGGTTGCCCTAGGAAACATATTCCTCATCCCTGAAGATTTTTAAGTGGAAGCTGGATGATCAGTTGCTATGAAGAGGTTGGGCGAGATGACCCAGAAGCCTTTTCTAGTTCTGAGGTTCTACGATGTTCAACAATCGCCCAACATACATCAATACACATCACTGTTGTTGGTGTTCGGTTGTTTCAGTCACTTGTGAATTTTTGTGACCCCATTTGCACTTTTCTTGGCAGAGATACTGGAATGGTTTGCTGTTTCCTTTTCCGGCTCATTTTACAGATGAGTGTTAAGTGACTTGCTCAGAGTCACACAGCTAGTGTCCGAGGTCAGAACTGAACTCATGATGACGAAGTCTTTCTGACTTATGACCCGGTGCTCTATCCACTGTGCCATCCAGCTGCCCAATATATGTCATTAGGGACAGAATTCCTAATACCCGGGGTTGCGCTTCCTGCCTTACACGACACTGCCATTGCTCAGGGTGTGGTAGATCACCAAGACTATGCAATAAAAACTCTTAAGCATCAAATTGTAAAGTGCTCTGTCTGGACACAGTTGACTCACAAAGAAAGGCTTTTTTTTTCAAAGCTAAAATTTATTCTGTACAAGGTTCCACTGTACATTAGACATTCTCTTTTACTCTTGCTTACACAGTAAGCAAGTGTACACTAGCCCCTTGGCTCAGGTTTACAGGTCTCCCCTGGAGAAGGGGGTCAGGCCAGATAAACTTATGGAGTCTTCCCCTTAATTCACTGGAGTGCCTCAATCTGAGGAGCACAAGTTGATCCTGGGTCTGCTGGTGGGGGAGGACCCATGGAGCTGAGTTCCTTGGGGTTGGATAATCTTTCTTTCCAGAGACCCAGTGGAGTTGTGTCCATCTACCTAAGGGAAGAACCAGACCCTTGTTGGGGAGAAACACTAAGAAGGGCTGAGGCAGCATGTCCCAAAGCACTCATGGCTGTAGCTCTCAGGATGGTACCAAAGACTAATGCTAAAAGGAGCCAAAGGGGCAGCATGGGTGTCCCTGAGAAACTCAGTCCAAGGGGCCTATGTCTGAGAAGCTCTGAGGGAAGGAGGGAATGGAAGGGAGGAAGGGAATAAATTAAAAGAAAAACTGGGAAAGGTGCCAGGGAAATGGTTTGTACTGTCCTTTAAATGCCTAGGAAGTGGAACCATAGATTGATTGGAGGAAGTGGGCAGGGAGAATCAGACACCTTGTCATGAGAGATGTTCTCCTCACCTACTTGCTTCTTCATCTCACTGCACTGTGAAGTAAGTCAGTGGTATAAGGACATAGCTCCTATTCCCCCAGCAAGTTTGAGCATGACACTGGGGGGAAGGGAAAACAAGGCAGAGGGATATATCTGGGAAGGGCATTCCCCTAGTCCCCAAATGCTGTAAGGCACAATTCTCAGAGGCAACTAGGATCCATCCAAAAAGCTTTAACCAAAAAAAAAAAAAAAAAAAAGAAAGAAACTTGTTAGATGCCAGTTCTATAATGGCTGTGCCCTGGGGCCCTGCTGACATGCCTGCCTAGCACCACTGGGGGCTATTATTAGAAAAAGTTGTGCTTGACAAGTTAAAAAATAAAACCAACACAACTTCCCAGCTGCAGAGGCATACAGGAGAACACCTCCAGTCTGAGAACTCTGCTTGTAGTTGTTGGAAAAACAAAAAGAAAGAAAAAAGAAAATTGGGCTTTTAAAAACAAAAACTGCTTATTTCAAAAAAATATCCCACAATCAGTTCCTCTGGAGTTAGCAGCATCAGGAGGCCTCCTGGCTCATGTGTGACTTCAGCAGGCTGGCGGTCCAGGATGGGGTCTCCTCTCTGCAGAGCCAGCATGGCTAGACGCAGTCTTCCTGGTCAGGCTCCTGAGGGCGAGGTCTCAGGAGGAGTTCGAAGCTGGAGACAGCAGCAAATGGATGAGGGCCTTCTCCCCACAACTGCTGTTATTTATTACACACATGGAAAACACACGTTTAAAAAAAAAGAAAACACGAGAAGCCCAGGGAGTGCCTTGCTGACTCCAGTCTCCGCATCCTGCTTTCTCCCAGCCAGGTCTGGGCGAACCTTGGGAACACCCAGCTCCTCTCTCCCGGCCCCTGACCAGGCTGTATAAACTCCTGCTCGGCAGCTTTATTTTAGTTTATTACTCTCTCTCTTTCGCTTTCATTTGCAGTTTCTTTTTTTTTGTCTTTTTAAAAAAACTTGGGATGTGGGGCTGCCACGGGGACGGGGAGGTGGGGTGTGACACCCCTGCCGCTACATACGGGAGGGTGGACTGGCCAGTTCGTAAAAGAGCAAATAGGCATCGCTGCTTCGCACTTGGCTGGAGGACATGGGTGTGACGCTGCGGAAGAAAGGAAATCTCCATTTATTCCTATGCTCTCTAGTGTTTTTAATAGGAATGGGTGTTATATTTTGTCAAAAGTTTTTTCTAAATCATGGTCAAGGGCTAGCCAAGGGACATCTCTGGAAAACTAGCACTGATATGGGGCAACTACTTTGCTACCACTAGAATTTTTCAACAACCCCAAGGTCTTTGCTTGCTGTAATACAGAAACTCTGCCCTTCCTGGCCCACCCATACCTGCTAGGAGAGGGGGAGGGGCACACCGTTCCCAAGACCACTCACCTGGAGTCATTAAAAGTGTGCCATTCTCCTGTCACTGGACTCCGACAATAGGCAGTATAGTGGCCACCCATGGTGGTTCCAGAGTGATTGGACACAGCATACAGGTTGTAAACAGCGTGGTCTAAACGAGGAAGTCCTGAGTCAAACAGCAGCAAGGGGCACAAGGCTTCAAGCCCCTATGGGTCTCGGCCACCCCTCCTTCCATCCTCTATCCCGCTCTCAGTTGGCTCTAAGTATTCCTCTTACTCTCATCCTAAAGGTGGTGATGCCTCCCCCTTCTCCCCTTCATCCCCACCCAAATTCTGTTAAGACACTCACTGGTGTTCTCTGAGGCAAATTCTCTCAAGTCCAGGTCTCTCAGTGGGAAGTTCACAAATGTTGTGAGTTTGCTGGTTCGTATCCTGGATTCTGAGAATCGCTTTAGATCTGGAATTGGTTTGAGTTAAGAGCAGAGAGGGTAGTATTTGCTCGTCACTTATTGTCTGCTAAGTAAATGGCACCATGTTCAGTGCTGTATGAGCACAAAGTCCAAATAATGAATATAGGAATCCTAACTGAGCTTTCTTGTTTTTAAGAAAGCAGAAAAATAGTCAAGAGCTAACATTTACATAGCACTTTCATTGTGCCAGGCATAATGCTAAGTGCTTTACAATTATCATCTCCTTTGATCCTCACAACAGCCCTGGGAGGTACATGCTATTACAATTCCCATTTTACAGATGAGAACACAGAGAGAAGGTAAGTGACTTTCCCAGAGTCACACTAGTAAACATCCGAGGCCACATTTGAATTCAGGTCTTCCTAACTCAAGGTTTAGTGCTCCATCTACTGCACCACCTATCTGCCTCACACAATGAGGATTTCATTGTCCCACTCCTGTATTACCCTCACCTCCCCACAATTCAATCAGTCCATTTCATTACACTTCACCCTCCCTCAAAATCAAGATGCCTATCTTGGTAGGCCCTAAGGATACGGAGCACCAAGATCTTTGGGAACTTCTGGATGGAGAATTTCTTTATACACCTTTTTCTGGCTCGGCAGCGACAGCATGTCTGAAAAACATAAGGAACAGAACGGATGAGTTGTGGGGAAGATCATAGGACTCAATGGTAGTGAACCCTAGCGCTTGATCAGCTGAACACCAAGTAAACTAAGGTGCTAACAAAAAGTTGTTATTTGCCTACTGGAAAGCATCACTTACTGGCTTCTCATCTCCATCAAGCACATCCTCTTTGGTGAAGAGCCTCATGCAGTCCATCAAGGTCACCTCAGGATAGCCCCGCTAGGAGGATACAGAGCTAAGGTAAGAGGCCATGGAGAGGAAAGGATGGGAAGGGGAATTTTAGAAGTGGGGTAGCAGCCAGAATTACCTTAGCAATGGGTAGAGAGAGGTCCCAGAAGGGGTCGAAGACGGTAGAGCAATAACCACACTCGGTACATGTCAGGGAGCTCTTTAGCTGCCCAACAAAGAGATCTGAGGGGAAAAGATGGAAGTGAGACACATAAGCAAAGAGGATAAGGACATGCAGTAATACACATTAGATTATGTGCTCTCTTTTCAGTATCCTGATGGTACTGCTACCAAGCGCTAAATCCTGGGAAGGACAGTGATCTTCCCTTGGGGATCTCCATCCTCTTTTCCCAATTGCTCAGGTACAAAGTGACAATAAAACTTGAAATTCCTCACCGATGATTTCTAGCACTCACCCCCAATCCGACTGTCTTCCCGTTCCAGATATTTCCTCCACATTTGTCGCCCTTTCTCCTCATCTCTGTGGTACCCAGAAAGAGAAAGATTAAACAATAACTGAGTTAAGGTCCAGATTCTGATAAGCTACAAGTGTAATAGAAGCACTGACCCAAAATGGCACTCAGATCTAATGTAGAATCTATCCTACTTTGGTTCTCTTGGTCATTTCATTGTCTTTTGCTTTTGTGGGGGAAGGTGGGAGAACCCATTTTTTCCTTTAAGTTTTTCTTTCTGCCCATTCTCTTTTCTCACTTACGGAAGGTGATCGAGGTTCTCAGGGTTGGACTTGGGCCGTACCGTGACCCGGTTCACCTCATTGTGGAGTCCATCCAGAAGAAAACGAAGGAACTCCTGAGCATCCTGTTGGCTGAACAAAGAGAAGGGAAAACAGTAAGGGGGAGGGGAGAGGGCAAGTAGGTCATACACATTTTCCCAGAGGTTCTCAACTGTCCCCTTCACCCACCCTGGGAAGAGACATCTCTCTGCAGAAGCCTTACTTATAGCCAACGAATCGGGGTGCAAATCTCTGGATCTGGGTCTTGAACTCTGATGGGCTCACCACATCATTAGCTGACGAAGTCCATATGGTCTGGATCAGTTTTGCGAATTCTATTGGGAAGAAAAGGTGTCTGAAAATGCCAGGACACAGAACAGTCCATTAAGGGTCTCTGAAACTGGGGCTCTAACCACAGTAGACAAATGCCAAAAAAAGGGAAAATGGTAGACAACATGACCAAAGGGGAGACCAGAGAACAGCTGAAGCAGCTGTCACGGAAAGAAGGGAAAATAGATTTCCAGACAGCATGGGTTAACAGGACAACTGCCCAAAGATTCCTCACCCTCCATAAGGGCTGTATGTGCATGGCTGCTGCTGTTGAGGTCACGGAGGTAGAGCCTCTGGAGGCAATAATCTCTCAGCTCCCGGGTATTGCTCAGGCACTGCAGGATTGAGTTCATGAAGCACTGAAAGAGATGACAGGAGCCATTACTGGGCAAAGCAGAGAGATAAGGTTTCTGTACACTATAAGCAAGGCTTGAGAATTGCATTCTCTACCCCCGCCCCATAAGTGTTTCTATTCACAGAATTTGTGCTTTAATTTATCAAGGAATAAAAATATCAATGTGCCGGGAAAAATGGAATATTTAGGCATTAAAATATACATGTATAAATAACAGTATTAAAATGCACCCCTCACTGGGACTCCAACCCCCCACCCCCAACGCCCACCAATGTGCTATGTCCTAGGCGGCTGCCTACCTTACCTATCCCTAGTCTCAGCTCAGTCCGTAGGAGAGATGTGTGGCCCCAATCTAGAGTTCTAGCTTCCCTAGCATACAGGAACTCTTTGGTTTACCCCAGATATGAATCCTCCCACAACCTCAAGTTCCTCTTTTCATAAGTGAAAGGATTGTTGACCTGTAGTAAATTCCCTGTGTCAGCATAGGATGATGTAAAGAGTTATTTATTGCAGGGGTGTGCAACAGGGTGTGGGCAAGATTGGGAATAAGGGAATAGAAAATGGAGGGATACCCCTGAGGGCAAGGATCAGGAAGGGTATTAACACTGTCAGTTAAAAGGGAAGCTCCCCTTCAGCAGGGCTTTTTTCTGGGGAATTGAGGCAAGACATCATATAATTCTGGGAAATGCCAACCAGGTAAAGAAGGTACCAATTGGCTTAGCAGGTGGTTATCTTGCCTACAGCTAAGTGGGCGGCTCTAGTTAGGATGGCTCTGCCAGGAACAGGAGGGGGAGTCTTGAGGAACAGCTGGGTTGGGTAGAGATGTGCAGTTTAGGCTTAGTACTCACCGTGTTCCCAAGGTTTCGAAGACCAGCCAGACCCTGGGTGCTTTTGGAGGTCTGAAAAAACCAAACAAACAAATAAATAAATAATGCACGAAACATTAAGCAGAAGCCTAGTCAGCTCTGCAGGCAGGGCCTGTGCTAGGTCCATAGCTCCATTCTGACAGGGGCCTTGCACTTCCCTAAGCCATGAGCACCAGGCCACAGATATTATTTTCATCAGGCTCTCTTTACTTCTCAGGTCTGTGCTCCTTGTGGAAAAGAGGGGTAAAGAATGCCTTTCCAACAAAGAACAAAAGTGCTCTTCAGAATTTTGCTTTTTTTGTCAAAAACTATTTTATTTAATTATTTTTCACCTTTTCACTTATCTTTACTACTTTTCTCCTCTACAGCAGGCAAGGGCTAGCTGTTAAGGCTGAGAAATAGGAATTAGGACATGTGGGTTTCCCTCTACTCCTGGCTATGGGAGACTGCAAGTCAGAAAACTGGGGTTTTCTTTATGGCTCTGACTTATAGGATCATAGGATTTTAGAGCTGGAAGGGACCTCTGAGATCATCTAGTCCAACCCCCTTAATTTACAGATGAAGAAAATAAAGCCTAGAGAAGTTAAGTGACTTGCCCAAGATGAACAATCCCTAATTTTACCATGGTTGCCCAATATACAAAGTGGGAAAAACTACAATGGCCACTTCAAAGAGGGCTTGAAAAGTTTAATGAAATAAATCATAAACCATGTTTTCAGATCTTCAGCTGAGAGAAGCTCAAGTCTCTGCCAGTCCAAAATGCCACTGACAGGTGGAATTCCTTCCTGCTTCGCTCAGCTCCCAAGGGCTGATGAATTAAGAGCTAGGAGAATCTTCCTTCCCTGGCTCCATGGCTTGGGTTCTGACATCCTGAGAGGCTACTGGCTGGGAATCCTAGTGATGGCAAATTAGGGTGATTTGATATCACTCAGGTGGCTAAGCAGAGATAAAAGTCTGGCTGAAGGGTGCTATTCTTACTTCCCTATAATGGGGGCTGGTGAGAAGTGATGCAGGTATAACAGGTGCTCAGGCAGGAAGTCAGGATGCCCATTGTTAAGGCACCTTTACTGATCCAAGTAGGCAGAAAGTCTAAAGTGTCAAAAGGGGTTAAAACAGTATCTTCAAGATGTCTGCCAACTCTACTTCTAGGGAGATGGTCCAGGATCAGACAGCTCCAGAGCTGTACTGGCTGGGGCTTGTATGGGGCCAGCTCAACCCTCATCAGAACAGGAGCTTGAAATAGCTCGGCTAAAATTACTCTTGCTATACACTGACAGCCTACATAGTTGTCAGAGGCTCACTACCCCAAGAGAAGTGGTTAGGGAAAGGAGAGCTGGGTGGACATGGGGCCTTCTTTTAAATGTTGCTTTGTTGAACTCATAACTAAGTTTTAAGATCTCCCTCAGTAATAAAGCTGAATCCCAGCATGTGAAGTCAGATTGTGCCACTGAAAAACAGCCCTTAAATATGTAGTCAGAGGGAAAGGTATGTTGATACCACGTGAAAGCTGTCATACCTGAGAAGGAAAACAGGATGCCAGGGCTGATATTGTATGGCCCTAACTAAATAAGAGAAAGTAATATTTAGGGGTTAGGGCAGTCTAGCTTGCAGCAGCATCCTGATATGGAAAAGATTTGTTCATGTGATCTTTGGGGTAGAAACCTGATTAAATTAATATGCAAGTGGCCCTAGAGAAGTACAAAGTACACATTATTGAGACTAATACATTTCTCTGTTTTGAGGATTCCTAACTGAATGCTGAAAACTCTGCCCTCAGACACCATCTAATACCTGTCTTTGGCATAGTCCTACACACCTTAACCTACTGTACCAAGTTCTTTAACTTGCACACATGAAAAAACTGGGGCCATGAGCATCCTTCCAACCATGCCAATAACAGTGTTTACCAATGTCAAGGTATTACATCTATGGTAATAGCCTAGGGGAAGAATATAGGGTCATCTTTCAACCTAGGTTCCCCCAAGATGTTTTAAATTAGGAACTGATAGCTTGGGAGAAGAAGGGTCAAACAATGTCATTACTATTACTATCCATTATGATTTTGCCCCTTGTATCCAAGTTGTCAGCTTGTGCCCCCCACTGCCCTCTCCAGGTCTGTGGGGGATAATTGTTTGCATAAAACTTCCTGAATTCATCCTTCTTGCCAAATACTAAGACCCATGTGCAGGAAGTGGAACTGCTGGATACCAAGAGTCTAGAGGAGAGTAATGCTGCTTTGCATTCAGTCAAATAGTCTGCCATTGAATAGGAAATTAGGAGCTCCAGGGAAAGTCAGCACTTTCCATTCTAGGGAGGAACAAAATGTCCCAGGAGTGACCTTTCTTACCAAAAACAATCCTACCTCTGGACCAACAAGGAGAGGCTAAGACTGAGGAGCTGGGGAGACTTCAACTAGCTTCTTGCCCCCTTTCCTTAAGACTGTAGGAATTCTGATAATTTCAGGCAATTCTTAAAACTGGTCATTAGAAAATGTGTGATTCAGTGACAATAAATATGTATAGAAGGTGGCCAGTTTCCTCCCCCACCTCTTTAATACCTAATATCTAACAGCCTTTACCCTTCAGAGAAAGAATAGGGAAGGTTAGGACAGACATGGGAGGGGCTGACAAGTTAAAAGAAACTGTCTCTGAATTACACCAGAACATAAAAAAGATATTTAAGGATCAGAGGTCACAAGAAAGTTCAGTTGAGACTTATTACTTAACACCCAGGATCATTAGGAGAGCACCTTTGTGACTATTTCACCTGTTCTGACAGGGTCAGCCATGGGTCCTGGCTGAAGCCCAGAAACCCGGTGTGGCTCTGGCACGAGGCAAACCACGCTCTGCCAGGACGAGTCAGCAGTGCCTGTTACATAATAGCTGTCAAGCTCCTGCCCCTTTTTGCTCTCTTAAAGGGAGGAAGGAAGGAGAGGTCAATTTGTCTCCAAGTTACAGCACTGTTCTAAGGTGCTTTATAAATTTTAGGGGCGTATGATTTCATTCAATAAAGCTGAATTTGGCCCACAGAAAGGTGGGGGATTCCCCTCCCCCTCTCACAGCTGCTCTGCCCTTCACAGGGTCACAGGGCTTTCCCCAAAGCCCAGGGACACGCTTTGGAAACAACGTCTTTTGTGCTGGGATTCCGGCCTAGGAGTGCCGTCCAGAACACACTACTACGGTTCCCCTTCCCTCGCACCTGTCCCGACTCCAGTCAGGAAGCCTCCGGATCCCCACGACTCAGGGTGGGGGTGGGGGAACAGTCCCTAGGGGTGTCCTGTTCTGGGCTCACCTGGGAAAGGAGGAACTGACCTCCGGGGGGGGCAGAGAGCTGGGCAGGGGGCGACGGGAAAGGAGCGGCCCCCGCCCAGGGCGGGAGGGGTCCCGGCGTACCTTGGCTTTGTTGAGCAGTAGCCCCACGAAGGTGGAGAGCAGCAGGGAGCGGGGGAGCGGGGCACGGGGCCGCAGCTCCTTCCCGAAGGCGGGGAAAGGGGCTGCGGGTGGCTCCTCGGGCAGGGTCACGGTGTACGAGGTGCGCATGCTGGGGGGCGGGCCGGACGGCAGGGGTGCTCAGCAGCGCTCCGCTCCCCTCCCCCAACAGACGTTAGCCGGCGGCGCGAGAGCCGGGAGGGGACACCCCGCGCCGAGGGCCCGGCGACCCTGGCGAGCGGGAAGCTCGCGCCGCGGGCGCGCTCCCCCAGCCGGTAATCGCTCCCGAGCCCGCACCGCGACCGCCGTCAGCGCTCCCACCGCCGCCCCAGCTCCCAGTGGGCTCGCGAGACCCGCCCCCCAACAACCTCCTCCGCCGCCTGCTCGGCAACTCGCGCAGCCAAACGACCGAGCGACTGTCGAACCCGAGCGGCCCGGAGGCTCGAGCCCGCTGACGTCACGGAGGGGCGGGCCGGGGGCGGGGTCGGGCGGGCCGCGGTTGAGAGCGCGCGAGAGGGCCCCGGGGCTGGGGGGTGGGGTGGGGTGGCGCGCGACTGCCCGCCGGCTCGAGAGGCCGTTGGGGGGCGCTCGGCCTGCCCAGGACCCCACCCCTCTCTAGTTTTCCAGGCAGGGGCCACAGGTACAGGGTTTAGGGCTACAGGGGATCTCAGAGATCATTTAGTCCAGCTCTCTCATTTTACTGATGAAGAAACTGAGGCCCTTGCACAAGGTCACACAGATAGTAAGCAAAGGAGCCAGGATTCGAGCGCTGCATTTAGAGTCTTGGAATCCCGCAAAGCGAGGGTTCATTTTAGATGCCAAAAATGTGACCTGGAGGTAAAATGACAAAGCCACACAGAAAGGACACAGCCAGCACTAGGACTGTTACAATCTTCAATACTAGATCTAGTGCCTTTCCCACTATATTGGCGGCCGCCCGCAAAGACAATGCACCCACAGAATGGAGAAAAACCATCTTTTGCCATCGCCAGGGAGAAATGCCCCTGGTTTAGAAGCCTCCCACTCCAAACACCATACTTACCCCCATTAACCAGGGTCTCCCACATCTAGCATTAACATTTTATAAGCTACAAGCTGGTGGAGAGAAAATTTGAACCAAATAGCCCACAGACATAAGTCAAGGATCTCAGTGGCTTTTTGCAGGGCAGAGGGTGGGTAAGAGACAGTTAAACTTTTCTGGGAAATGGATTTTCAGCTAAGTCACAAGCTGGTGTCTCATCTTCACTGTGACCATAATCTCAGCCTGCATACTTCTTTGGGGCCTCCTGGTTCTAGAGAATTTTATCTCTGACTCTATATCCCTCCCCCTCGGTGTAGCACATGGACCTGCCTGGAGAAAGTATCTTGTTTGGAGCTTGTAGGCTATATTTAGCAGCATTTAAAAATATTCAGAGAGGCAGCAGTGTGTGCTGTTACTCATCTGTGGGCTCCTTCTGTTCCTCTCATAAAAACAGGCCTGCTCATATTCACATGTACACAAATGGTGTCCACATGGCCATGGGCACATGGGTAATGGGTCCTGTACGCATGCATGGCGTGTACACTGTTCATTTGCTACCCAGGTACCTTCAGCTTCATGTTGAAGTTTGGGAAGCTGGGTTGTCTGCCAGCCCTAAGAAATGGTAGCCCATGGATGTGGTTGTAATGATTGGGAAGGCTGGGTGATGAGAATGGATTTGTTGGGGCTGTGCCTGCTGATATGTGCCAGGCATTCTGTGACTGCATGGATGTTAAAGGGCTAGACTGTCACAGCTACCACCCCAGTGTCCAGTCTTGATCATTTCACAACTGGACAACTGTAACAGGTTCCTTCCAGGCTTTCCTACTTCTAAACTCTCTTCTTTCTGATTCATTATACACATTGCAGTAATAACAAATTTTTCTCATACATTGCTTGGATCATGTCATTTTTCCTTGCTTAGAAATCAGTTTTTTATTGCCTTGTATTAAATTAAAACTCCTTAACATTTCCTTTAAGACTGTTCACTAATTGCTTCTTACTATCTCATCATCCATGCTTTTCCATACTCCCTGCTGTGAGCCAAGCAAACCCACGCACTGTACTCTTTAGGCAACCTGATTTCTCCCACTTCATCCTATCTTTGCACAGATGCGCCTCTCTGGGAAATCCCCCACCCCTTTCTGCCAGTCCACATCCCTTCTCCTCCTTCCAAACTCACCTCCTCCATGAAACTTTTGCATTGCTACCTACCCACTTAGCTTTTAACACTCCATTAACCATGTCCTCTTCAGCAATTAAGCACATAGTTTAAACACACTATATTAATTTGCATCTGGTTATGTTTTGCTTCATAAAGTCTTTTGTATTTGCTCTTCTGGGTGCATCTTTTGTTATGGCTGTCTGTGAGATGAAAACTGAAGGTCACAGGTGCTCATTCTTTAGGGAGTAGGCAATAAAATGAGGTGTCGGTATGAAGGAACTGATTGTTGGGGATGACAGTTCTGAGTGTTTTGGATAAAGTGCCTGAAAATCCAGCAACTTCTTGAGTAAAGGGGACAGGGTATGTACCTTCTTGTAAAGCAGACAGACTCCTTTCCTGCAGTCAAGAGCTGACTTAGCTGCCTAGGGACACTGGTAAGAGGCAGGTATCCTAACAGACAATCATAATGGCTGACAATTAGATAGTGAGTGCTTTGCATAATTTGTCTCTATGGGTCTTCAGTACTTTAAATATTATTATCCCCATTTTGCAGATGGGAAAACTGAAGCTCAGAGAGTTTAAGGGACTTGCCCAACAATCTGTATCTAGAAGGGACCTTGGAGATCATTATTTTTGCAGATGAAGAAACCAAGGCTGAGGGAAGATAATAAAAATAACTAGCCCAAGGTCACACACAGGTAGTAAGTACCAAGGCCAGGATTTGAACTCAGTTTCTGCCATTATAAATCCAGTTTTCTTCCTGTGCCACCATGGTACTTTCTATCCCTTCTCAGAATGGGCAGCCACGTTCCTCTCCTCTTTCTTCTCCTTGGCCAGAGAAGGTCAGGAAGCTATAACTAAGGAGAGTGAAGCCTCAGAATGGAGAATCCTTTTCTGGGAGCTTGTGAAGAGGAATGTGATAGAGGGAGTTCATACACTTAGCACTGGAAGGCACCTTAGAGGCCATCTGGTTGAACCCATTTTTCTTACTTTGGTCTGCCTTGGCTATGTGGTCACAGTTCCCTTTCCTGTGCCTTGAAAAAATAGGTTACTTTTAAATTGGACCAACCTCACCAGGCCAAGATAGTAATGTCTCTGTATTTGCTTGTTCTGCCTATGCTTCTTGAGGGCAGCATACACTTGTTTTCTACTTGCCTTCTAACTGGCCACAAGGTTTAAGTCCCAGCTTCTGTCAGTGACTTTGACTGCCTCTTCAAAGCGAGCCAGGCAAAAATCCCTATGATTCCAGGCCACATCTCAGATGCTGCTGCCTGAGGAAATCTGGGAAGAATGGACAGAGGCTGCTGAAACTCACAAACCGTCTGGCACCTGTTTCGTTTGTTCATTGTAGGGGGAGGAAAGGGATCAATCATTTTACTGTCTATGGGGCTGTAAGAGTACCCCTCAGAGGGAAGCGGAACCCTGGTTCCCTACCTTCTTTATACTCTGTCTGCCAACGGCACTCTCCACATTACACTGTCCACTCCCCTCCACCCTGCCTCCCTCCAAGACTTCTAGGAAGCAGGTTACTGATAGTGGCAAGTTCTGAATTACACTGCGCCCTGGGGGGAATGAGCCTGCTTCAGCAAGTTTTCAGAGACCAGCATATAGTCCCTGTCCTCTCACACCTGGGTTCATCAGGAAGTCAGTTCCAAGTATACAGTGAGGTTGAGTGGGGGCCACGTGTCCAATCCTGGGCTCTGGACATAGTGTTCACTTCCTAATCCTGATGATCAGTGGAGCAGTTCCCCCGGAGGCAGGGAACATTCTCTCAGACCTTGATTAACCCCTGCATAGCTCGAGCCAGTTCTGTCAATGAGTCATCCAGAATTTGGATGGGGGGGGGCAGGGAATGTTGTGTGTGTCAGGAATTAGATGGCAAAGAAAGTGCTGTTCAAAGACTGAGAAACTGAGGCACGTAACTTTTCTTTCTTTTTTTCAAAAATTTTTTAAAAATTGCTTTTTAGGCAATTGGGATTAACTGACTTGCCCAGGGTCACACAGCTAGGAAATGTCAAGTGTTTGGTTTGAGGCCTCATTTGAACTCAGGTCCTCCTGACTTCAGGGCTGGTGCTCTATCCACTGCGCCACCTAGCTGCCCCTGTAACTTTTCTTTCTCTGGCTGTTTAAAGGCCAAGAACTGAAGCCTGGAGAGGCAAAATGGGAGCCTTTTCACCTAACTTTCTTTTGCTAAAATCCTTTCATCAGCCAGGCAGCACTGGATGTGTATGAAACTCAAACTCTGGTATTCAGATGCCCAGCTAAGCACAAACCACTGAATGAATGCACTTTTGAGCCTTGGCATCTGGCTTTTTCTCCTAGCTAGGGGACCCTAGCTCTTCCTGGCTTTCTCTTCTAAGAGACTTTCTAACTTGTCAAACACAAATCCAATCTAATCCTCAGGGATAGTAATTCCAAGCTAATTAGGGGAGGGGGTAGTATCTGTGTTGGGGAGAAGGCCTCAAGGTGTCAAGCTATCACTGAAGAAAAAAGAGATAGGGTGAGGATTTAATTTGGTGGAGTAAAAAGAGCCAAGGGGAGGGAAGAGGAGGAAGAGAGGAAGGTCAAACCGCTCACCAAGGAACTCCTAGGACTGTCCTTGGTGTCCTTATTTGCCTGTTTAGAGTAACCCCTGGCTCACTTCAGGTCACTGCTGAAGTCCAAAGTCCTATCCAAGAGGGATGTGACCATGATTTATTACCTGAGTGGCACTTGCCACTAAGCAAATGGAACTAGGCTTAGGGCACTGAGTCAACAGCCCTAGGGGCAAAGAGGACCCAGGTATTCCTAAACTTGGGCTTCCAGATCTTGACTCCAGAAACTGACACATAAGTTAGGTGAGGAGGGGGTGGGGAAGCCCTGGAAGAAAATGGGTGTGCGGAGGGAGGGCTGTACTGATTCAGTTCCTGGCTCCCAGTGTGGCTCAGGGGGAGGAAGGGGGCAGGTGTCCAGACTGGTGACTTTGTCCTCTGGAGGTACCTCGGATTACAAGTATCTCCTCACTGTTCGTTTCTGTTTTACTTTGTTCCCTGCGGAGAGTGAGCCGAGCTGAACAGAGGAGGCTCAGTGCCAAGGGCCAGGAGAGAGAGCAGCTGGAGGGGGTGGAGCGGAGGTGGATTAGGAAGGATTGTAGGGGGTTAAAGCACAGTCCTGGCAGGACTCTGTAGAACAGCTTGTCCTTCCATAGGTCTAGGGAACATTAGAGGTGGGGTGGATAGGATGGGATGACAGCACATTGGGTATTGAGGCTTCCAGTTCTCTAGCAAGGCCAGAAGCCACCTGTGCTGGCTTGATTCCCTCTTTGGGTTTTGCTTCTAGCTGCTCTGGGCCCATCTTCCTCCTCCTCAGCTTCCTGCATTTTGGGAACAGCACCTACTCCACTGGAAGGCTTTTCTCTGGTACTGAACCTTTTCTTCTTCCTTCCTAGTCTGTTAATTTTTAGACTATGCCTGTCACAGTTCAGAGGCATTAAGTACAGGAGGAGGGGGTAGAAGAGGCCTAGGAATTTAGAATTTCTGATTTCTTCCTTCCAAAGCTGTTTCTCTTTCTCCTTTTGGCCTCAATTTCTTTCTCTGCTGCAGATAGATACTATACCAACAGAACAGGGTGAAGGCCTGGTGATATTACTATATCTTCAATGTCAGGGCCTGCTTTGGTCATCCTTACAAAGGCAAAGTATCTCCTGTACACCAACCACTGCCACTCTCTTAAGTTATCGGTAACTGAGTCGTCCTAAATGTCCATTGTGGCAATGTTGCCTTTCATGGTACTCCTGATTAAAGGCAGCGCCTAAACATAAGAAAATCAGGAGGAAGGGAGCCCAACCTAAGTTAGCTAGTTTAGTTCCCCTAGCTTCTTGAATATCTTTATTCATGTTCTACCTGGAGTGTCTTTCTTCCACTTTCTGCCCATTGGAACTCAAGCCCTTCTTCAAGCTCAAGCAGGAATGCCAATGCTTTGCAATCTTTCCCTAATGCCTCTAGCTGGAAGTGATCTCTACCCTTCTCTGAATTCTGTAGCATTTCCTTTGCTCCAGTCATGTGGCCTTTATTATATACAGCTATTTATTATAGTTGGGGCAGCCAGGTGGAGCAATGGACAGTTGTCAGGCCTGGACTCAGGAGGACTCATCTTCCTGAGTTCAATATCTGACCTCAGATACTTATGTGTAACCCTAAGCAAGTCACTTAACCCTGTTTGCCTCAGTTTCCTCATCTGCAAAAAGAGCTGGAAAAGGAAATAGTAAACCGCTACAGTATCTTGGCCAAAAAAAAGCCCCAAATGGGGTCACAAAGAGTCGGACATGCCTGAAAAATGACTGAACATCTATTACAGATATTTATTTCTTCTATTAGATTTTAAGCTCCTTGAAGGCAAGGACTGTGCTCATCCATCTTTGTAGCTCTCATAACACCTAGTACAGTGCCATGCACACAGCAGTTACTTGGTAAATGTTTGTTAATTGACTGAAAAAACTATAAGATGTGATTCCAGAGTATCAATTTGCCAATAGTATAGGCTTGTTCCTATTAGAGGAAGTGGTCAAGTTCCCATTCTAAGCTGCAAATGAGAAGGCTCTATCTTGCGCCAGTATCAGGAACTAGTTATATCATTGGAGGGAGGGGAAAAGAAGAGGATAGGAAGAAGGAAGGAAAGGAAAACAGATACAATAAAGCTTTTACACAGAAGAGTTTATGGCACTGGCCCATCAGATTTCTTTCTCTGCTGAAATTTTCTCAAATGGGTGGGTGAAATGTCAAATTTACATTTTTATCTGTTTCCCTGGCTTCACTGATGACCTCTAGGCATATGAGTCCCAAATTTACATATCCAGTTCTAATCTTGTTGCATCCCACATTGTCAACTGTCATGAGGGCTGCTTGGTCTAGTGGAAAGAGTACCAGGTTTGGAGTCAGAGGAGCTGGATTCAAATCCTGACTCTAGTACTTAGGACCTTCATGACGTCAGACAATTCACTATGCTTCTCTGGGTCTCAGTTCCTTCATCTGAAAAATAAAGGATTTGGGTAAGATGATCTCTAAAGTCCCTTCCAGCTTGAAATCTATGATCCACTGAGATTTTCTTCAGTTTCTCAAACTCAGCATGTCCCAAATGGAATTAATTTCCTTTCTCCTTAAAAATCACCTCTTCTCCAAGCCTCCCGAGTTTTTGAGGGCACCATTGTCAGATATTGTGGGATTGCTGTCATCTAGTTCATAAGCCTAGAGTCTTCCCTCTAACATTCTCCATATTCAGTCAGTTGCCAAGTTGTTGACTGTATCTCCAAGTCCTTTTACCTTCTCTTCAAATACATCGTCACTCCCCCCAAGTTCAGGCCCTCATTACTTTTTCATTTGTCCTAGACTATTGCAGTGGCCACCTAATTGATCCCCTTGCTTCCAGTCTCTCCCCTTACCCTCCTCCTCTACACAGCTGCCAAAATAATCTTCCTCAGGCACAGGCCTGACTATGTAATTCTCTTTCTCAAGACTTGTCAATGATATCCTATTTTCTCTAGAATAAAATACAGACTTCTCAGCCTGGCTCTGACCTACCTTATTGGTGTTATCTCATATCATCTCCTGTCTTCATGTATTCTACATTCCAGACAAACTAGACTACTAGTTATTACTTGAACTTTGCATTCTATTTCCCATCTTGTGCCTTTGTACAAGGCTGTTTCCTATATCCCCTTCATCTCTGCTTCTAATAATCTTTTGTTTTTGTTTTTTTAAGGCAGTTGGGGTTAAATGACTTGCCCAGGGTCACACAGCTAATAAGTGTCAAGTGTTTGGTCTGAGACTGGATTTGAACTCAGGTACTGCTGACTTCAGGGCCGGTGCTCTATCTACTGCGCCACCTAGCTGCCCCTGCTTCTAATAATCTTCATTTTCCCTCAAGGCTCAGATTATGTTCCACTGGGCTAGCATTCCAATGCCAAACAGAGGGCTTGGTATTTTATCCTCAGGCAACTGGGACGCACTTCTTCCTTCAAAAATAGAGTTATCTTTCTTCGGAATAACCTCGTATTTATTATCTGTCTGAATGTATCCCCTTGCTCCTATCCAAAAGAATGTAACTTTCTTGAGGGCAGGGGCTATTTTATTTTTCGTTTTTGATCTGAATTTCTTTCCAGTCTTGGCTTGTCTAATTCTGAATTTTAACTTCCTCCTAGATACCTAATCATCATGACAATGATGGTAATGCCATCGTTATCATTATATCATCATTATAAATGGTAACTTCCACTTATATAAATAGTACTTCACAGTTTGAAAAGCACTTTAACACATTATTTACTGAGCTGACCCAGCCAGGATCTCAAATTCACCTTGTTTCCAAACCTGAGTTTCCTAATCTACACAACTGGGGAGTTGGGAATGGGGGAAGGTGGGACTGGAGGCTTCTAAGATCCTAGTGACCTCCTTATCTTCCTGCCCACTATCCCTCTCCAATCTGCCCTTTCTCCAACCTTGATTTCTATGAATGGCCCTTCCATCCTTCTCTCAGTCACCCAAGGTTAGGATCTGTGTCCTGACAATAGCTACCTCTGCAATAGATCTGCATCTGTCACTTCCTTTACACTCCCCCACTACAATTCATTCATTCATTACATTCAACCATTCATTTATTCAACAAATGATGCTTTATTAAGCACCAGCTCATGCTAGGCTCCGGGCTAGGTCTGTGGCTATAAAGACAAAACCAGGACAATTCATGGCCTCCTTACATTCCATTGGGGGAAACACCACCAACAGAGAGAAGTAAATAGAGAATATGTACAAAGTGAATAGAATTTCTTGCGGGGGAGGAATTCTAGCAACCGGGGGAAGTCAGGAGAGTTCTCATGCCCAAGGCAGCACATGAACTGAGCCTCTAAGCAAATTAGAAATTCTCTGAGGTTCAGTGAGGAGGGAGTGTGTTCCAGGCATGAGATGAGAGATGGAATACCACATTCTGGAGAACAGCAAGGAGACTCTTTGCCTAGAACACTGAGGGTGGGAAAGTGAGTAATATGTCTAGAGAGGTAGGCTGAAACCAGACTGGCAATGCCAAAAAGAGGGATTTTTATTTTATCTTCAGGCACTAGGGACTCACTTCTTGAACAAGGGACCAACATGGTCAGACCTGTGTTTTAGGAATATTAATTTGGCAATTGTGTAGAGGTTAGATTGAAGAGGGGAGACTGGAGACAGGGAGACCCATTATTGGAAGGCTACTTCAACTGTCTTGGCCAGAGGTAACGAAGGCCTGAAAAACCCTCAAAAATGAGTCCTGCATCTTTCAGCCCTTCATCACCTCTGCCCTAGACTACTGCAAAATAGGCTACTCCTAACTAGTGACCCTTTCTTTATCTCTGGCACTTTTCTCTTGAGGCAGGCAGCTTGGTTTAGTCCTGGACTTGGAATCAAAAAAACCTGGGTTCAAATGCTGATTCAGACAACTTGCTAGTTGTGACTCTATGGTCACATTTAATGTAGTATCACTTAATCTGTGTGCCTCAGTTTCTTCATCTGTAAAATGGGGGTAATAATACTTGCAGTATCTACTTCACAGGGTTGTGAGATTCAATGAGTTAATAATGTATGTAGAACACTTTGCAAGCTTTAACTTACTATATAAATAACAGCTGAAGAGTAGCCTGGTGTAGTAAATAGAGGACTAGACCTGAAGTCACATTTGAATCTGGCTACAAATCTCACCTTGACGTGAATTGTGTGACCATAGGCAAGTCACTTAAGTTCAGAGTCTCAGGCAACTCCCTTGTATTTCTCTACTAAGTTAAGGATAGTTTAGTTGCAGTGGAGGCAGGAATTCACACACTGATGAAACCATAGATCGAGGGATCCACCCTCCTTCCTTTCCTTCCATCCTTCCTTCCTCCCTCCCTTCTTTCTCAGATATCACCTCTTTTATGAAGTATTCCTTATTATTCCTTAGTCTCTAAGCTGGAAATTATTTCTCTTCCTCTTAAAATCACAGAACTCGGTTTGGGTCTCTCCTTGCACTTAGCACACTTTACCTTGTAATCAAGTTATCTTTGTACATGTCCTTTCTCCTTTGAAATTTTAAGCTCCTTGAGAACAGGAACTGTTTAATTTCATATATTTGTGCTCTCAATGCCTAGCACAGCACTTTGCACAGAAGAAGTGCTTACTAAATGTTTGTTTAAATAGCTCTAGAGGACTGTTCTGCTACTTGAGAGTATGGTAGGTCACTCCCAGTAACAAGAGAAGAATCTGCAGGTGGTTGTATCTGCACCAGTGGAATTTGTCACTTCACTACTTCCTTCTCTGGTGCAAAGTTGAAGCTGTTCTAGAGGTCTGGAACTGAGAGGAAGAGGCCACTTTTGTAGGAGAGCCAAACAATTAGAACTCAGTCCATTTGATATAACACATCCACTAACCTGACAAAAATATGAAATTTCATGTATGTATGTATATATATACACACACACAGGTAGTCTCTAGTCATTAAATACTTCCTATGTCATGACATACTTCATATCCCACTACTCTATTAGATGTACTCTCTGCTATGATCCAAATGATTTAATGTTCCCTACCACACTTTGCCCAATCCCATCTTCCCACATTTGTTTTCCCTGCCTAGGACGTCCTACCCCACTGCTTTCCAGTTATTTAAGTCTTACTGGCAACTAAGTGGGGCAGTGGATGGAATGCTAGGCTTAGAGTCAAGAAGACTTGAGTTTAAAACTGGCCTCTGGATAAGTCACTTAACCTCTCTCTGCCTCAGTTTCTTCAATTGTAAAATACGATTAAGAGTACCTACTTTCTCAACGTTGTTGTAAGGATTAAATGAGATAACTTCTAAAGCACTTAGCACAATAGTAAGAAGTACCTATTGGTGCTTTATAGATCCTCCCTCCCTTCCTTTCTTCCTTCCTTCCTTCTTTCCCATCACTTAGTAAAGGCCAGATGAAGTCAAACCTTTTCTGTCCATCCTGTCCACAATAATGTCTTCCTCTTCTGAATTCCTAAAGCATTGTTCTGTGCATCATTCGGTCTGGATCTTACTATATATCAATACTGGTTGTGTGTTTTAGTGACTATTATATGACTATGTCCTGTCTTCGAAACTATATGATAAGCTCCTTGACAACGGGAAGTGAGTTTTACATCTTTCTATCTTACACAATAGAAGACTGGCCAATAAATGTTTGTCGATGAAGATATCAGACTGTCCTATCAGGATTCCATTGTCATGACACATTCCATGTCTGTATCTATTTTGGCCTCATAAAAATTTGTCATGACTGTCCTAGACCACATAAAGTATTAAGAGAGTTCAGAGGACAGAGGTGTGACATCAACTCTTGAATATTCTCCAAGTGAGTCCTTTCCTATGAACTCCTATGCACTCTGGTCGAGGCAAGTCATGAGCATGTTCAAAAGACCGCATTAAGTTTCTCTGCCATTCTTTAGGTTTATGAAATAGCAATAAGTCACTTAAGAAGCTCAGTTGTCCAAATACAGGACTCTGAAAGCCAGCTGGTTATCTCTCTGGCTCCCCCAACTGATGATGTAAGGCCATAAGACAGCTAAATATGGGAACATGACCCCAAAAGAAGATGGGGAGGCAGAAAAAGACAGAAGCAGCAACCCAAAGCAGCCTGGCCCCTCTTTTTGCCTACAAGTTCTGCTGCTGATCTCTTTCCCACACAACAAGAAGTTGAGGAGTTCCAGGTGTGATGGTTATCTGGTGTGGAGGGAGCTACAGTTGGTCCTGGTCTAGAAAGGGTCTGGAGGCCTTAATATATAGGAAAAGGAGAAGCAGCAGAGCTTTCTGGAGACCCTGGGGTCTGGCAGACTCCATGGAAAAGGAGAGGATAAGAATAGCAGTGGTTCTGGAGGCTCTGCATTCCTGAGAGCGTCATCCAGCTCCTCCTCCGTCCCCATCTCCTTCCCTCCCCCCAACCCTATAACACAGCTTACCGAAGCCAGGGTTCAGTCAGGGACAAGAGTGGGCTAGGTCCCCTTACTCTCTCATCAAGCATTGACCAATAGGGAGCCTGGTCATATTGTGACACCCTCCCCCTATTCCTACTCCCTCCCCTCAACAGGGACTTAGATAGCAATGGAGGTTAGAAAGTTTTCTATCCCTCTGACCCATCTCAGTCAATTTATCAGTAAACTGAAGGTATAGGAGCTCAGTACATAAAGTTCCTTGGTGATCCTCCCCACACCCTGGGGGATTGCCTTCCTTGCCTCAGTGCCCATGGGGTTAACTCACCATAACATCGCGCCCTGGGGAGGTGGAAGGGCTGGAGCCCTTACCCTTTTCCCACAGGCTATAGCGGCCACTTGGTCGGTAGGTGGGGCTGAGGGCCTCCAGGGCTCTTGGGGCTGACCCCTGGCTGGCACTGCCCTTGCGCCCATAGTTCTCCAAGTAGTCTGATAGGTACTCAGATCGACTGGCCGCCTGGTATAGCCCCTGTAGTGCACACAACTCCTTTCGGGTCCGCGCAAGCATTGGGCTCCGCCCTGGGCCAGGGTCCATTCTATAGCTGTCTGTGGTCCGAAGGCCAGAGAAATCTCGGGCCAGGTCTGAGTGACTGTTAGACTTCTTCTGGGTCAGGGGCACTACCTGGTCCCGGGAATTTACAGGTAGGTAGTTGAAAGAGCTACTGGGCATTCCATAAGGCAGGTTGCTGCCTCCATTGAGTCCGCTCCCAGAAGGCCGCTCACTGATCCTACTTTGGCTCTCTCCTCTTTTGCTACCTCCGACCTCAGACCTCAGCATGGGACGGCCTCGGTCATAGTCCAGGATGGAGGCAGGGCCGTATGTACGGGGACGGGTATTGAGAAATCCCGAGGGATGTGCTGGCTTGAAGCTGAGTTTCTCCTTCTCCAAGAAGGATGCAGCCAAGTTGGCTCCGTAGGAGGAAGGGGTATGGGTCCCATAGCTGGACTTTGCGTAAGGGGTATCTGTGTAGCGTGACGAATCTGTGTAGCGCTTCAGGGTGGAGGAGAGCTGGGACATCCTTCAGGGCGAAGCTCAGTGGGGGCTGGGAGCGGCATGGGCTGTAAAATAAGGGAAGCAGCTGTCAAAGACAGCCCTCTAGGACTAGCTCCTCCACCATTCCCATCCATTCCCTTAATTTCCCCATCCTCAGTTGGGCCTCTGTCTGGGCTCTCAACTGTGACTAAACCATAGACCACCTCCCAGATTTTTACACTGAGACACTAATGCAGGGAAACACACACAAAGGTATAAATACAGCTATATAATTTAGACACCTGACTTGACTCTAAAGTAATGAGATTGCGGACAAGTCACTTAAATCTTTCCCAGCCTCCCTCTTCTCAAGACTGGACATAAAGATCTCTAAGGCCCATTCCAGCTCTGACAGTCTCAGAGTGACTAATTTATTACTTATAGAGGCCACACAAAAGCAATCTCTTCATTTTACAGTGTTACACACACACACACAGACAAACAAGCATGCAGACACCCTACTCAGTCCCCAGTCCCCTCCATGCCACATATAATGTCCTATTCCCATAGGAAAAGATAAGACAGTCCCATTCCCTTAGATAAGCTTTCTGGAGTAGCTGATGGAGTTGAAGGGGTTAAGTGAAGCTCTCCTCACTTCAAACTGAGGCCTCCAAAAAGCAAGACTCATGAGACAGCAGACACATTGGGTGGCATGCCTTTGAGGGGAGAAACATCCTTCTGGTGCAAGCTGTGGGCCCGGCACTGTCATGACAGATGCACTTAGCCATCTTAGAATCATTGAATGTTATAGGTAGAGAAAACTGTAGCCATCCAGCTGCTTTGTTTTAGAGATGGAGACACTGAGGCTCAGGGAGGTAGTCACAAAGCTCATCGGTGGCAAGGCCAGGAACCAGAATCCAGATTTCCTGACTCGGATGCTATTGCCTGCCCTCCCTGGTCCTCATTGCCCTCATTTGTAACAATGATAGGATTGGTCTAGATGGCATCTAAGGTTCTTTCCAGCTCGAAATGTACAATTCTCTGAGTTCTAGGTCCAGTGTTCTATCAGTCTTTGCACCACTCTGCCCAGGGTCCAGCCCAGCCTAACTTCTAGAACTCCTCTTCCCTAGTATTTAAGTTGACCCTAATACAGCAGTCTACAGCAGACAGCTGGAAGGGTCCCAGTAAACACCTCTAGAAACCTTCAGAAGAATCCCACAAATTCTCCAGGATTGATGGAAGTGCTTGGCTTATGCAAAGGGGGCCCCTAGAGGCAAAAATCCAGTACTGCAGCCAGCACTGCCCTCTCCCACGGGACTCCACAGCGTTGGGTCTGGAGTGGATCTTCTTAGAGACCACAGGATTACAGAGTCAGAACTGGACAGAGATTTAGAAACCAGCCTGTCCAACACCCCCCTCCCCATACATTTTACAAATGATGAAAGTGAAACCCAGAGAGAGGAGATTTGCTGGGATCTGGAACCATGTTCTCTGAACCCAAATTGTGTTCCTTCTGGTCCAACTCCCACAAATCATATAGATGAGGCCAAAAAGGTAGAGGCCTGCCCAGGGTCATACATCAGGGTATAATGGTAGAGCCAGGACCTCAGCTCACATCTCCTGATTTCAAGTCCAAGGCTCTTTCACTGTAACTTGCTTCCTCCCAACTCTAATTGACTCAAAGGTTCTTGTGACTAACACAGAAGGGGAATGGAATTATGCAAAATATTAGATATTAGAGAGTATTTAATGCACATCCCTCATTTTACAGGTGAGGAAAAGGAGACCCAGAGGGGTGATATAATTTGCCCAAGGCCACACAACTCAATAAGCATTTATTAAAAACACAACTGGGGGGCAGCTAGGTGGTAGAATAGATAGAGCTCTGGCCTTGGAATCAGGAGGACCTGAGTTCAAATTTGGTCTCTGGTAGACCAGACATTTGACACTTACTAGCTATGTGACCCTGGGCAAGTCACTTAACCCCAATTGCCTCACAACCTGCCCCCCACCCCCAAAACCCCCCAACAAACTCAAAACAAACAAAAAAACCAAAACCCACAACTGGGTAGGAGCAGGGCTTGGGGCTAGAACCCAGGTCTCCCGGCTAGAACCCAGGACTCCTGACTCCTCCCTCAGGTCATTTCTGGTACTGCACTGTGCTCCCCTCCCTCGGCCCATAATGCTTGAAGGCTTCCTATTTTACCTGTACTGAGGACATCTAGGCTATCTCCCTACAGGACAAATCTTTCTTGCCAAAAGAACTAGGGAGGGAGAAGTGTTGATGGAACAGGAGATCAAAGGAACTGGGTGTGTTAATGGGTGCTCACACCCCCCTTTTCCTTGAAGGCTATCTGGGGGCTCTTATGGGGAATAGTCAGGAAATTCAGGACTCTGGGTTTCTTTCTTCTAGCTATATCAATTCTCTTCTATTTCCCCTCCTCTAGTAATGATAAATCGTCTGCCCACTCCTCTCTCTCTCTCTCTCTCTCTCTCTCTCTCTCTCTCTCTCTCTCTCTCTCTCGCCATCCTAATTCTGCTTTTGCTGTTAAGCTTGTGCAATGGGTTCCCAGTCCTGCCTCCTTTTGAGATCAACAGGGGAGTACTGGGATAGTGGTGGTGGAAGGCACTGGCAAGATACAGTAGGCATTGATTCTGTCTAGCCTCCCCCACCTCCCCTCCCCTGGGCATTTGAAGGGCCCAGAAGCCCAGCCCACTTTGGAATTAGTGCCAAGCCTCAAATACTTCAGGCTTGGCTGAGATCTCTAGGAAACCAGATTTGAGGTAGGGGGTATATATTCTGTCAACAGCTGTAAAAGAAATCCACTTGGGGGCTTAAAGGGATAGTCCCCACTGCCCACCTAGCTAACATCCACAAGGCACTTGAATCCCATGATGATGTCCCAAGGCTATCAGCAAGGAGTCTCATCCATGCCAGCTGCTGAGTTTTCTCTCATCAACCCTGTAATTCATTATATACAAATTCTCCTATTCCAACCACTTAGGCCAGGGCTAAGCCTTTTACCCCCACCAACCTTAAGCAGTGCCGTTCTAACTTGTGTGATAAAAGGTAGTTGAGGAAGGGTTAGAGGAGAAACTAGGAACTTTTCTCCCCTTTTTCAGTCCTTTGGGGAGAAGAGGCAGATAGAAGGGGTTAAAGGAGAGAGATGGTGGGGGAAGGGGGAAGTTGGTCCAGTCCTGCTCTATTTCACTGTTAGAGAACTCCATCAATAATTCAATGTCAGAGAAACTCCAGGCATCAGAAGTCCAACTCCCTTAAACTAGGCAGCCATTCAGACATGGCAGCGTCCCGCCCTTCTTCAGGGGATAAGCTCATGGCTCCTCCCCAGAAGCCTCACCATCACCACTGCCACCTCCACCGCCACATTAGCATTCTGCAGGCCACTGTCACAAGCTTTGGCATCTGATGGCCTGTCTTATGACACTGGCCTCTTGGGAGGCCATAGAACAGGGGTTAGGAACCTGCAGCCTCAAGGCCATATGTGGCTCTCTAGGTCCTTAAGTGTGGCCCTTTGACTGAATCCAAGCTTCACAGAACAAATTCTGTAAAACTTGGACTTATTCAAAAGGCCATACCCAAGGACCTAGAGGGCCACATATGAACGTGTGGCCTTGAGGCTGCAGGTTCCCCATCCCTGCTGTAGAGGATGCTTCTGAGCAGTGGGGTATAGCTGGGCTAGAATGGGGCTGCTAAAGCGGGAATTCAAAATTCATGTCTCTCCCTCCCCTCCAACTCCAAAGTAAAAACATCCCCTTTCCTTAGTGCAAGGGTTCCTAACCTGGGGTTCACAGACCCTAGATTTCAGAAGCTTGGATGGGAAAAAAAAAAAAAAACCCCGAACATCTTTGTTTCATTATAATTGGTTTCCTTAGCAATCCTATGTGATTTATTTGATCCACTTAAAAATATGGTTCTGAGAAGAGCTTCATAGGTTTCACCAGACTGACTACCAAAGGGGTCTGTGGCATAAACAAAGTGAAGAACCCTTGTATGAGAGGAATCCCAGCGGGCTTATACATTCTCATTCTCACACCAGTTTAATCAGCTGGATGGGGACAGTCCCAATACAAAGCAGTAAACTGGCTGTCCTTCTAGTAATTCTGGGCAGCTGATGGAGTAAGCTAAACATCCCCCTGATGCACAAACATACACATTCCTTCTTGTAAACCTGATGGCATCATGTCTTGGGTGGAACTGGTTTGGGCTGAGGCCCCAGGCCACTCTCCAGCCCCAGCCTACCTAATTCTGGTGCTGAGTTGAAGACTAATTTGTGTTGGCTGTCTTGGGCATTACCTGGCTCAGGGGCATCCCTGGAGGCTGGCACAGGGTGGCAGGAAAAGGGGCTTGGTTCCAGCATTCTCATACAGGGCAGAGGTGCTCACATGGCTGTGAGTCTCCTCGTTGCCACAGGAACCACCCATACTGAATGGCCCTTTCATGGGGCAGTAAGAAAAGATCCTGTTGGCTGGGATCCCTCTCACCCCCAGTAGGGGCCCCCCCCATCCATCTCCTCCTCCTGTTTATTCTGGGTTGGCAAGTACTGACACGCAGCTCCTGGCAGGCAGGCATCTCTCCTGGTGCCAGTCACTTTGGACACACTGGGCAGCCAAGTTGCCTAGCTCTGGGTACTTTTCCCCTTCTCCATCTCTCAGGACTGCAGAGTTCTCTCTCTGACTCTGCCAGAACTCTCTGGCTAAACTTATACCCTCTTTGGAGTTAGGTCACTCCCATGTTACCTCAGAAAGGGTAAGGTCCCTGTGGAGCATCTAGGCCAAGTACCTTCCCTATGGGATGGCAGCAGTGTGCACTCCCCTGAGCTCAGGGCCTCACAGCCCCTCCCCTCCCCTCTGTCTCAGACAATGGAAGGTGTCTAGCCTTCCCTGTGGTTGGGCCTACAAGGGAGCTGCCCAAGTTTCAGGAAGGAGACTGTCAGTACATGTTCAAGACATCCTTCTGGTCCATAGTCCAGGTAGCCCAATAGGGCCCCTGTAGGAGACAACCCTTCAGATTTTCCACTGGTAGGCAGGTGAAAGTGAAGCTGGGAGCAATTTGAGCCCCAGAACAATACTGATCAGTCAAGATATCATCCAGGAAGACTCCATTTCAGCCATGGTGCCAATCTCCCCCATGATGCCCGTGCCATAAGCATCCTGGACACAGCCAGAAGTTCTCCAGACACTGCCATGGGTGTCCCATCCGCAAAATGACTCCAGATTTAACTTGGCACAAGGTGCCAACAAGCTAGATGACTCAGGGGTTACAATTAACCCTGTCACCACCAGGACAGTCAGCTCCCTTGCATCAGCCACTGTCATTTCCTGTCCCCTACTCGAAGGGTTCCCCAACCTGTCCAGCCAGGGGAGTGACTTGCTTAATGGGAATCCCAGAAACTCCCAGCCCCAAGGGTAGGGGAGGGCAGGGAACATCCCATGCCCTGGCTGCCACCTCTGCCGACCCTTGATCTGTTGTACCTGTAAGCACCTCCTGGTGATTTCCAGGGCAAATGACTCCCGTGCTCTGTTGCTCTGACCGGTCTGGTCTGGGATGGAGATTTCAAGGTGAGGTTCATGGGAAATCTCCATATAGGTGTACAAGTGCCCAGTGTAGGATGAGTTATGTCCCTAACCTCCCCCATGCCAGGTGCTTGGGGGCCTCCTCAGCAATGACCTCACAGCTTCCTAAAGCTACTCGCTAACGGGATTGGAATGTGGTCAGACTAATGTGCCTTCTGTGGAGGGCAGGTGGGGTTGGGGGCAAGAAAGGGGCCCAAACTGTGCTCATCTCTTTGGGGGAAGCATAAAGGCACTAAGGCATGAGGGCCAATCCGAGACAGATCAGATCTGGGGGCGTTCTGGCAGAGAAAGAAGCAAAGGTAGACAGGAGAGGTGGGGGACGGCGAGTTTACATTCTCACTGGTCCAGGGCTCTGTTTATGCTCAGACCTCCTCCCCTCGCCTGAGCCTTCTCTCACCTTCTTTTGGCAAGCTAAATCTATCAGGGGCTAGCACACTATACCCTATGTGATTAACAAACTCTGACTCTTTTAGAAATCAGTCAGGAAAATGCAACCCCCTTAATGTTTCCTACAAGTTTCTTAGGAGCCTGGTGGGGAAGATAAGGAAGTACGACCCAGATATCAGATTAAGGCTTTAACACTGAATAATTGAAAAAGAAGGTGTGTATGTGGGCCCAGGGTGGCATCTTAGTTGGGAAGCATATCTTCATATTTTCCAGAGAAAGCAAAAAATGGTGCTAGTGCCCCTGGATCAGTACTCCCAAACTTGCTTCACTACTACCATGAACATACAGTGGTCTTCTGGACATTTCAGGCAATATGGAAACCCTTAAGAAGAGGTCTCCTAAACCTACTGCCTAGCTTGTTCTTTCCATTTCTTGGCCAGATCTTGTCTCTCCTCTGCTCTCCATCTCCTAAGGTCTTGGCCTGGCTCGAAGCACTAGACCTGGCTGGGTAGATAGATAATCTTCTGCCATCTTCACCCACCACTCCTCCCCCCACAACTCCCCCAAGCCTATTAGCAGGGCAGGAACCAGGCACTAGCACCTACATATGTTTAGATGCATAGGGGGGCAGTCACTGACCTGTGTCCAGGGGAAAAAGATTGATCAGACTCTGGGGGCCTCTCCTTCCCCAGTGGGGTAGAGGATGGAGTGGAGGGTGGAGGAGTGAAGCCCGACTCCAGGCTGGGTAATCCGGAGCTCAGGTTACTGGCTCTGATATATATAGTATCTTATCTGACCTCACAGGGATGGCTACAGCAATTCACTCACATTCCAGGATCCAGAGAGACTTAAAGGGGCAGTGCTGTGCCCACCCAATGGGGCGTGGGGTGGTACTGTCCCTAATGAGCAGGTGCCAGGCAGGGGATGACTTTTAAAGAACTCAGGGAAGGGTACAGTAAGAAGTGGCACAAGAAGAGGCTCAATGTGAAGAAGGGGGTAAGAGAAAAGGTGGCAGGGTGCATTGGTGGTAGGTTGGGGTGAAAGGAGGCATAAGACTGAAATTATCTGGAGGTTACAGGTTTCTAGGAAGAAGAGTCCTGCTTGTCAACTCTAAGTGGCAGACTTGCTTCTAAAGTTAAAAAGCAACTCCAAAGCTTTCTTTCATGCTTCGACCTATAAATCCCTTGGTTCTCATAACCAGGGCAGGATTGGTCCCACTACCATAGCAGTGTCAAAGTAGGCTAAACAAATTCCCAGGATGCCTTAGTCAAGGAGACATCAAGTATCTGTCCAGGAGTTCAGACCACTGCTGTTTACTTCAGGCTTAAAAGAATGGGGAAAGGACAAGGTCCCACAGGTGACTAGGCAAATGCTCAACTGAATCCTACCCTTGCTATAAAATGTGCCCATTCCACAGGGCTCTGCCTTCATACTAGATATAGAGGGAAATAATGGCATTTCTCACCTTTCTAGGCCTTTGTTTCCATCTTGCTCCCCAAGAGTTTCACAGTCCTTGTCGTAGCCCACCTTCATTTAGGTGTCTCAAGGCACCTGTCTCCACCCTGTCCCAGCTGATGCCACTGACTCAGCACTGGGTCCTGATGATGCACTCAGGCCCTCATTCCAGTCCTCATTCCCTGACCCAAGTGGGCATGAGTCTACAGCATCAAAGGGGTTCAGTTTCAGCTCTTCCAACCACCTGATCCCTCTCCAAGCTTTACTCAGTCTCTCACAACTCTGTAAGCCTCAGGCAATGGGTAGTTTCTTAGTTTATCTCCCCCCCCCCCAACTCTCCCCTACTAATGAGACCCAGCTCTCTATCCTCAAACCTAAGTGCTGGGCAAGGTGGAAATGGGAATGTTCAGTCCTACAGGAGGAGGGGAAAAGTAATATGGGAAAGCACTCTGTAAACCTTAAAGCGCTATATAAATGTGACCAACTATCGTTATTATGAGAGATCTCTTAACTGTGAAGTTTAAGTTGCTGGTTTGGGTGATGAGGGCACGGGAGGGGGGCCCGGTTGTAAAGATACCTCCTCTGGTCTGAGATCCACTGTTCATTTAACTGCTGCCTGCCCCCGGGGCACAGTCAGATCACACTATCTTGTCTGTCTGTCTGTCTCTTCCCTCGCCTCCTCTTCCCCTCCCCCCCCGGCGCCCCCCCTCCCCCGATAAACCCTCCAGAGGGGTCAGTAAACGCGCGGCACACAACCTTCCTGTCACAATGGGCTACAACACACCACACATCCCGCTCCTCGGAAATCCACCCAGGCACCCTCGACCCGGGCACGCCAGGCTGGTACCCAGAGCCGGAGCCAGCCCTGGCACAGCGGACACTCCCCCCTCGCAGCTCGAGCCCCCCGCACCTCGGCTCCCCACCCCCACGCCCCTGGTGTCCGCTCTGGCTCCGGGGGCACGTTCGTGCCGCTCTGCCGGGCAACAGCCGGCGCCCACCTCGGGCACTCCCCCAGCGGGGGTCGCTCCCCTCCCTCCCCCCGCCGCAATCCCGAACAGGTGGCACCTACCTGGTCCTCTAAGGGTGGATGTGCCAAGCCGAAAACAGGCATGGAGCTGCGGACACTGGCGCGGCGCAGTGAGCAACAGCTGACGCAGAGGGCTCCTTGGCCCTGGCTCCTGCCCGCCTCTCCCCACCTCCGCCAGGGGCCCTAGTGAAGACCTCCCCGGGAGAACAGCGCCACCCAGCGGGCAATCGCCTCACGGCGTTCCAGGGCGGCCTGGCCACGCCCCATGCGTCCTCGCGTCACTGAGACGTGGGGCACCCATTGGCTCTTTATTATTGTGACCTGCGGAGCTCCTCCCAGCCTGGGTTTCCCAGGCAACTGATGTAAACAGAGCCACGTGGAAGAGAAGCACGCTGTGGGGAGGAAGTTAAGGGGGGTGGAGACTGGAGGAAATGGGAGAGAGTGTTGCAAAGGTGTAGGAAGAAGAGGATCCATAGGAGCGTATGATTTAGAGTCAGAAATGAACTTAGAGACTATCTAGTTCAACCCTCTCGTTTTGCAAATTATTTGTGGGTAGCAGCGGTGGAATTTGAGTTTTGGCCCATATTCTCCCGGAGCAGGTTGCTACAGCAACCAACTTCCCGCTCAATGGTCCAATCAGCCTCTATCCGACTAGCTCTAAGCTTCCTGGGATGGATTCAGGTCACTCATCTCATTAGCAATAAATACATCAGCTTCCCAACCTTTGCGGGTACTTTCCACTCAGTTAGATAATGTCTTATTCCCCTTCAGCTCGGCCCGCCCCTTCTGCCTCCTGGAAGGCTCCTAGCAGCACCCCACCTGGATAATAGAAATGGTTTCATTTGAGAGTGCTCAGAAAAATAAGGCAGGGAGTCAGTGAGAGGAGCTCCTTAACTGTACTGGGGCAGAAACCAGAAATTTGGATATTTCCGTTTTCATCATTCGGCATTTTCTCACGTCTTTGAACGGAAGAAAATAATTTATTAAGGGCTTGCTTTGTATTAAGTGCTGTGGAAACAAAATGCAACATAAAACAGTCTTTGTCCTCTAGGGGTTACCTTCTAATTGGGGGAGATAGCAAATACGTTAATGGTGTTCCAGGAAGGGATTTTTAAGTGCTTACTACGTGAATGTAGTAGCTAGGGCAGTAGTAGCTGGTAGTAGACAGGGGCAGCTAGGTGGCAAAGAGGATAGAGGGCTGGGCCTGGAGTCAGGAAGTTGTTGTTGAGTCCTGTACTCCATGACCCCATTTGGGGTTTCCTTGGCAGAGATAATGGAAGATGATACTCAGGAAGATGAGTCTTACTGAATCCAGGGCATACACACTCTATCCACCACGCCATCTAGCTGCCCAGAGTCAGTAAGACGAGTTCAAATGGGGCCTACAACACCTTCTAGCAGTATGACCCTGGGCAGGTCACTTAACCTTACTCTTTGCAGTTTCTCCATCTGTAAAATGAACTGGATAAGGAAATGGCAAACAACAGCAACTTGTGATAGACCCAGTACTAAACACTAGGTATACAAATACAAAACAAATAGTCCCTGCCCTCAAGGAGATTGATTTAGAACACCTACTGATTTCCATTAAATTGTAAATTCCTTGAGGGCAGGGACTGTCTTTTTATTTTGGGGAGGGTGAGGCAATTGGGGTTAAGTGACTTGCCCAGGGTCACACAGCTAGTGTCAAGAGTCTGGTCTGGCTTTGAACTGAGGTCTGCCTGACTCCAGGGTGCTCTATCCACTGTGCTACCTGGCTGCCCCAGGGACTGTCTTTTGCTTCTTTTTATATACCCTGATTTAGCACTGTGTCCAGCACTTAGTAGGTATGTAATACTTTTTTTTTATTCATTCCACTTTAAAAATGAATATATTTTAGATGCATTTATAATCTGTCCTACTCACTACCCTCCACACTGAACCACCACCACAACACCCCCTCCTCCATTCCCCAAATAGGAGGATGGTCCCTTAGCTTCCAATTTTTGGCTGCTACGAAAAAGACTGCTAGAAATATTTTGGTACATAGAGGCACTTTTCCTCTTTCTTTTAGCTCTTTGCTGGTATAGGCCTTTTATGGTATTGTTGGGTCAAAAGGTATATACAAGGGGCAGCTTGGTGGTGCAGTGGACAGAGCACGGGCCCTGAAGTCAGGAGGACCTGAGTTCAAATCCAGCGTCAGACCAAACACTTGACACTAGCTGTGTGACCCTGGGCAAGTCACTTAACCCCAATTGCCTAAAAAAAAAAGAAAAGGTATGTACAGTTTAATAGCTCTGAAGATATAGTTCCAAATTGTTTTCCAGAATGACCAATTCACAGGAAGGAGCTTACACTCTAAAAGGTGAGAGCACATACATAGCAGAGTGTTAAGCAGGGAGGAACATTGACTGGGGCTAAATACTTTTTGTTTTTGTGGGGTTTTTTTTTGCTTTTTAGGCAATTTGGGGTTAAGTGACTTGCCCAGGGTCACACAGCTAGTAAGTATCAAGTGTTTTGGTCTGAGGCTGGATTTGAACTCAGGTCCAGTGCTCTATCCACTGCGCCACCTAGCTGCCCCGTGGGGCCAAATACTCTTGCAGAAACAAATGTTAGAACTGATTTAATCATGATTTGTGGTTCCAGAATTGGAGACGGTGAAGTAGGATAACAGTATGAAGCGGCTAAGTAATTGGGGAAGCTATGGAGAAGATGGCTAGAAAATAGAGAATGAAGTGAAGCACTGTTGGGGATTTCCAGAAAAAGTGATAGGGGAGAGGCAGTCAATTAATTAAGACCTCCCTCTCCACCCCGACTTCCCACCACTAGGGTAGAAGTTGTATCACAAGATAGTTGTGGGTCCATGAGATGGTTGGAGAGTGTTGATTTGATTACTGATCCCAAAACAAGAAGTGGGAGGGAGTATAGGTCTGTATACGGTGGTGTTGCAGGATGCATGGCAAGAAGAGTGGTGAATAGGAGAACGATCCAATGGGATTTGAAGAATGGTTTGGGTTATAAGTCTCAACAGATAAAATGGACCATGTGCTTCTCCACTGGCTGATGTATCAGCTAGGACAGCATTGGGGAGCTGAATGGATTAAATTACAAGTCACCCAGGGCAGATAGAATCCTAGAATTCCTAGCACAGTGCCTGACCCACTTAATAAATAAATGCTTGACTGACTGACTAGAACCTTAGAGTTAAGAGGTCATTATTTCAATTTCTAGGCCGATCATAGGAATTCCTTGTAAGGCATGTGGGAGAGATGATTGACCTCTCTGGCTTTTTTTGAATGCTTCAAATGCCAGGGAGTTCACTATCTTGAGTCATTTATGTTTGGTCTACTCTAATTGTTAGAAGGTTCTTCCAAAAAAAAAAAAGAGCTCAAATTTGTCTCTCTGTAACTTCCATACATTATCTATAAGTTCTACCCTCTGGAGTTGCTGTACTTTCTCTTTCCTATGACAGCCTTTCAAATAATTGAAACTAGTGATCTCATTCCTGTCTTGTCTTCCCATTTCCATATTAAACATTTTGTTTTTTTTTCAATTGATCCTTGAATGACAGCTTCTATTAGAGAATCCAAAATGGGAGCTTCTGGGTGGGAGGCAGGGATGTGCTGGAACCATGTCCTATCAGCTCTAGAGAACATGTTGTTAAATTTTCAGTGTGAGCGTTTACACCTTGAAAAGCAGCAAACCCTACAAATCAGGGCTTGATTTATTGTTTTATTAATTTTATAGTAAGGAAGTAATGAAGAAAATGTTAATGTAGATTAAATTTAAAAGTATATTCTGTGTCCTTTTTTTTCCTGGACAGTTGTTAAACTTTTACAAACATACTCCTGGTAGGAGGGAGGAAAAATGAATTCTGATTCAGAGTTGGGGCTTCATGGTTTAATGGAAGGGGAATAGAGCTAGAGTTCTAGTCTTTTTAAAAATATTTTTAAAGCAAGTTTTTATTCATATTTTCTTTTTCTTCCATCACCATAGTTTAATATAGTTTAAGGTCTGGAAGTGCTATTCCCCCTTCATCCTTATTTTGTTTTATTTTATTTATTTTTTTGGTGAGGTAATTGGGGTTAAGTGACACATCTTAGTGTATCACACATTTAGTGTATCCATGTATCCCCTCCCTCCCGTTCCCTGTGAGCCATCTCATTTGATAAATAATATTTTTTAGAGAAGGGGTAAAAACTCAGCAAACTGATTGGTACTTTGAAAAAGTTTTAAAAATAATGCAATTTGTAATGCCTGTAGACCTCCCACCTGCCCAAAGGATGGGTTGGCACTATTTTCTTGTATCTTTTCATTCAAATACTCTTTGGTCCTTATAATTTTGTTAATTTTTACTTTTGATTTTTTGGTGTGTTATTCTTTCCATTTACATTGTTGTAGTTAACTGTGTATGTTGTTTTCTTGGCTCTGTTTACTTCTCTCTGGATTAGTTCTTTTAGATCTTTCCATGCTTCTCTGTATTCATCACACACATATCATTTCTTATAGCATAGTCATGTTCCGTTATAGGCAGCTAGGTGGCACTGTGGCTAGAGTGTTGGGCCTGAAGTTAGGAAGATGAGCCTTCCTGAGTTCAAATATGGCTTCAGACACTTCCTAGCAGTGTGACTCTGGGCAAGTCACTTAACCCTGTTTGCCTCAGTTTCTTTATCTGTAAAATGAGCTGGAGAAGGAAACGGCAAACCCCTCCAGTATCTTTGCCAAGAAAACCCCTACTGGGGTCATGTGTTGGAGATGACTAAAACAACTGAACAAGAACCATAAATATTTCATTACATTAGTGAACCACAATTTGTTTAAATATTTTCCAGCTGAGGGCATCTACTTTGTTTCCAATTCTTAGCTATCACAAAAAATATTGCTATAAATATTTTGGTGTATGTGGGGACTTTTTCCTTATTGGTGGCTTCCTTGTAATATAAGCTTGGTAATGGAATCTCTGGTTCAAAGGGTGTGAACATTTTAGTCATTTTATTTGCATAATTCCAAATTTCTTTCCAAAACTGTTGCACCATTTCACAGCTCCACCAACAATATATTAGTGTGCCTATGTTTCCACAATGCCTCCAACATTGACTACTGACATTGTTAAAAAATCATTTTTGCATATTCAAGGTTTGAGGTGAAACCTCAGGGTTGTTTTGACTTGCATTTTTCTTATTATCAGTGATTTGATGCACTTCTTCATATGGTTGTGAATACTTTGCAGTTCTTTTGCAACCTGCTTGTTCATGTCCTTTGACCATTTATCTATTGGGGAGTAGCTATTAGTCATTCAAAATATGCATATGTATATATACACATACATTTTTGGATACAAACCTTTATCAGAGAAATTTGATACAAAGATCTTTTTCCCCATTGGTCGCTTCCCTTCTTATTCGAGTGCATTAATGTTATCCAAGCAGAGGTTTTCAGTTTCAAATAATAAAACATATGTATTTTATTTTTTCTAATTGCCTCTGTCTCTTGTTTGGTTAAGAATATATCTCCTTTTTTATAGTATGATCTTTAATATTAAGGTCTCACATCCATTTAGAATGTGTTGTGTAATGTTATGTAAGATGTTGGTCCAATGAATTAGACTGCCAGATTGCTTTCCAGTTTTCCAAGCAGTTTTTAGCAAATAGGGAGTTTTTTCCTAGCTAATTTATGTTTTCCACTTTATCAGATGTTGAGTTATTGATTTCTACTGTTCCTGAATCTCCCTTCTCTAGTCTGTTTCATTGATTTATATCTCTATTCTTTAACCAGTACCAGATAGTTTTCACGACCCTTGCTTTATAATATAGTTTAAGGTCTTGAAGTGCTTTTCCTCCTTCATTCTTATTTTATTTTATTTTATTTTTTGATGAGGCAATTGAGGTTAAGTGACTCACCTGGGGTCACACAGCTAGTGTCAAGTGTCTGAGGCCGAATTTGAACTCAGGTCCTCCTGACTGCAGGGCTGGTGTTCTACCATTCTTATTTCTTTTCACCATTTCCCTTGATATGCTAGATCTTTTGTTTTTCAATGCATTTTGTTATTATTTTATCAAGTTCTATAAAGTATCACCTTTGTAGTTTGAATGGTATAACATCATAAGTAGAAATTAATTTTGGTAATATTTTCATTATCTTGGCATTGCCTAGTCATCACGAGCACTGAATATTCCTCCAGCTATTTAAATGTTTTGCAGTTTCTTTAAGGAGAACTTTTTTTTTTCCTTTTTGGTGAGGCAGTAGGGGTTAAGTGACTTACCCAGGGTCACACAGCTAGTAAGTATTATGTGTTTGAGATGGGATTTGAACTCAAGTCCTCCTGACTCTAAGGCAAGAGCTCTATCCACTGAGCCACCTAGCTTTCTCATAAAGGGAGCTTTATAATCGAATCTCTACAAGTCTTATGTGTACTTTGGTAGGTTGATTTCCAGATATTTTATGCATTTTGCAGTTATTTGGAATGAGATGTTCCTTCTATTATTGAGTTTTGTTATTATTATATAGAAATGCTACTGATTTTTGAGGATTTATTTTGTAGCCTGCAACTTTGCTGAAGCTATTGTCTCAATTAGTATCTTTCTTTGCTGACTTCCTAGATTTTTCCAAATTAACCATCAAATCACTGGCAAATAGGGATAGTTTTATCTCTTCTTTACCTATTTTCATTCCTTTACTTCCTTTCTCTTGTCTTATTGCTACCACTTCCAGAACCATATCAAATAATAATGGGGAGAGTGGGCATCTTTACCTTGCTCTTTTTTTGTTGAAAAAGGTTCTAGTGCAACTGCGTTGCATATGATGCTTGCTTTTGGCTTTAGATAGATGCTTTTTATATTAAAAAAAAAAGTATCCCTCCAGGCCTATACCTTGTAGGGTTTTTAGGATAAAAGAATGTTGTGCTTTGTCAAAGGCTTTTTCTACATCTATTGAAATATTATATGGTTTTGGATATTTTGGTTTTTAATATGATTGTTGTTTTTGATTGGTGTCCTACTCTTCATGACCCCATTTGGAGTTTTCTTGCAGAGATACTGAAATAGTTTGCCATTTTCTTTTCCAGCTCATTTTAAAGATGAGGAAATTGAATCAAATAAGGTTAAGTGATTTGCTCAAGGTTACATAGTTAGTGTCTGAGGCTGGATTTGAATCCAGGTCTTTTTGACTCCAGGATGGTGTTCTATCCATTGCACCATCTAGCTGCTCTAGTTAAAATGATTAATTATATTGTTTTCCAAATGTTGAACCATTTTTGTATCTCTGGCATAAAACCCACTTGATCATAATGAATGATTTCTTGGGTAAATTACTGAAGTCTGTTTTAATAGGATTTTGTTTAAAATTTTTGAGCTATTTGAGGATGATACTGTCAGAAAAACCTGGCGGATTTGCGTGAACTGATGCGAAGTGAAGTGAACACAACTAGGAGTACACAGTAACAGTGATACTGTGTGATGATCAGCTGTGAATGACTTAGCTATTCTCAGCAATACAATGATCCAAGACAATTGCTAAGGACCTATGATGAAAAATGCTGTTCATCTCCAAAGAAGGAACTGATGGAGTCTGAATGCAGATTGAAGCATACCTTTTTTTTTTAAACTTTCTTTATTTTTACTTTTTTTCTTTTGGTCTGCGTTTTTTTCCCCCACAACATGATTAATATGAAAATATGTTTTGTATGACTGCACATGTATAACCTATGTTAAATTGCTTGCCTTTTCAATGAGACGGGAGAGTAGAGAAGGAAGGAGAGAATTTGGAACTCACAGTTTTAAGAAATGAATGTTAAAATTGTTTTTACATGTAATTGGGGAAAAGAATATATACATTTTTAAAAATTGGAGTAATTTTTGAGTTACTTGTTGATTTTATAATTTTTAAGAATGCATATTTAATTCATCAATTTTCTTTTTTGTTAATATATCATTTTAATGATATACTTTTCTTCCCTGAGGCCTGCTTTAACTACAACCTTTAGTAGGTTGTTTCACCATTATCATTTTCTTTTACATAGTTATTGTTTCTATGATTTGTTCTTTGATCAACTCATTATTTAAGATTTTATTTTTAAGTCTTCATTTGAGTCTATATCTTTTGTTTTGTGATCCCTGAACCAATTTCTATTCTTATTGTGTTGTGATCTATAAAGGATGCGTTGTCTATTTCTTCCTTTTTGCAGTTGATTGCAATATCTCTGTGCTCTAATATGTGGTCAAATTTTGTAAAAGATTCATGTGGTGCAGAGAAATTTGTACATTCTTTTGCTATCTCACTTAGAAGACATCACAAGTCTTTTAGTTCCAGTTTCTCTAGACATTTGTTTAGTTCTATATTTCCCTTTTGTTTATCTTTCTATTAGACTTATGTAAAACTGATAAAGGGATATTGAAGTCTCCTGTGTTACTGTCTCTATCAGGGGTGGGGAACCTGCGGCCTTGAGGCCACATGTGGCCCTCCACGTCCTCATGTGTGGACCTTTGACTGACTTCAAACTTCAGTGTTTGTGAAGTTCTGTGAAGATACATGTGGCTTTGAGGCCACAGATTCCCCACCCCAGGTCTATATCATCTTGAAGCTCCGATAATGTTTCCTTTATAAATTTGGATGCTAAAGCATTTGGAATGTATAAGTTTATTACTGATATTCGTTTGTTGTCTTTGATTCCTTTCAATGTGATATGATTAGATAATATTTCTAATTATTTACTTATGTATAGTCAGATGACTGACTTGTTAGGATAAAGATCACAATTAATATGAAATTAGAAGAAGGAATAAACATAAGATATAGCCTGCTGTTGAAGTAATTCCAAATGGACTTATTTAAAGAAGCTGATGATTCTGAGAAATGGGAAATGGATATATAGTGGCTACTACTTCCCCTCTGCTAACTCATCCTTCCAATTTGGGTCCCCTAAGAGGCCCTACTTCCATTCAGAGCACAATTTTAAACATATATATCATGACAGTCCTCCTCTCCTCATCATGTACTTACTTTGAATAGTCAGCCAGTAGACATAATCAGCTCTGAAGGAAAACATTTGCTGTCATGGCAGCACAAGAGCAGTATTAATAAAGCATTTATCCCATAAATTAGGGTGCACTCTCCCACAAATACACATAGCATCTGTGAAAAGAGAACAGGTTCGAACTTAGAGTATAGCAGTAGTGAGGCACTCACTTAGGGAATATATGTTACCAAAGCAACTCACATCTCTGATATTGAACCAGCCCTGCATTCCTGGTATAAATGCTACCTGGTCATAGTGTATTATTCTTGTGATAAGTTGCTGTAATCTATTTGCTAATATTTTATTTAAAATTTTTGCAACTACATTCATTAGGGAAATTGGTCTATAATTTTCTTTCTCTGTTTTGACTCTTCCTGGTTAGGTATCAGCACCATATTTGTATCATATAAAGATTTTGGCAAGACTCCTTTTTAGCCTATTTTCCAAATAGTCTGTATAGTATTGGAATTAATTGTTCTTTAAATGTTTGATAGAATTCACTTGTAAATCCATCTGGCCCTGGAGATTTTTTCCTAGGGAGTTCATCGATGGCTTGTTCAATTTCTTTTTCTGAGATGGGATTATTTAAGTATTTTACTTCTTCTTCTGTTAATCTGGGCAATTTATATTGTTTGTAAATATTCATCTATTTCACTATGATTGTCAAGTTTATTGGCATACAGTTGGGCAAAATAGTTCTTAATTATTGTTTTAATTTTCTCTTCATTGGTGGCGGATTCACCCTTTTCATTTTTGATACTTCAACTCACATCTCTGGCAATGTGGGTCATAATGTCCTGTCCCTCCCAGTGATGTCCTCACAGTTTTCCCCTGGGGATAGCATCTTTACTGGGCAGGCCATTCAGCTATGCTTGGATCTATTCTTCTCCACAGCTCAACTTACAATGGCCAAAGCTGTCTCTCTCTTTGACTCAGAGTTTCACATTCCTCAGTACTCTATTCTGCCTTGACCCTTAACCTGCTCCCTCCTGGGTGCAGCATCTTCTTCTGTTGAGTAACTCTGCTTCATGATACCATGGCTGATGTGTGTGTGCAGGAGGATCCCATTTCAGGGGCTGGATTCTTCTTCCATGTTTGGTCCTCAACTTTGCTTTCAAAAATTGCAGTTTCCAGAGCTCTCTTCAGTCTTGACTGCCTCCTTAAAAAAATATCCAGATAAAGGGCTAAATGGAGTTATTAAGGCTTTTCTTATTTTTGTTTTTCTTATTTTTTTTTTAATGTAACATGTGTCAAAGGGTAAGTATAGTTTTCCTTTTGGGCATAGTTCCAAATTGTTCTCCAGAGTAGTTGGACCAGTTCACAATTCCACTATGCCCAAAAAGAAAACTAATATCTTTATTTTTCCATATTCCTTCCAGCATTTGTCATTTTCCTTTTTTTTTTTTTGGTCATGTTAGACATCTGATGGTTATGAAGTGGTGCCTCAGAGTTATTTTAATTTCCATTTCTCCAATCAATAGTAATTTAGAGTATTTTTTTCCATATGGCTATAGATAGCTTTGAGTTCTTCTGAAAGCTGCCTGGGGCCATTGCTGGTAATCTTGACTTTTGTCCTGCCACCAGACTTCAATGATTCTGGAAGAGAGAGTAAGGCTGATGACTTTCTGCAATTCTGCCTCACTTAAATCCAATTCATATGCAAGTCAAGATATCACCCTGTGATGTCATTGTTTCTCTTTGAAAATAAAGGATGAACAACAAAGTTTATTTTGAACATTTATCAATCGGGGAATGGCTCTTATTTTTATAAATTTAATTCGATTCTCTATATATTTGAGAAATGAGGCCTTTATCAGAGAACCTTGCTGTAATCCCCTTCTGACCTCCCTGCCCCCACCCAGTTTCCTGCTTTCCTTATAATTTCGGCTTAATTGATTTTATTCATGCATTTAAGAATTTAAATGCTCTGCCTTTTGGTATGTATATGTTTAGTATTGATATCACTTTGTGGTCTATTGTACCTTTAGCAAGATGTAGTTTCCCTTATTATCTTTTTAAAATTAGGTCTATTTTTGCTTTTTCTTTGTGCAAGATCATGATTGCTAAGCCTGCTTTTTTTTAACCTCAGCTGAAGCATAATAATAGATTATGCTCCAGACTCTTATTTTAACAATGTATATGTCTTTCTGTTTCAAATGTGTTTATTTTAAGCAACGTATTGTTGGACTCTGGTTTCTAATTCATTCTGCTATCTATTTCTCTTTTATGGGTGAGTTCATTCCATTCATACTCACAGTTCTGATTATTAACTGTGAATTTTCTTCCATCCTATTTTCTCCTATCCATTTCTCTCTATTTATCCTGTCCCTTCTCAAAAGTGTGTTTGGCTTTGATCACTGCCTACCTAATCACTTTTTATCACCCCTCCCCCCTTATCCCCTTTCCCTCCTACTTCCCTTTTGGGCAAGATAGATTTCTACATCCAAGTATTTTCTGTCAACCCCTTATTTCCTCCTCCACTGTAAAAGCTCTTCCTTGAGTACCTCTTTTATGTGAGATAATTTTCCCATTCTTCTCACATCCCCCTTTCCCAATACATCCCTCTTTTTCACTTGCTCATTTTTTTGGACATTATCAATATAATCAACTCACACCCATGCCCTCTGTCTTTGTAGACTCCTAATTGCTCTAATAATGATAACATCCTTAGGAATTATGTGTTTTATCTTCCTGTATAGGAAAGTAAATAGTTTAACTTTATTGAGTTCTTTATGATTGACTTCTCTTTCATCTTTACCTTTTTATGCTTCTCTTGAGTCTTGTGTTCTGTTTAGCTCAGGGCTTTTCATCAGGAATGCTTGAAAGCCTTCTATTTCATTAAATATCCATTTTTTCCTCTGAAGGATTACACTCAGTTTTGCTGGATAGGTTATTCTTGGTTGTAATCCTAGCTCCTTTGCCTCTTGAATTATCATATTCCAACCCCTCAACACCTTTAATGTAGAAGCTGCTAGATTTTGTGTGATTCTGACTGTGGTTCCATGATATTTGAATGGTTTCTTTTTGGCTGCTTATAATATTTTCTCTTTGATCTAAGAGCTCTGGAATTTGGCTGCAATATTCCTAGGAGTTTTCTTTTTGAGGTCTCTTTCAGGAGGTGATTGGCAGATTCTTTCACTTTGTATTTTACCTTATGGTTCTAAGATATCAAGGCAGTTTTCCTTTATAATTTCTTGAAATTTGATGTTTAGGCTCTTTTTTTTCATAGCTTTCAGGTAGTCCAATAATACTTAAATGATTTCTTCTCAATCTATTTTCCAGGTCAGTTTTTTTCTTTTCATGAGATATTTTATATTTTTTCATTTATTTGACTTTGTTTTGTAGTTTGTTGATGTCTCAAGAGTCATTAGCTTCTCCATACCCAATTCTAATTTTTAAGGGAATTATTTTCTTTAGTGAGCTTTTGTACCTCTTTTTCCATTTGGCTAATTTTGATTTTTAAAGAGTTCTTTTCTTCAGAACTTTTTGTGCTTCTTTTTACTAAGCTGTTAATTCTCTTTTTCATAATTTTCTTGCATCATTCTTATTTTCCCCCCAATTTTTCCTCTACCACTCTTATCTCTTTCTTTAGCCCTTCCAGGAATTTTTGCTGGGTTTGTGTCCAATTCGCATTTTTCTTTGAGACTTTGTTTGCACACATTTTCTTGCTGTTATCTTCTTCTGAGTTTATGTCTTGGTCTTCCTTGCCACTGACGTAGATTTTTATTGTCAGGTTTTTATTTTTCTAAGTTTGCTTATTTTTCCAGCCTATTTCTTGACTTTCGACTTTATGTTGGAGTCGGGCTTTGCTCACTTGAGGGGTGGGTCTAAGCACTGTCCCAAGCTTCAGGCTTTTTTGTGCTGCTGTTTTCAGAGCTAGCTTTGAGGGTCAGTAAATTTTTGGTGCTTCCAAGGTGATGTGATCAGGGGAGAGGTGTGGTTGTTACTCTCCTACTCTGTGCTCTGCTCTTTGCGCAGGAAGGGCCCCTGATCCCCTACAGCTGCACATGTTAGCACTCCTCTCAGCTCTTGAACCGTGACCAGGTCCCAGGCTCTCCTACTGCCACGAGTGATAGTGCTCCTCTCTGCTCTGGAATGTCCCCGGGCTGCGAATTCCAGACGCTGCTGCTGCCACTCTCACAGCTGCTTCCAAGGCCCACCACTGGTGTTACTGCCACGTGTGCTCTGGGCTGGCCCCCAGCTTTGGTGTCACAGACCTCTCCTTTCAACCACATAAATTGTTTTTATCTGGAAATAATGTTTCACCTCGACTTTTTCTTTGTTATACTGTTCTACGGGTTTATTTGATGCATTATTTTAAAGTTATTTAAAGGTGAATGTTAGGAGAATTCATCTAGATTTCTGCCTTCTTGTGCCATCTTGGCTTCCTCTAACCATTGCAGTTTGCCTAGGCTCATCTTTGGGGAAACCTAACCCTTTAGTAGACTTAGTCTTCCCCATTCTTGTATTTATTGACTTATCACTCTACTTTGCTATGAAGAGATTTATTCGCATACATAAAAAGTAATGCTAAGCATAAAAGGCTCATAGCATGCATTAAAAATAATTAGAACAGAACTTAGCTTGCTTATAATTATTCTTATAATCTTCTGGAAGACTGTTAAGATAAAACTTCATTAGAGAATAAAACAGTTCAGCAGTTTTGCTAATCAACCAATTCACATTTCACCTCTATGGTGGACTTATTGGGATCATACAGCTATCTTGTTCTTTTTTTCTGGTGATGTCTTTCTGACAGTGATTGACCTAATGTAGGCACTTCCTTCATAATTCTCCCAGAAGCAACTTTATGTCATCCTCATGAAGATACCATCTTCTCCCTAGAGTCCTTCATGTGAAGATACCATATGAAGCACTCTTTGCATGTGTCACATCTCTATTATATTGGGATAGAGAAGGGCATGTGTCTCCACTCCTTATTGAAATTTTATTTTGTCATCTGGAGAGCTGCATGCAAGAGGGAAGCCATCTCTTTTACCATATATGATATTCCACATCATCAGCTCTTTCAGCTAGGCAGCCACTTAGCACACAGTCCCCAAGACCGGAATGGTAACTAAGTTCAAGGTATAGATATAGAGTAGGTGCAGTGCACCATTTTAGAATGTAAACAAATTTCTAAATCTTCTGGAGGAGGATAGACGACAGTGATGAGTGTATCACCTCATAAAATAGCAAGCAGAAAGGGAGGGAAAAAATAAGTAAGTAAACAAGTAAATAAAAAGGTAAGGTGGAAGACACAAATAAGCTAGATTATTCACAGAGCCTTTAAAGATTGAATTTGAGAAAAAGGACAACAATCAGATTAAAAATGGAAAAGATAATAGAGATTTCTTTAACAGATTCATTTAATCAATGTCAGTGCAGCTGTCACCTTTGGGCTGTGATATCCTAGTTCCCAAAGTGTTAAGTGATTTTCCTAAAGCAGAGGTCCAACAAAGTCACCAGTCAATAAATTCCAATGGCTTTTTATTGCCTCCAGGGTTGATACAAAATCTTCTGTTTGGCATTCAAAGTCCTCTGTAGCCTAGCCCCCTCCTCCATTTTCAGTCCTCCTACGCCTTATGCCGTGACTGTGCCTTTGAATCAGTCACAGTGGCCTCCGCGCTCTTCCATTGAACAAGTCGCTCGCCTCTCAGCTCGGAAGATTTTCTCTGGCTCCCCTCCATACTTGGCATGTTCTCCCTCATCAGCTCTTCCTACTGGTTTCCCTGGTTCCTTTAAGTCCCAGTTAAAACTCCTTCTTCTACAGGAAGCTTTTCCCAACCCCTCTTAATTCTAATGCCTTCCCTCTCTTAATTACTTCCTATTTATCACATATATAGCTTGTTTGTTCATATTTGCTTGCTTATTGTGTTCCCCATTAGACTGTAAGTTCCTCAAGGGCAGGGATTGTCTTTTGCCTCTTTTTGTATCCTCAACACTTAGCACAGTGTAGAGGCACATAGATACTTAATAAAGTTTAGTGGCTGACTGACTGCTGCATGAGAAAATAAAAATGCTATAAAGAAAACAAAGATGGAAAGACCAGTTGGGTTAAATCAAGTTATACATAGAGGTGTTATGTGCTGGAAGTCAAGATATCAAAAAAAATTTTTTTTAAGTCACACCGTATTTTGAGGGCATTGAAGGATCCGTTCTTAAGATATCTGAAAAAATGGATGATATCAAACACGTGGGGGGAAAAAGTCACTGATTTTATTACCATAAAAAGGGTAAATGTGAAAATATTACAACTCATAGCTACCAATCCACATGCCTACTTTTTCTCTCAACAAAGTCTTTTCGAGAATAATTAAGGACATTCTTGATGAAAGTATGAAAAAAGAAAAAGAAGGCATTTTGAACCATATTCCACAATAGACTACATCTTTATAATCACACAATTGAATGAAAGGCATAGGGAATATATGATCCCACTGTATTCATTGTTTTTTAAATTTAACAAAAACCATTTACTTTTGTAAACAAACTGTAGCCTTAAAATCTCTTCTATAACAAGGTATCTCTCATGAACCTATCAAAATCATACAAGATACTTAAAATATGTTACAGTAGAGATAACTTTGTTCATTAACACCCTGCTTATTGGTGTCAAAAGAGTCATTAAAGAAGGAGACAGCTCATTATACGGGCCTTCCTTGATGCTGCATGGGTCTCCGTGGAGCACTCTGGCTGCTCATCTGTTGTCCTTTATTCCTGCCACATGATCAGCCCATCTGCTCTTCCAATCGTACATTTCCTTTCACTCTTCTCCTCTCATGTTCCTTGTTCTATGTTACAGCCTGCTCATACCCACCATGTACCTCTCCATTGTCCTCCCTGTGATATTTGTTTTGCTTTTTAATTCTTCAGTGGCAGTTGTATTCCATGGTTGCCTACCATACATCAACACCATGAGAATGTTGGTCTTAAAGAGACCAATATTGCGCTGTTCCTTGTCCCCTTTGTTCCCATGGAGGGGTTGGGCTATACTGTCACTCAGGTCCCTTCCAGCTGGAGCATTATATATATATTGGGCAGCGTTCTGTTCCCTGCTCTATGCTTCATGCATCTTGGGGGCATTGAGGCAATAGGGTAGGGCTTTGTGGATTGGGGAGTAGATTCTGAGAGAAAAGGAACAGAAATTAGAGTCTTTGGAGAGGAATTTTGTGGGGGAAGGAGGTGTTGTCTATGACATTCATATACTCACCACACGTTCAACCTTATCTACTGTCACCCAAGAGGCCCGGCCTGTTCAGGGAAGGGGTGGGATAAAACTGAGAAGAGTAGGAGAAAAAGTCCATCTAGAAGGTAGAGCAGATTCTTTTTCCATTGCTCTTTCTAGTTACTCAAACTACACTTAATATCCTTCTTTTTCCATGAAGGCCTTTTAATTTGACTAGAGGTAAATTGATGGCTTCCCTGAATCTGCCCTAGAATTCCTCTATCTACTTCCTACCCCAATTATTTACCTACTTCAAATAGAAATGACTCATGCTGATCTTAGAAAAACATGGAAAGACTTGCAAGAAATAATGAAGAGTGAAATGAGCAGAACCAAGAGAACATTGTATACGATAACAGCAATATTGTTTTAAAAATGACTGAGCAAATAAGTCATTTTGAGTATTATGAATACCCAAATTAACTGTAAAGGACATATAAGGAAAGATGCTATCTGCACCCCGAGAAAGAACTGATAAATAGAAGTATGTATAGAATAATTTTACACACACACACACACACACACACACACACACACACACACACACACCCCTGTTTGTGTCTAATGGTAGCCATCTCTGAGGGGAGCAGGGAAGAAAAATGGAGGGGAAATTTACATGATAACTTTATTGTGTATTTAAAAGGACTAGCAAGTTGTACATAGTGAATTTGCAATTTCATCTGCAATCATCTTCTTTTATTGTACTATGTTATGGAAATGCTTTCTTTATTCCATAAATTAGAAAAAATAAATTTAAATTAAAAAAAGAGATAACTCAAAGTGCATATATGTGAAAAGAGGGCTATCCCTCCATATGTAACATGGGAGTGTTCTTGTGTGGCGTTAAGGGAGGCAGAATAGATATCTCTAGCCTCTTCTCCCCATACCCTTTTCTAAGGGAGACTTTAATTTCTGCTAGTAGGGGAAGCAGGAAGCTGGGGCCAGAATCTTGGCCTGTCAGAGGGAGGGCTCAAATTATATCTGCTCCGTTAAATATCATTAGTTTAGGGGATATCAAATTCAAGCTAATTTCTGATTGCTGTTTCATCATGGGAGAAGCAGGAACAGTATCCAATGCTTGACTCCTTTCCCTCTAAATACCAGTTCCACAATAAACACACACAGTAATTAACAAATAAGTTTATCTATCCAATTTGGTAGCCAAACATAAAATCTAAGAAAATATGCATAGGATAATACATACCAGACACTACAGAATGAAGGAGCTGTCCCATTTGGAAGTGAGGTAATTCAACTCAATCAAAAGAAAGAATTCTAGATCTCACTCAAGGTGAAGTTCCCCAAAGTCTCTTGTGTAGTGAGGTGGAGATAGGGACATGATGGAGACTTCTAGTACCACCCAACTGCCCCATATATAAACTAACTTGCACCACCCATTCAAGCAACAGCAGTCTTCACTGGCTCTGGCTAAAACTGGTCCACAGTGTGACTTTCGCTTCTGGATCAGAAATGTTTCCATGACGTACCAGCATACTTCCCTCCCCACTGGGTCCCTTCATTAATCTACAAGACTCTATCATAGCTCACACCATCTAGGCTTCTGTCTCTGCTCCTGGCACTGCCATCTCAGAGGAAATTCCAATCACAAGATCAGAGGGAGGAAGAGAACGGCACAGACAGCATCCTTTAACCCTGTTGCTTGGCAAAACAAATGTATCATGGAGATCCCAGATGTAGGAGGGACAGTCAGTTTCTTATGCTAGAATCACCTGAAATTCTCTCTGTACATCATGTCTTATGCCCTAGGATCTTTATAGAGATAAAAAGATGACCCGAAGCCACGGGCACAATTGGTTTAGCAACCAACCAGTTCTCCAAAAAAAAGTCTGCATTAACATTTTCTCCAACAACAAAACAATAAACAAAGCCCTGATTTATAGTGTGTGCTGACTTTGGAGGTGTAAATGCCCACACTGAAACATTTAGTCTCTGGCTTTCAGGAACCAGTGTAATCTGGCTCTGGTAAGTCTCTGGATTCATTTTCCTGCATTTCTGACACATATGTAAATATGAGCTTCTAACCCTTTTAGACCCAGCAGGGCAAGGCAATACCCTTGTGTGCTACTGAGAAGTCTAGGGCATAGGCAGGGAAGAAGGAGAAAAGAGAAAAGGCTAAGAAGGGCATTGGGAGCAGTGAAACAAATTTAGATCCTTGGCCTTTAAGTAAATACTTTAAAAAATCCTTCTTCCTCTTGGGGAATCGATCTCCTCCTCACTGTGAAAAAGACCTTTTTTTTAGACAAAAGTAGACTGCAAACTTCCTATGCATCAACAATGTGATATGTTTCAATGCTTCAATGTACTTGTTATGTCATCATAGCCCTTGCTACAAAAGCAGATCTTTCTTTCACATTTTATTTTCCCTTGCTTCTGCCTGGACCTGGATATTCTGGGGATCAGAAATGAGGCTAAGAGGAAGTAACTAGAAATCAAAGTGATGGGAATGTCATGAACTGCCCTTCTGAGCAAAGATCTTAAAAAACATATACTGGACTGTTTGGAGGGGCCAGTTTGCCACATGGCACTCTGTGAAAGAAGGCCACTCATTAGAGGTCACCCTTCCCTTTCTCTTGATCATGTGGTGGCCAGTGGTCAAAACTGCCAAGATGCTTGAAAGGGAACGTAGACACTTGGCAGAGTTCAACCAGGGGAGAAAAATAAAGGTGTTACAGCCAGGTGCTGAGGGGAGATCGTGGGGAAAAGATGGCTGTAGACTCCAGCTCCTCTGAGGAAATGCTTAATGAATCACAAAGGTGGGAATCAGACAGTGGATTCCACCATTTTTTGAATGCTATTTTGGAGAGTTAATGATAGTAGTTCTCTGCTTTTGGGAGGATTCATTTTTGTAGGGGGAGGAGCTGGATTGGAAACAGCAGCTGACAGGAATCTGCGACAGACATGGCATCAACATCGTAGAAGACCCATTGGATTTCCTCAGGCTCTGTCGAGATGAATGGATTTATGTAAAAATGAGAAATGACAGATTCTGTGCTTATGATTAATGTTTATACATGATTTGAGGAGATTTTTAGAAGAGTCTGTAAAAATTGTACAGATAATTATGAAGAAACTATGTATGTGACAGTGGTGTTTTTGCAAAGGAATGTTTACTTCAAAAGGTATAACTTAAAACATATAGTATCCGACATGTAGGAGGCATAATCCTCCTCCCACTTTACACCACCTCAGTCTCTGGGGAAGTGAAGAGGATTAGGTGCTCAGAGCACATCCCAGTTCCAAGTCCCAAACCTCTCCTTGGGCTCAAGTCCCAGGCACCCTGGCTTCTCAGGACTCCCAGACTCTGTTGGCTTGTTGCACCATCCCCCTGCAATCCGGGCTCCGAAATCACCATGACTCGAGCTCCTCAGTCTCCTGTGGATCACCTCTGGATTACCTCTGGCATCTGAAACCGAGGACAGACAACACAAACAGAAACAAACACCACCAGGCCCATTTCTCAGACTTAGGGTCAAAGAGAGGTAAGCAGAGGAAGGCAAGGCCTTCAGTTTATGGCAACCATGTTGGTGCAGCAGAGGGTTATTGAGAAGAGTGTAGCCCAAAAGATGACAGAAAAGAAAGTAAATGGTTCAATCTCACTATTTTTCAAGACATAAATCGAGGAGGCTACCATTCAATTAATTGTGAAAGGGTAAAGATGTAGAACTGACAAGCTAGGTGGCACATTGGGCTTGGAGTCGGGAAGACTCATCTTCCTGAGTTCAGATCTGGTCTGAGACACTTACTAGCTGTGTGACTCTGGGCAAATCACTTAACCCTGTTTATCTCAATTTCCCCATCTGTAAAATGAGCTGGAGAAGGAAATGGCCAACCACTGTAGTACCTCTGCCAAGAACCGCGCCCCCCTCCCCAAACAAGGGTCACACAGAGTTGGACATGACTAAACAACAATAACAGAAAGCTATGGTCCATTGTGAAATACTGCATGTCAATGTCAGTTTGTTCCCTACTGACACCATCATTGAGGATAACTTCAATTCATTTATAGGTGATTCTCATATAGATTTTACATAGATATGAGTATAGGCTTTCAGTTTGGTCTGGTGAGTTTCTAAGGGTCAACCTAATTAATTAAGATTAGTAGTCTGATCATTAGCAATCTGGTCACTGGGTGATTATTTTTTTTTGTTATTTTTTTTTGCCATAGAAATCCCATGAACTAGAGAAAATACAAAATGTTCTGGGAGGCCACCTTCCACATCTTCGATGAGGGTAGCTGAGTGAGAGGAAAGGTAGAAGAGAGTGCTAAGGCTCATACATTCTTAATAAACTTTCATTTAAACTCTAAATATGAGATTCTTGTTCAATGATCGACAAATGAACCTGCCATGCCAATCCTGGTATTCTCACTGTTAACACAACCAGAAGAAAGAAGGAAGTTGCAGCGAAATGAAACAGTTACTCCTGAGAGAAACAAAGAAAAGATTTGGTGGAATGAGTTTTACCATAAGCCAAGGGTTAACTAGAGCTGTTATTTCGTGGGTATTTGGTCAGTATGTACTTTACTACTAACGATGAGTATTTTCAAAAAGACCATCATGAAAATAATCATAGCTTATGCAGCAGCATCAGTTGCTGAAGATGAGGTGATAAAGAAACTCTATGAGGAACTTGATAAGACCCTTCGTATCACACTAATATACATTCTGATACTTGGTGACTTCCATTAAAAGGAGGGAAAAGATAAAGATTGGGAGCATATGTGGGAAATCATGGTTTCAGGAAGAAGGAATAGAGATTATACAGAAATCTCAAGTCTCTCTCATGAATATATTCTTTGAAAAAAAGAACCACCATGTGCCAAAAAGCAATTTTTTCTCCATACTTTCTCCATATTTCTCCATATTCTATAGAGAACTCACAGGGCAAGCACCTATCTGGTGGTCAGAAGAAGTGATACAAGGACACTCTCAAGGTCTCTCTTAAGAGCTCTGGAATTGATTGTGTGACATGGAAGACACTGGCATAGGACTGCCCAGCATGGTATGCCCTCATCAGAGAGGGTTTTGTACTCTTATGAGCAAAGCAGAATTGAAGTAGTTCAAGAGAAATGCAGGATGTGCAGATTTAGAGAATCCACCCTAAATGTTCACATCGACTATCTGTGCCTGACCTGTGGCCGAGCATTCCGAGCCTGTATTGGTCTGTCAGCTACAGTTAGACACACTAAAACTTGACCCTAGCATAGTGATATCATTTTGGCCCTCTTCGAAAATGGATAGCAACCAACCAATACTACAAAGAACAAATAGGATTATATTTTAATATATAGGAAAAGATTTTATTGATGCGGGAGTTATCCTGAAGTCAGCTGTCTGTGTTACAGTTAGATTGTTGACTCATTAGAACTGAGACCAGAATTGGCAACAAAGCAAGAAGAAAGGCTAATGATGAAACAAAGATGTGGTATACAATTGAAGAAACATAAATCAACCAAGTGGAACATTCTAATCTGTTCATCTGAGGTAATGGCATTATATTACTGGCATCTCCACTGAGAGTTGACTGAAACTAAGTTAAATTTATCCTTTATGACATATTGGAAACTTGAACAAAAACCTCTACAAAGAAAGATGGTGCTCAAAGAGGAAGCTGGGATCGTTTTTGATATTAGAACATAATCAAGGATCCTTCTATCCATAAGATGAATTAATCTCTAGACAAGTTCTCAACTTAACTGGTAATACCTAGTCTTATATTTGCTAAATCAAACCTATCAATTTTTTTTATAAATAGCATAACATAGGAGTCTTTATTAATGCTTTGGTTCACTGTTATTGGTCTTCAGAAAATTATATTAAAAAATTAAATATAATTTGTTATTTGCTTTTTTGACCAGGAAAAGAAAAACGTAAATGTTTGAACTCTGGCACTATCTGGGGCTGTGGCAATAGCTACCACTGGGCAGGGAGATGACTGACCGTTTATCTAAGTGTCCAGCACAGTTTGTCTTTTAAATTAGTATTCATTGAAGTGAAGATATTTTAGACCAGAAATTTTTAATCTGGGGTCTGTCAGCTTGGTTTTTTAAAAATATTTTTTGATATTTTGCTAATTGTAATTCAATATATTTAGTTTTCTTTGTAAAATTACGTATCGTGTTTTATGCATTTAAAAACACTATTCTAAGAATGTTCTTTACCAGACTGAAAAGGAGGTCCATGACACAAAAAAGATAAAGAACCCCTCATCTAAACTATAATGTGAAAGTGTTTCCTTGTGGGTCGTGAAAAGTAGGGAAGGAGATAAGAGTCTTCATGGGAAATGAAGCTTTCACTTTAGAGATTTCCTCCATAGCTCAGGGGATCAGAGCCAAATGTGTGATAAATTCATGAAATATTAAACTGAGGCATCCAATGATTTGCAACCATATAGCATCACTTGAAGAACTTCAGTGTTTAAAAAAAAAGTAGGTCACTGAAAGTACACTATATTTTCCCAAACATAATCCAGTCTACTCTCTTCTTTCTTATCAATTTTGAGCCCTATTCATTGATCATCTGCAATATCTCTCCATGAGATATGTACTAACAGACTGGCTCTATGAACTGTCAATCCAACTGAATAGCATAGTCTGGACCAGTGGTTCTCAAAGTGTGGTCTAGGGACCCTTGGGAGTCCTATAGATGCTTTCAGGAGATCCATGAATTTAAAAAGATTTCCATACTAATACTAAAATATTTTCATTTCTAATAAAAATATTGATAGATGTAGCCCACAGAAACAAATCTCTTTAGGTGGTCTTCAATAATTTTAGAAAGTATAAAGGGGTCCTGAGGTGGAGAAGTTTAAGAATCATTGGTTTGGACAACAGACATTCTTTATGCACTTAGTTTTTCATGTAGTTATAGATTTAAAGCTGGAAGAGACCTTAGAGGTCATCTAATCCTGTCTGCTCACTTTGCAAATGAGGAAACTAAGGCATAAAGAGATTTAAGAGACTTGCTCAGAGTTACAAAGATAGTTTATATCTGAAACAATGTTCGGACATGGGTCTTTCTGATCCCCAAGTTCAGTGCCCCATACATCGTGCCATGCTTTTGTTGTTGTTCAGTCATTTCAGTTGTGTCCGATTCTTTGTGACCCCACTTGAGGTTTTCTTGCCGAAGATACTGCAGTGTTTTGCCACTTCCTTCTCCAGCTCATTTTACAGATGAGGAAACTGAGGCAAGCAGGGTTAAGTGACTTGCCCAGGGTCACTTAGCTAGTAAGTGTCTGAGGCCAGATTTGAACTCAGGAAGATAAATCTTCCTGACTCTAGACCTGGCACTCTATTTACTACGCCAACATACTACCTTAGCTCTCCCGTACTACCTTATGCCTATCCTGGATGGAGAGTTAGGTCCCACTCTTTGGAGTAGGGATGGGTTCCATTTATGAGGCTCTGCAGTGTTTTAGGGTTATGTGCAATTAGCACAAAATCATCCACTACAACACAGGCGCATCTAGAGGAGCACCTTATTCATAAGGAATCCCTCTTCCATTTGCCATCTTCTCTGGCTCAGGCCATCTTCCATAACGGTGGCAAACACCTTTGATGAGCAAGTGTGTCTCCCTCTTTTATGCCTCACTTAATAGTTATAATCAGAGCTCTGGTCAATGAACAAAATCATTTATGTTGCAATTTCCAAAGCATCTTGTATGATTTTGACATAGGCATAATATGGGAGATGCCTTGTTGGAGAAGAGCCTTTAAGACTGCATTTTCCTCTACTGAAAATAGATGCTTTTTTAATGACAAATAAAATTATTAGCATGATGAAATTTTGTATTTTCTACACCTTTCATTCAATTGTGTGATTATGAAGATGTGGTCTGCAGTAGAATATGGTTTGCAGTCTTTATCTTTTCTTCTTGTGCCTTCATCTAGGATATCCTTGATGTGTGTGGGAATTATTCTTTTTTTTAAATAAAAATTTATTGATGTCTTGTGTTTATTATATCATCATAGTTATCCCTAGTATGTTTTCCCCTCTCCCTCCCTGAGACCCATCCCATAGGACAAATAGTATTTTTAAAAAGAAAAAAATCAATTCAACTAATCAATTTATTGAAAAAGTCCAAGAACATGTGCAATGGCTAACACCTATGAACCTCACACCTCCACAAAGGGGTGGGTTGGACTTGTCTTCTCATATTTCTTCATTTGAGTCATGCTTGATCTTTAAATTTTTGTTACATTCATTTTTGATTTTTTTTCCCATGTGGTTGTTTTCCCCATTTATACTGTTGTAGTTACTGTGTATGTTGTCTTCGTGGTTCTGCTTCCTTCACTCTGTATCAGTTTATGTAAATCTTTCCATGCTTTTCTACATTCATCACGAACATCGTTTCTTGCAGCACAGTAATACTTCATTACATCCACGTACCACAATTTGTTTAGCCATTCCCCAGTTGATGGGCATCTACTTTGTTTCCAATTCTTTGCTATCACAAACAGTGCTGCTATAAATATTTTGGAGTATATGGGGACTTTATTCTTATTAATATCTTCCTTGGGGTATATACCCAATAATGGAGCTGGTCCGAAGGGAATGAACATTTTAGCCACTTTATTTACAGAATTCCAAATTGCTTTCCCAAACAGTTGTAACCATTTTATAGCTCCACCAGCAATGGATTAGTGAGTCTATCCTTCCACAGCCCCTCTTTGACTGTTGATGTTCTTTGTCATCTTTGCCTATTTTCAGAGTGTGAAGTAAAACCTCAGGGTTACTTTGATTTGCATTTCTCTTCTTATTAGTGATTGGGAACATTCTTGCATGTGGTTGTAAATATTTTGTAGTTCTTTTGAAAGCTGTTTGTTCATATCCTTTTGACCACTTATCTTTTTGGGGAATGGATCTTAGGCACAAATATATGTATATTAATTGTTTGCATATCTTGGATACCAAACCCTTATCAGAAAATTTGAGATCGTCACCAATTATTCTTTTTTTTTTTTTTGGTAGAGATGAAAAAGTAGACATATGGATGGAACAGTAATTACAGAAGTTTTCTTAATCACTGGTTCTTTATGGTGCAGTAATGATATTTGTGTTTGTTTCTAATCATTTGGTATCAGTGAGACACAAGGTAGCATGTATCCAGAGGATGGTAGGTAACTAGAATGATATGGGCACTGGAAACTGTGCCATGTGAAGCTCATTGAAGGAAATATGGATATTTACTCCAAAGAAGGGGAGGTAGATTAAGATGGTGGCTATTTTCAAGTAAATGATAGCTGTTTCCAAATATTTGAAGGATTTTCTTTTGGAAGATGAATTAAACTAGTCCTGCTTGGTCCTAGAGATCAGAACTAGGGACAATGGATGGAAGCAGAATAAAGGTTGGAGAAGGAAATGGCACGCCATTACAGTAAAGAAAACATCAAATGGGATCATAAAGAGTGGGACATGACTGAAAAGTCACTGAACAACAACAACCCTGCTTGCCTCAGTTTCCTCATCTGTAAAATGAGCTGGAGAAGGAAATGGCAAAACACTGCAGTATCTTTGCCAAGAAAACCTCAAGTGGGGTCACAAAGAATCAGACACAACTGAAATGATTGAACAACAACAAAGGCTCAGTGAAAGGAAAAACTTCCTAACTATTAGAGTTGCCTCTAAGTGGAATGAACAGCATTGGGAGGTAGTGAGTTTCCTGTCATTTGAAGTCTTCAAGCAGAGGCTGTCTGACAATGTGTTAGGGATATTGTAAAGGGGACTTCTATTCAGGAATGGATTGGACTTGTTGACCTTTGAGTTGGATTAGTTGACCTGTGAGATCCCTCCCAGTTCTAAGATTCTACAATTCTATGAAATGTAAAATTTATTGTTTTCCAGCAGAAGAGAAATATTATTTTTACATATACCTACAGTATAGGTAATGCAGCTATGTGATGCAGTGGATAGAGCGTGGGGCCTGAAGTCAGAAGGACCTGAGTTCAAATCCAGATTCAGACACTTACTAGCTAGGTGACCCTGGCCAAGTCACTTAACTCTGCCTCATTTTCTTCACCTGTAAAATGGGTTGGAGAAGGAAATGGCAAGCCATTACAGTCAAGAAAACCTCAAATGGGATCATAAAGAGTGGGACATGACTGAAAAATGACTGAACAACAACAAACAACAACAAAACTGTATAGGTACTATCCAGCACAAAGTGATATGAGCTATTAATTAATTAATATATAATATTAATGAATTAATACGAGCTATTAAAAGTACTATTTTAACACCTGGACCTCAAGGTGAGTTTTATGATCCTCTATTTTGGCCTCTGTTGGAGGCTAGATTATGTGGAGAGGAGATAGTTCCACTGGCTGGTGTAAATACTGACTCAAGGCTTTTAAATGTTATACATCTGCAAACTCCACCACTGCCAATAGCAGCAGTCCATTGCCCAAATTCAGTACTGTACCCAGTACTTTGTTTTCTATCCATTCATATTTGGGTATATGGGCTGTTCAGGAGGAGCAGCACCTCTGATGTGAGGGCGCTCTGAGCCCTTTTCAGGGCTGCTCATCCACCTTTGGCATCCACCCGTCGTCCAAACTCTCACCTGTGGCTCCAAGGAGCCGTAGCATGTGCAACAGCCACACCCCAGTAAAACCGTCTTGGCAGACGGGCTAACCGATGGACCTCAAGCCTGTCAGTGAATTAGGGGGATGTTTACCCCAGCTATGTGAAGATTTCTCCTGGTAGAATGGGTGGACAAGAACAATTTGTTCCAACGGCCATGAAGGTTCTGTGGCGTGCTTAGAGCGTGGTCGGGCATTGCAGACGCCAGGGTTATCCATTGCATCCCGGGCCATTGCCAGTCAATCTTGATTTTTATCCTGCCACTGGACTCTGATGACTCAGGAAGAGAGTGAGGCTTATGACTTTGTGCATCTGTGCCTCACTTAAATCTCACTGTCTAGAAAGTCAAGGCATCACCCATTATGTCATTGGTCCTCTTTGAAAAGGAAGGACGAACAGCAACATCCACATTTGACCACTAGGTGGCGCTTATAACCATTTCCTCTGGAGTCCCATGCTCACCCTTGGCTTGCATACTGGCTTGTTGTGAGGCTCAAAATAAGATAATGGGCATACAGCACTTTAAACCTTAAAACGCCATATAAATGCCAGTTATCATTATTATTGTTGTTAGCTTACAGTCACCAGGCCTCCTATCTGGTGATGACTTCATTCCCTGAGTCTTCTATTATACTGAGCTCAAATAATGTTTATAGAACAATATTTGTGTGGTTCATTGTTTCTGACTCCTCATGACCTCATTTGAGATTTTCCTGGCAAAGATACTGGAGTGGTTTGCCATCTCCTTCTCCAGCTCATTTTACAGATGAGAAAACTGAGGCAAACAGGGTTAAGTGACTTGCCCAGGGTCACACAGCTAGGAAGTGTCTGAAGCCAGATTTGAAGTCAGGTCCTCCTGACTCCAAAGTCAGTGCTCTGTCCATTGCATCACCTAGCAGCCCCTATAGAACAACATAGGGTGCTGGTGGTTGTTGTTTGTCCTTCCTTCTCGAAGAGGACCATGACATCAGGGACTTGATACCATGACATGCAAGTGAATCGGATTTAAGTGAGGGAGGGCTGTGCAAAGTCACCAGCTTTACTTTCTCCCCCAGAGCCATCTGGGTTCAGTGGACAGATTAGGACAACTAGAGATGGCCCAGGATGCAGTAGGGACCTTGGTCTTTTCAAGCTAAGGTCTTTAACAGATCTTGTAAATGTTTAACAAATGTACTCTGGTGTGGGGTGGACAGAAAGGGGAACAGGGAACAGGGGAGTACAGAAGACACACTTTTTTCTGTTTTCTTTCTTTTTTGAAAAAATATATTTTTATTTATTTCATTGAGTATTTCCCAATTATACGTAATTTTTTAAACTATCTTTTAAAAAAATTTTGAGTTCTAAGTTTGAGAACACACTTTTAAGTTTAATCTGCATTATTGACATTTTCTCCATCATTTTCCTGAGTTTGGAGTGACCATCAGCAAAGCAATAACTCAAGTTCTGATTTGTAATGATTGCCAATTTCTGAGATGTAAATGTTTACACTGAAAATTTAACAATGGGCTCTGGGCAATTAGTTAGAACTGACTCCAGCAACCCCCTATTTGCCCATGTTGAAGTGTGCTGGAAGTGCTGAGTAAGTTCTGAGCTCTTACTTTTGTCACTGGGAAGGGTCAGACCAGAGGAGCTAGGTTTTTTGTTTGTTTGTTTCGGTTTTGGCTAGGCAATGGGGTTAAGTGACATGCCCAGGGTCACACAGCTAGTAATTGGTATGTGTCTGAGATTGGATTTGAACTCAGGTCCTTCTGAATCCAGGGCCGGTGCTCTATCCACTGTGCCACCTAGCTGCTCCAGGAGCTAGTTTTTGTCAGCTCTGTCTCTGTCTGCCAAGCATTGTCTAGGGATGTGTGGATTTGTGATTTACTCAGTTAGAACTTAGCTTTGATTATCCCACCCACTTGCCACCCCCACCCTTATTTGAACACTCTTATTTTGGTGAATGCTAGTCATTGTCATAATGGCTTCTGTTTCTCCTGGAAGTGTAAGTCCATGATAGAACACTGAGCACAGCATTATGCTCTTGGCATAGAATTAATAAATAAACTCTACTTAATAACAAGATAACACAAGTTAGAGTAAGAAAATAAACATCCCTGGAATGACCTTGAACTCATTGCTCTTCCAGAGCTTGGAAGTCTCCAGATATAGTATTGGTCTGGACCCGATTGTTTTAGAACCTACACAATTTGAGCCCTGCCTTGAGCAGGCAAATGAGTATAACTCATAGGAGGTCTAACTTGGACTTCCCATGAGCCTGGGCATTAGTGTTAGATGCAGGAAATCTGGTTTCAGAGTCTTGACTAACTCATAACATGGGAACTACAATGAAGCATCTGGTTAGAACTGGAACTCAACAGTGTCTGGTTGGTGTCAAGGACCATAGATAACCCATCAAAAACCAGAGTTAGTGGAATGGAAGACAGGGTTTGCAAGGAACAATACTGTTATTGTCCCCTCAAAAATTGCATCATTCTCTCTACTATTGGTATGTTTCCTCTTTTTCTCACCAGCCTCCTGTCACCAGCCTCAGCCCTAAATCCCCATTGCTCCATATGCAAGATGTTAGATTGAGAAAGGCGCTGTTAATTCTAATGCTTGGGATGCACCCTCTTCATCTCTTAGAATCCTTGTCTTCTTTCAGGGCTCAGCTCAGATGTGTGAAATTGCTGTATTTTTGTTCTGCCTGGCCATAAGCCTAGTATGAGACCACTCTGGAATATGTGGTCTTTGATGTAGGACTTCCCAGAGGATGTTGACTAACTCCATATTTTCCTCATTGCCCTGGACTTTGGAAACCCCATTTGGCAAGTCAGCATGATGATGCCAAATGTAAGTCCACCCCACACCTGTATTCCACCTCTACTCTAGACCAATCACAATCCTAGTGTAGCATCACTGAACCTTATACAACCAGTTGTATAAAAGACTGCTTCATCTGCTCTAATGCATCTCTGGCCACTGAGGGGCTTTGGGATCTCACTTATTGGCAGCTGCTAGCCTCACTAATAAATGATCATGCTCAGACTTTGTGCCTCAGTTTCTCCTCATTGCAGATTTTTATCCCCACAGGTGCTACCACCTCAATGAAACTTTCCCCTATCTTGCCTCTTCCCTCTGACTTGAGGTATTAGTAAATCTCTCCCTCAATTTCCCCTGTACTATATTTATCAGTGGGAACTGACTTCTCCCCTGCTCCCTTCACAAACCTCCCTCAAACCTGCCCTTTATGTTAATTTGCATAGATAAAAAAAGGTGAACGTGGTTCTGAGGGGTTGGGGTGGGGGTAAGGAACACAGTGTAATTTTCCACAGGCCTACACTGCCCCCAGGGATGTTCCTAGCTGATTGGAAAGACCAATGAACTGGAAGTTGGAACAGTTAGGTTTGAGTCAATTCAATTAAACAAATGTTTATTAAATGCCTATTATGTTAATGGAGTGCTACCGGCCTATAAGAAATGATGAGCAAGTTGATTTTAGAAAAACATGGAAAGACTTGCATGAAATAATGCAGTGAAATGAGTACAACCAAGAGTACTTCTTATACGGTAGCAGCTGTGTTGTTCGAAGAATAACTGAATGACTAAGCTGTTCTGAGTTATACAATCATTCCAATCAACTACAAAGGACTTTTGAAGGAAACTGCTATCTATCTCCAGAGAAAGAACTGATATATAGAAGTATGTATTGTACGGTTCCATATATATGTGTCAAATTGGCCTTCTCTAATGTGGGGCTGAGAGAGAGGAATGGAGGGAGACAATTCAGAACTCAAAATGTAATAAAAATAAACATAAGATAAAAAATTTTAAATGCCTATTACATGCAAGATTGTGTTAGGTGCTGGGGATTCAAAGACATAAATGAAATAGTAAATGTCTTCAAGGACCTTATATTCTACTGGGGTGTGTGTGTGTGTGTGTGTGTGTGTGTGTGTGTGTGTAGCTGGGGAGGGGACATACAACATATATACAAATAAGTGGAGTTGAAGGAGAATTGAGGCAGAGACAGCTCTAACAACCTGGGGAATCAGCTAAGGCTTCACAGAGGATATGGAACCTTATCTGAGCCTTGACTGAAGACAAAGATTCCTCCCTTCCTTTCATCCATCTTTCTCTCTCTCTCTCTCTGCTTCTCTTTTCAACTCATAACAAAAGAAAGCAAATCCTCCGGTAACACACATCTGTAACTATTCTGCAATTTCTGCTCTTAGTTGTCTGAGGCACTAAGAGATTAAGTGACTTGCCCTGCATCACAGCTAGTGGGTGTCAGAGGTGTCACTTACACCCAAGTTCTCTTGACCCAGAGACAAGGTACTCCCTCCCTTCTGCCAGTGCTTCATTATTAGTATTGTTAATGATGATGACATCATAGGCCCCTTAGTCTTACACTAGAGAGGAAGAGACCCTGTGTAATTTACTCCATGCATTCAAGCACAGTGACCCTCAATCAATACTTATTAATCCAATAGGTAATGCTGGCCTTGCCCATAGGCACCTCAAGTAGTTGGTGAATTGAATAAACATTAAGCACTACGGTAGCACCTTGGTAGTTCAATTGGAATCAGGAAGACTAGGGTTCAGATGCTGCCCTAGACACTTATTAGCTTTGTGACCCTGGCAGCTCATTTAACTTTCTTATCTGTAAAAGGAGGACAATAATCACACTTCTCTCCCAGGGTTATTGTGAGGATAAAATGGGATAGCACTGACAAAGCACTTTTCAAACTTTGAAGAGCTATAGAAATGCTAACTATTATTATTGGGATCCAAATGATGAATAAGATACATCTAAATTGAACTGAATGATGAAGATTGATGGCTTTGGGATGAGTCATTATCCCTCTCTGGATCCCAGTTTTCTTTTCTGTAGAATGAGGGGTTGGACTAGATGGTCTCTGAGATCTCGTCCAACCTTTTATTCTATGACAGCTGTGGAAATGTCCAGGTCAGAGGGCAGAAGCATCTTTGTTCCTTCAAGTTCACCCTTCCACAGCAACTCAGACACTTGCTAGGTGTGTGATCCTGAGCAAATCACGTAACAAGTCTCAGCCTCAATTTTCTGCAAAATGGGGATGATAATACCTAACTCTTACAGAGTTGTTATGAGGATCAAATAAGATAATACTTGTAAAGTGCCTTGTAAACCTTAAAGGTCTATATAAACGTTAATGATTATTGCCCTTGCCCCTAACTCCCTCCCATCCCCTCAAGATAACAACAGCAGCCCACTCCAGAGGCGTGGCTTTATTGTGTAGTTTTTTCCTTGCCTAGATGCCATAACACAACAAGCTGTGGTTACAATACACATGATCACAGGACAAGACAGCAATGCCAGTGGTCGTGGGGAGCTGGGTTCTGGTTTTTTAGACCTCATTTCATGAAGATTGGCACCCTTTATTGGTCTTCCTTGTTGTACTCCTCAGAAAACTCCAGCGTGGGTCTGTGGTGTCGCCAGAGATACCTGAGCAGTCCAATTAATAGGGAAGGGGACAGGAATGCCCCAGAAGAGGTGCTGTCTCAGGGACGTGGCTACCACCTACACCTATGCCATTAGCTCACTGCCTAGTCTCTTCAAACAGGAGGCTTCCTTTGTGTGGAAGGATCCAGTTATCTGGGTACAGCCTGACTTGGCTCATCAGCTCCTGGGTTTGAATTCTGGAAGCTTTTGTGAAAGTCAAGGGTGGAGGGTGAGAGGGTGAGGAAGATGAATATAACAGAGAAGGGAGTACTGGGAGATTCACTGTCCCTGTCTTTATCCTAGGCCCCCATTCGCTAGGGTTGGATGCAGAGACTAGAGGGAGCACTTCTCAGGCAGTTCATTGAAACTGCTCAGTATAGCTTTCCCTCCCCCTCTTTTCTCCACTTCTATGCCCCTCTCTTTCTAGGCCCTTCTGCATTTGTTCCTAGGTTTCTCGCCAGAGAGGGATTTTCTGAAAGTGGTAAGATGGAGGCATTTCCAATTGACCATTCTAGTGTGGTTCTTTTCAGCTAGGTAAAAACAACATGGCAGGCTTGGGAAACCTAGAATCTAGATTCCTTTAACTCAGGAATGGTTCCCATGTTTTTCCCATTTTGGCCGTGGGATGCTGCTGACACATGACACCTCTCACCTACTGCTTCCCCTGTATCATTCCCTGTCCTCCTAAACTCAGGCAGGGAAAGAAGATCCCAAGTGCCTCCTTCCCCCATGCCACCATGTATATCCTCTGTGGAGCCTCTCTTGAGGTCATAGCGAATCATCCTTGCCAATCCAAAAGCTGGCTTGGTTTCTCCTCTGCCCCCTTGCTCCCTGCTTTAAAAACTTCCGAAGGAAAGAAAAGAAGAAAAATAACCTCAAACAAATCACAGAAGCAGCCCTGGAATGACAAATACAAAAATGCAGCCGGTAGTACCAGGTAAGGGGATTGTGGGTTGCAAGGCGGCAAGGTGGAGGAAGAGTAGCTGAATGATGGCATGCGGAACTAGGATTCCTCTATAGGGGTGGGTTCCCTGCCTCCTCTCACCTCCCCAGGGTGGGGGGTGAAGTGGGACAGCCAGCTCAGAGAGAGGGGGGCTCCTGGGGTTTGGCCTCATCTTTTTTGTCTCCTCCATGTCCCCCAGCCAATCACAGACACTCAAAATCCGTGGCCTGTAGGAGGGGGAGGGAGAGCAGCAGCAGCAGCAGCCAGGAAGTGTTCTGGACCAGCAGGCTCATGACCCCACAGGTTTGCAGTTTATCTGATGAGAAAGAAGAGAGCAAAGATATCATGTAAGAATGAAGATATTGGGGGAGGGGGAAGAGCTAGGCCCAACTGAAACTTGGAGCAGCATGTGGGCATTGGCATGTATGGTGGGACATACCCAAAGCTCCAGACCTGGGTCAGCTACTTCCCCTCTTGCCCAAGGGGGAACATAACTTTCTTTTTTTTTTTGGAACATAACTTTCTAGAGCAGAAGAGGGAAGAGGTCATAGAAAGGAATGGTCTTTTTGGGGAGTGAAGACACATAATGGTTACTGAAAGTGCCCAGAAATCAAACTGAAGGGGGCATCAGGTGACAGTGAGTTTAGGCAGAGAGAGAAGAGTTGGAGAAATTAGAATACCCTTTCTTTATGACAGGACTCCTCTCCTTCTCCTTCCAAAGTCCAAAGGACTCCAGGATGTCCTTTCCCAGTTGGAATGGGACTGCATCATCCTCTCCCCAAAGCCCCATGGAACTCTGGTGTCCTGGGAAACCCTCCAAGCCTGCTGGCCAAGTCTTGATTATCCCACTTCCATCCCAGGGGTTCCATTTTGTTTTTTGCTCTAGAGAAACCTCTTCCTTTCCCCAAACCTTTCTCCTTCCATTCAGGGGCTTTTTATTTTTGCTGAGCCCTGGGACTCTCTCTCTTCTCATTCTTCCACTGCCCACTTTCTCTCTACACCGTCTCCTATCCTCCTGGCCTTTAGGGTTCCCCTCACCTTTGTAGACAGTGATGTTCTTGCTGACAAAGGAGCTGGGGACCCCAGAAGCACGCAGGTCACAGGAGTAGATGCCCTCATCCTTTTGGTTGAAGTCTTTCAGGAAGAGGGCCATGTAGTTATGGGAGATGGAGAGGTTGACCCGGTTCCGGTAGGCATGCTCAGGCACTCCCATTGTGGAGTTCAGCACGTGCTTTTGTTTCTCTCGGGTCAGGCTGAACTCATACTGAAGGGGGGACTTGGTGTTATTTTCATATCGGCAGTCCACTCTCAGGCTCTTGTCCACCAAACAAGCAGTCAGATCATTCACCTTCTGTCCATAGGCCACCTGCAAGACTGGTGCATGCACCCAACCACCCTTTATTGGGACTTGACTCAGGACCACCCCAGAGCTGGCTGGGCAGAGAGAGGGAGCTTAGAGGGAGAAAGGGGCCCGGAAAGAAATGTACTTCCTTCATGAATCCCCCATCCCCATTCCAAGAGAGCTGAAAGAGGGCTGGCGCTTTTTGCCTTTTTTTGTTCCTGGGAATAGGCAGGCAATAGGAAGAGGTGAGGTGTGTTCCATGTAAGCCATGTCCCTCCCCCACCCCTCCTCATATGACCCCTGAAGAATCATGCCATACTCCTTGTCTCTTCATGAGCAGATATCACCTCTTTTATGCATTGGATTTTGGGTCTGCTCTTCTCCGCTGTTCTCAGAAAGAGAGATAGCTCTGAAGTCCCAATGAAACCAACCTAGAGGAAGAGAGAGACCCATCCCCACTACCCCTTAACCTGCTACCTGTCAGCAGGACAGCGATGCCAATCTTGGGACTCAACATGTCAGGATGAGGGTGCAGACTCAGGGAGCAGCAAAAGTGTCACCAGCCAGGCCCAGAGGGACTCCTGAGAGAAAGATTGCATTCACTAGCTGGGGAGGTACCTTACTTTGAAAAGGTTTACATAGCACTTTGTAAAATGTTTCAACATGCAGCATCTCATTTAAGCTTTATAATAGTAAGGGCAGTCAGGGTATAATGTAAAGAATACTAGGTCTGGAGTCAGAGTTCCCAGGTTCTCAGAGCTTCTGGCTCTGATAATTATGACTCATGTGATCTTGGGCAAGTCACCTTCTACCTTTAAGTCTAAGTTCCCTCTTCTGTAAAATGGAAAGAAGATTGGGTTTCTAAGGTTCTAGCTTTAAATCTGTGACCCTAATATCTCCTGCCTAGGTATGAAGTGACTGGGGCAGATCAAATACCAACTCAGTGAAAGAAGGAGAGCTTGAACCTAGGTTTTCTTTACCCTAGCCTGTCATCCAGACCACTAAGTACATATATCCCATGGTCAATCAATCTGCATGCATTTAGAAGGGGGCTACTTGCGCTAGATGCTGGGGACACAGCCTCTGCCGTCTAGTTGCTTATGCTCTATCTTGGAAGACAGCATGCCCAAAGTATCTATTTTTTAAAAATAGATACCTGTCTCTTATCTTATTGGTGAGTGGGCTAGGCTGATACCAGGTCCTCTCTCCTTACCAGGAAAAGTCCAGGCTAGGGGAATAAGTGACCTGCCCACAGTGGTGTATGTGCATACTAGGGGGAGGGAAGAGGTTAAAGGTACTCACAGGTGTGTGTATGGGAGTTGCTAATGGTATTTCCAGATGTGTTTGCACAGGGGAGGATAAATGTGTGTGTGTGTGTGTGTGTGTGTGTGTGTGTGTGTGTGTTAGATGTACTTCTAGATGGGTGGAGGCTAATGGTCTTTCCAAATAAGGAAAGATCCTCCCATTCCTTTCTCTTATCTCCCCACCTCCCTTCTCTCTTCCTCTCTTCCTCCCCATTTTCCCCTCCGGCTGCAGTTTCTCAGATTAACTCCAGGGGGATCCACCCTACTGGCTCTGTGCCCATGTCTTCCCTTGTTAGATACTGACAAGCCGTGCCCATTCCTTCTTCCAGAACACACCATCCTCAGAGTAATCCTAGGGCATCCCCAAGGCATTTAAGGGTCCAAGCAAATTTTTGCAGTCCAGGACAGGTGTCAGCATGTACACGCACGTGTGCTTGAGGGAAAGCAAACACATGCGTGTGCCCTTGGGAGTGGTGGACACATCCTTTGGGTGGTATGGTGGGTGGAATGGGGGGAGGTGTGGGACTTAGTCAAGTGGGGTGGATGCACTGGGAGGGGACGAGGATCTCAGAAAGTCATGAACACATATGTGTTGGGGAGCTGGGGGCACACCACGATGACTCTGAGGAGCCAGAATTTCCACGTCCCTGGTCCTCAACCTTGGATATTATTAGCTTTTTATCACCTCAAATGTAGCTGTGAGAGAAATGGGGCAACAAAGATGAAAATGATAAGGTTTAGACAAAGTGACTAGTCTCCCCAGAGTCTGAGTTTTGAGGGATTTGGTGGGGGAGGGAAAGGGATCATTTTGCGGGCTCAATCTGCCAAAAAGAGTAGGGGAGAAGGAGGAGGGAGGGGAGCCGGGGGAAAAAAGAGACTGGAGCAAGAGAGGTGGGGGTGGGGGTGGGGAGAAAGAGAGAGAGAGAGAGAGAGAGAGAGAGAGAGAGGAGAGAGAGAGAGAGAGAAAGCCAGCGCAGCAGAATCAGGAAGAAGAGATGAGAGCGAGGGGGCGGGATCGTGGCAGAGAGGAAACTGAGGGATAGGAAGGGAGAACAGGGAACAGAGGAGGGAAGAAGAGAGGAGAGGTGAAAGAGAGGAGAAGAGTAGAAGATGGGTTGCATAGGTTGGATTAATTTTCTCTCCTATCCTAGCTTTCAGTAGGTCTTCTGCAGTCCCATTTGCTCTCACCCACATCCTTACCATACTCCTCCTCTCCCTAGTTCTGCATCCCTCCCTTCCCAGTCTCTTCAGTCCTCTTCTCCCCTCCTCTCCCAGTACGAGACCCCTCCCCCTTCTGCCGGATTCCCTCCTCCAGCCCCTCCCTCCCGCCTGCCCTCTCCCCTCCCCCGGTACTGCGGCTCAGCTTTTTCCCGCACCGAGGGGTGCTCCCTATTCCCGCAGTCCGTTCACCCGCAGAGCTTGAAGTCTGCCAGTCTCAATTCCCCAGGTTAAATCTCGAGGAAGCTTTTTAGGATCCCCGATCCAAACTCCCATTTCAATAGGGGTGTGAGGTGTGAGGTGTCTGTTAAGGGCTGGGAAGAGGGGTTGCGAGCTAAACGTGAGACAAGGTCAGGGGCTTGTCTTTGCCCACGCCCCAAGCTCCCCAACCCCCAATTCTTCTCCGGTTCCCCGCGGTTGGTGAAGCTCCGTCCTTTAGCTGGTAGAACGGAGGGGGCTCCAGGCAAAGCGGGGTGCTTCTCTCTCTCTCTCTCTCTCGGGCCTCCAATCTTCTCCAATTCAGTGCAATCCTAAGCTTCTCCTGTCCTGCAACCTTCTGTTCCTCCCTCTGCAGCGAACTCCCCTGTTCTGCAGCTGCCCAGACTGCTGTCTACCCAATGAAGCGCTCCACATTGCCAGCATTCAGTGCTAGCTATTTTTCTGGGTCCCCTCGCACTGCACGCCACCCCCTCTTGGGAACCCTTCTTACCGGGGTCGTCCAGGACTGTCTTCTTCACCTTGGGGAATTCCCCAGGTGGTGGAACGGGCAGAGGGAGCTGCCCAGGGACAGATGGCTCAGGATTGAAAGCCCAGGCTGCGCTGCTCTGTCTGCCCCCTGCCCCCTAGAATCATACCAGAGCTGGACCTGAGGCCGGTACCGGACGCTTACCTGTGGGCCAAGCCTCTCCGCTGCTACCTCCGTCTCCGCCACTGCTTCCTCAGCAAGATGAGAGGTTGTCTGTAAGCCCTAGAAGGGGGCTCAGAGCCCGCAGTTTCAGACTGGGGACTAGAGGGAGGGGCAGAGAAGCTCCACCAATCAGCTTCTGGGTAGGGAATTGGCTGGGGTGGGGGTGCAGGAAGATAGTTGGAGAAGGAGGGCTTGGGAGGAAAGCGGGGGTGGTGGTGGGGGTTGGTAAACCTCCCTGCGGGAGAGAAAATGGGTTCTGCGGCTGTTTGGGAGGTTTAATAGACCCACCCAGGTTTGGGAAGGAGAGAGTCTTGAACATCTCTCACCATTTCTCCCCCCCCCACCCCATTCTGCTCTACCCTTTCCATTTTTTTCCAGAGGACTTTAAAGGAAACCAGTCTGGAGCGAAGGATCCAGGCATCTATACCCCTCCCTCTTCATCTCCTCGGCCTCAACATTGATGGGTTTAAAATCCCTCCTCATCCCCTAATTTCTCACATCTTCCACTAGCTCTTCAGGCGTTTACATCTTATGATTTTATGTTTCCATTCTAGAGGTTTGAGTCTTGGGATTTTCTAATATACCTTCATAGGAAGCTAGGTATTTTTCCATAACTGAGTAGCCCCTCAGAAGCAGTGAAGATTGCATATCCTTTCTCTGGTATCTGCTCTGGGCTGGTGGGTTCCATTCCTTCTGCTCTCTATGGAGTAGGAAGTTGCCTCTCCCTAGTTTCTTGTGCTTCGGTTCCATTGACTCCTAGTCTTAACAGCTAGGGAATGCTTCCCCCGACACCTCCACATCCCCCCCCCCCAATCCCCTTGGGGCAATAAGCATATTTCCCCCTTGTTTAGTCTTCAGTTGTCAGGGCAAGCAAGTGTGGAAGTGAGGGAAAATGGAATCAGAGAAGGGTACATGGAAGAGGCTGCACCAGAGCAGAGCTTTGAAACAAGGCGAAGAATCTGAGAGGTGAGATAAGGAGAAAGTGCATTTCTGGCTTTAGAATCTGTCTTTCAGCCATGCATGGGGGCAGGAGATGGCATGTTTAGTTCTGTAAGCAGCTGGTAGTTCAATTTGACTGAAATTTGGAATTCAAAAATGAGAGTAATGTGAAAAAACAAGGTGGAAACAAATCAAAATCAGATTGTGGAGGACCTTTAATGATAGGCTAAGGAGGTTGTATTGTATCTTATATACATTTGGGAACCACTGAATTAAAAAAAAAGATTTATTGATGCCTTTTGTTTTTATGTCACATTCATTTCCAAATATACCCCTTACTATGCCCTGTCCATTGAACTTTCCCTTCTAATGAAGATTTAAAAAACAAAAACTGCCAAACAGTTCAGCAAAACCAACTGACACATCAGTTACATCTGACCACCTTCATCTTTCCAATAAGAGGAGGGAGGGGCATTTTCTCATCTCTTCTCTAGGGCCATGCTTTGTCATTATAATTACACAGCACAACCTACTGAAGATTTCTGAGCAGTAGAGCAACCTGTGCCTTGTAAGATTATTTTGGCAACTGTGGGAAGGATGAATTGGGAGAGCTGAGTTGCTTCCAGCTTTAAAATTCTGGACTTTATGAGTTTCTAGTCAACAATTTCCCTTCCCATCCACCCCCCCCTCACAAAACAAGATAGGGAGGAGTATAAAGTCTTCCTCTTACAGCCCAGAGATGACCTCCAGAGTTGTCATTTACAGTAATGGAAACTGGAGAAACAGCCAGGACTGACTTCCATGAAAATGTACATGGCATGCTTATCAAATCTGTAAATGATGCAAAGCTGAGAGAGAAAGATAGTAAGTACTTCAGATGACATAATGAGTATTTTAAAAGGTCTATGCAAGCTGGAATGAAGAAATTTGGAAAACAAGCTACTTTGTCTCCAGGTTCAACAAACTGGTCACACAAATACCTATCTCTAAGGTCCTTTTGGCTCTAATATCCTCGATGCTATAACCTCGTCTGTGTTATTCTGGGAATGTGGCTGAGAAATGACCTACTTGCTGGGGTCCCCAAGCTCTCTTTCTGAGAAGGAGGCAGAGCTAAGGTGGCATTTAGAATAAGGGAAACTGTGTCTCTTTTCCACCAGGTCCTTAAGAGGGTGTGGCCATTGTGTATACGTGTTTTTTGTTTTTTGGTTTTTTCCAAAAAGCTCCATTCTCCATGAGCTCTTAGTGGCTTAATTCTGAGCTGGAGGAGGAAGGGGGGAAGCTGATATCTTCTGACTTCAAAATTGCCTACAGTTACAAACTTTTACCTACTTTCTCGCATGCCATGAGAGGCCTCATGCAGAATCGGGCCATTTTAGTGCATCTGTAGGTTCAGAAGCAGAGGAAAGGAAGAATCTCAGAAGAAAAAAAGCAGAACAGTTTAAGTTCAGTCAAGGTTGGACTTCTTATTGGTGACTCTTCTGCCCAAAAAATCTTCCCACACAATGGGGGAAGATTTTCACATCACTGTGATTACCACACTGCTGAAATTTCTACCAATTAGGGTTCATTTGGCTTAACTGGGGCAGGGATTGGGGAAAACGGGTTGTCTTTCATACTTTAGTGAGAATTAACACAATAGATTGTTTTTCTTCCAGTACTTACCTGATTTCATCTTCATGGGGCAAAGAATTTTGATTAGGGGAGGGATTGTGACATAGAATTGTGAAGGGCTTTGTTGGGGATGGGAAGGCAGGGTTAGGGATGTGAGTCATAACTCATCAATGTGAATCCAGAAAATGAGTAGAGATGGGATAGGGTTATGAAATATTTATTTGGACTTGAGGAATTATCAACCTAGCCCAGCCTTGAAAACCTTGAGGAGTCATGATACTGGTAGTACCCTGAAATGCTATGAAGAAAATACATTTGTCATGGGCAAGATGATACAAAAATTGAATCCTGGTCCTCTTATTTCAAATCCAACACTTTTCCTTCTGTATCATGAGTTACTTTTGACTCTTTCTTTTCCCTCCCCATCCACATTCAATTGGTTAATGAAGTCATATTGATTCTGTCTTTCTCAATATTTCTGACATCTGTAACTGTTTCTATTCTCACTGCCTGGAGTATTATAATACACACATCACTGGTCTGCCCACCCCCAATCTCTCTTCACCCTCAGTCTTAGTGCTGCTGCTGGGTTAATCTTCCTTGTGGAAAAATATTGTCATGTCCCTTTTTTGCTTGAATGGCTCATTATTGTCGGCTGAATAAAGCCCGGACTCCTTAGCTTGGGATGCAAGGCCTTCCATAATCTGACTGCAACCTGTCTTTCCTGCTTCATCTCATACCAACTTGTATCTGCTTTACAATTCAGTTGGATCTAGGGGACTGGAAGGCAGCAGCTGCTATCTATAGCACTAGAAGGAGTGACAGCCCCTCTCTTTGAGACTGCCTGTAGAGAGCACATAAAAGCAGGGATAGTCAGAACATCTGGGCTGGAGTTTTGTTTACAGGCTGGTCCTTTATAATGCTGTTGGTGAGTGTGGTTTGAGTTAGAGAGTGAAAGGGGAAAGCCCAGGGAGGCTTCTATGTGGAAGGTCAGCGTGGTTTCAAGGGTCTGTTGGGCATGGGTGATTGCTCCTGTGTGTCTATTCTCTCCTTTATTGTGAATATCCCTGGAAAAGCCTTCTGGACTGTGTTGTGGGCTGGCCTACATCTTGGAGAGGTAGTATGGTATAATGGATGGAGGCTGGCTTTGGAATTAGGAAGGTAGGGTTTCAGGTCCTGCTTCTAACACATATTACCTGTGAGACCATGTCTCTTAATTCCTCTGAAAACTGGTTCCCCCATCTGTAAATTGAGGATAACAATGGTATCTATCTTACAGGGCTGTAGTTTGGAACATCTGGGTGGTACAGTGGGTAGGGTGCCAACCTAGAGTCAGGAAGATCCGAGTTCAAATCTAGTCTCAGACACTTACTAGTTGTGTTACCTTGGGCAAGTTACTTACCCCCTGTTTGCCTCAGTTCCTCATCTGTAAAAATGAGGACACACTGGAGAAGGAAATAGCAACCCATTCCAGTGTCTTTGCCAAGAAAACCTCCTAGATAAGTCCTTGGGGTCACAAAGAGTCAGGACGTGACTGAATCAACAACACCTCATAGAGCAGTAATGAGTATCAAATGTATAGAAAGTCCTTGGCAAAACCTGCAAACATGCCTCCTCCTCCTCCTCCTCCTCTTCCTCCTCTTCCTCCTCCTCTTCCTCCTCTTGTTATTGGACACAGCATACCAAATGGTTAGGTGATGATATGTTGGTTATAAGATGTATCCTTGGTAGCACCTTCTGAGCCTTACCCTATTCTTTGTCGTGTGTTGGTCTTAGAGGTCATGGGATCCTGACACAATCAAAATGAACAGCTTGCCATCCCTTGGGCGTATTCTTTTTTCCTGACATCCAGTGGCCCCCTCTTTTAACCTCTCTTTGCCATTTGAAAGCAGACATTTTTGATGCAGTGTTGGACATGCCACTAGGTGTCTTATCTATAGGTAGCTTGGGTCAATATAAACCTACTTTGTTGATGCCTGACTTTTTTTTTCCATCTTGTGATTTTCTGGTGGATTTGGAGTTCCACAACTACCCAAATTCCACAGCTGTCAAGATCTTGTTGTACTTACTGTTTGTAGACTGCAAAAGTGTATTGATATATAAAATTCATTCTTAAAGCTTTACAGCTAGTATGCATCTAACTAGGTTTTTTCCATGTACATTAAACTCATTCAAGAAAAGATATCTATAACCACAGAGAGAACTCTGTTCAGGAATAACCTAGTTGTCAATAACAAAATAGGAAGTAAAGGAAACAAATATTTATTAAGTTCCTAATACAGTCCAGGCACTGTGCTAAGTGCTTTACAAATATTACCTCATTTGAGCTTCACAACAACCTTAAGGTGTAGGTACTATTATATTATTATCCCCATTTTACAGAGGATGAAAGTGGGGAACAGAATGACTTGCCCAGGGCCACATAGCTAGTGAGGGAGGCAGGATTTGAACTCAGGTCTTCATGACTCCAGGTTCAGCACTCTATCCTACTACCTTTATATGGACACAAAACAAAGAAGCATAGGCTTGCTAACGGCATTTGCCACTGTCATGAGTGATATTCTGTGAAAAGTCCAAATGGAAAAAGGATTCCCCATAAATAATGGAATTCTTCAGATGCTCTAATTGGGGGATACTTTTGTACTGATGGTCTTAAATTCCGAAACACGAAAGCTTCTCCTCAAAAGTATTGGTTTAGTAATTCACACAAGGAAAATGAAATGGATGAAGAATTTATATGGCACAAATTATGAGATGCAAGTTGTATGGGTATCCCATTGAGGTGGTCCTTTCAGCACATATGCCTTAGAAAGGAACCATAGATGGATGACAGTGTGCATGTGCACAATGCTTTCAATCACCACAAATTGCAATTTTAAAAAAAAATTAATTTATTTTGATTTATCAGCAATCACCTCCATAAGCTTTTGAGTTTTAAATTTTTCTCCCCCTCCCTCCCCCTTCCTTCCCCATGATGGTGTGCAATCTGATTTAGGCTATACATATACATTCCTATTAAACATATTTTCACATTAGTGATGTTGTAAGGAAGAATTAGAACCAATAGGAGGAACCACCAGAAAGAGGAAACAAAACAAAACAGAAGAAAAAAGAGCTAATACTATGCTTCAATATGCATTCAAACTCCATAATTCTTTCTTGGGATGTGGATAGCATTTTCCATCACGAGACTTTTGGAGATGATTTAGATCCTTGCATTGCTGAGAAGGGCTAAGTCTATCAAAGTCAGTCATCACACAACGTAGCTGTTACTGTGTACAATGTTCTCCTGCTTCTGCTCACTTCACTCAGCATCAGTTCATGTAAGTCTTTCCAGGTTTTTCTGAAGCCTGCCTGCTCATCATTTCTTATAGCGTAATAGTATTCCACAAATTGCAATTCTTTAAACACCAATAATCTCCTGGGCCCGATATATGGCAATTAATCATGGCATATCATGCTTTTAGACAAATCAAAATGTCAAGAGACCCAAAGAACAGTAGAAAAATGTATGGCAACTATAAGTGAGCTGTAGCACATTGCCAAGGATGATTTGAATGCAAGAAGTTTTATAAAAGATGTTTTGAGGACATCATATGTGGCTAGAAAAAGGTGGGTCAGTCACACATAGTGAGAGCTGAGGTTAAGAGATGGAAAGCTGTTGTAAGATAAAGCCTAGTGATCTTGAGACCACTATGCCAGTCTCCTCTTAAAGAAGGCTGTAGTTCATAAAATCTATGCAGGGAAACCATTGGTATAAGATTAGGCCATGGAAAAATATTGACAGTAAAATTTTAAGGTTAAAATAGCTGTGAATCCAAAAATACAATCTTGCCTATTACCAGTTTCTACTCCCCCCCCCCCCCAGCCATGTGCTCTGAGTCTTCATATGCAAATCATCAGCTACAGGCAGCCACCAAGATCAGGGTTTAAGTATCCTACTCTCCCTCCCTGGGAGAATGCTGCTGCCTTGGGATCCAGCCTTCCTCTCTGAACGGATCACTTGAGTGGACCTGTGCTCCTCTGTTGGCCTATACAGTGCCACTCTTTTAAAAAAAATAATTAATTAATTTTTAGTTTTCAACATTCATTTCCAAAAGATTTTGAGTTCTAAATTTTCTCTCCCTCCCTACCCTCCCCCTCCCCAAGATGGCATGCAATCTGATATAGGCTGTACATAAACATTCACATTAAACATATTTTCACATTAGTCAGCAATCACCTCCATAAGCTTTTGAGTTTTAAATGGAAGAAACCATGAAAAAGAAGAAACAACAAAAACAACAACACAAAGAGAGCCAATAGTATGCTTCAATCTGCATTCAGACTCCAGTTCTTTTTCTGGATGTGGACAGCATTTTCCATCATGAATTCTTTGGAGTTGTCTTGGATCCTTGCATTGCTAAGAAGAGAAGAGTCTATCAAAATTAGTTGTCACACATTGTGGCTGTTACTGTATACAGTGTTCTCCTGGTTCTGCTCACTTCACTCAGCATCAGCTCATTCAAGTCCTTCCAGGTTTTTCTCTGAAGCCCATCCGCTTATCATTTCTTATGGAACAACAGTATTCCATTACATTCATATACCACAACTTGTTCAGCCATTCTCAAATTGATTGGCATTCTCTCAACTTCCAATTCTTGGCCACCACAAAAAAAGTTGCTATAAATATTTTTGTATATGTGGGTCCTTTTCCCATATGTATGATCTCTTAAGGATACATACCTAATAGTGGTATTGCTGGATCAAAGGATTTGCACAGTTTTATAGTCCTTTGGACATAGTTCCAAATTGCCCTCCAGAATGGTTGGATCATTTCACAGCTCCACCAACAATGCATTAATTTTCCCACATCTCACAATTTTCCCACATCTTCTCCAACATTTATCATTTTCCTGTTTTGTCATATTGGCCAGTCTGACAGATGTGATGTGGTACGTCAGAGTCATTTTGATTTGCATTTCTCTCAAATCAATAGTGATTTAGAGCATTTTTTCATATGACTATAGATAGCTTTAATTTCTTCATCTGAAAACTGCCTGTTCATATCCTTTGACCATTTATCAATTGGGGAATGACTTGTGTTCTTATAAATTTGACTCAGTTTTCTATATATTTTAGAAATGAGGCCTTTATCAGAGACATTGGTTATAAAAATTGTTTCCCAGCTTTCTGCTTCCCTTCTAATCTAAAGACCGGCTTTGTGCAAAAGTTTTTCAATTTAATGTAATAAAAATTATCCATTTTGCATTTATAATGTTTTCTATCTCTTGTTTGGTCATAAATTCCTCCATTCTCCATAAATCTTACAGGTAAACTATTCCTTACTCTCCTAGTTTGTTTATTGTATCAGCCTTTATATCTTAATCATGTACCCATTTTGACTTTATCTTGGTGTAGGATGTAAGATGTTAGTTTTTGCCTAGTTTCTGCTATACTCTTTTCCAGTTTTCCCAGCAGTTTTTGCTAAATAGTGAGTTCTTATCCCAGAAGCTGGAGTCTTTGGGTTTATCAAACAGTATATTACTGTAGTCATTGACTACTGAGTCTTGTGTACTTAACTTATTCCACTGATCCACCACTCTATTTCTTAGCCAGTACCAAGTAGTTTTGATGATTGCTGCTTTATGATACAGTTTAAGATCTGGAATGGCTAGGCCACCTTTGCTTGCTTTTCTTTTCATTAATTCCCTTGATAGTCTGGACCTTTTGTTCTTCCTACAGTGCCACTCTTATGTGGTTTCATTCTATGTTAATATGTATATGTCTGGTTTGTATATTCGGTCTCCTTTTCCCCTTTTTACTCCTCTCCCATTCTTTTCTATTATTTATCAATAAAACTTGAATATTGAACTGGCCCCCATTGTTATGACATATTATTCATGGTAGTCAAACTTGTTAAGGGGCTTATTTTTCTCAACATCTCTGGCTGGCACAGTGGCCTTTCCTTACACATAAACCTGGGCCCCAGACAGGGACTCTCCCTTTTGACAGTCACAGGTCCAGTGGGAGCTTGGACACTGTGAGCCCAATTCTAGAAAGCAAAGATCGAAAAGGAAAGCCTCTGTTCTCCTAAGAGGGACTCTCTTATGGCAGAGGACTGTCACAAAACAGTTATCATACTGAGCAGAATGCTGGAATAATACAGACAATGTAGGCAGTTCAAAGGGACAGAGAATCCTCAGTAAATGTAAATTATTAGGAACAAATATTTGGGCATCTTCCAGAAAAATCTGGAGGAGAATTGGAATCACCTGTGGGGTCTCATTTTGTTTGAAAGGCAAACTATATGTATGTTGTTTTTTGGTTTTGGCCTGTTTTTCAGTTTTTAAATCCCAGTTTTCTAGGGTCTAGGTCTCTAAGAGAAGATTAGAGCGACATTTAAAAATCATCTTAGAAAAAAAAATTCCAGAGCTGTCCTGTGTCTTAGGATAAGGGTTACCCCATGCATGTGTCTTGTGGATAAAGGGTCCAATGACTTGGACTTCGAGGGATAGGGATGCCTATTTCATCCCAGAGTGACTTTGGTGACAAAACTCCTGTGTCTGGAGTGGTGCCTAGAGGTGGCCTCACTGAGTGGGGGGACCAAGAGAGGGTTACTAATTCTTACTTCCATTTTCTCCATAAATGCCAAGGAAGGGAAATGGGCTCACTCTGTGCTAGGTTGCAGGGATATTCTGGCAATAGACAGATAATGGGAAGTTTCATTCCTGACAAGTTCATTTATCATAGTAGTTTATGGGAGATCCTCATTTTAAATAGGACAAAAAAGAATATAAAGACTACTGGTAACTAGAAGTGAGAAGTGCTTTATCTGTATAATGTCTAGTAGGTTGTTAGTATCATCTGTGTTTTGTGTCACGGCAAATCCAAGTGACTTTTCCCTGTGACGTGATCAGCCAAAGGAAAAAGGGTATAAAGAGTGGACACTTTTCTGTGGAACTTTCAAAGCTTTAAAATAAATGATTTCTCTTCCTGCATTTATAACTCTGGTCAAGTTGGGAGACAGTTAAGAGACATGTACGAGGAAAGGAAATCTTTTCCTGGTCTGCAGAAATGACATTGTAAACTAATTAAAGACTAAATTTGTGACTAAATGTAATTTCTCTACTGTGGATTTCCAAATTGTGGTTTGGATGTTTTGATAAAAGCTGAAATATCTTAATGAGTTTTCAGGCTATCCCTCCACAGAATTTCTTTTTTTTAAAGGAGAAATAAGAATAAAATTTTGTGAAAATTACATGAAAATAGCACTTAGACCTTCTTTACCAGGAGAGTGACTGATTTATCATTTTAGTGCAAAGGAGAAAGGTGATTTCACTGACCAAAAAAAAATAGAACTAAAGCTAGTTTGAAAGTATTATCACTGAAGTCCAAAAGTTAAAAAAAAAAGTTTTGTTAAAAGTGCAATTGGATCGAACCTACCTTATACTGGTCTTGAATGCAGTCAGTATAGAATGCTAAAATTGATGAGATGAATGAAGTGATTTTTCTATGTGAGATAATTTGGAGATTCATTCAACTGAATTGATGTCATTTAATTGACAATAATTTTTGTTAGACATTTTCAATTCATAATATTTGTATATGTTATTATGTTCCTAAATTTTTCTTGTATTGTGAATTTTGGGAAATATACAAGAAACTCTGTCAAGAGGATGATGCAATTTTATCATTAGAAAATTAGCTCCTCTTTTGATCTGGATGCTGTGAAATTAACTAAATTATTAGAGGCCATGGTAATAATATCAATTAATTGGGTATAATTTGCTTTAAGAAGAAAAGAATGTTGAATAAGTGTTTTGGGAAAAAGCCTGGTAAACTTTTTATTGTTAACTGTTATTCCAATAACAAGAGAAAATAATATTAATTATTGCATCTAACCCTACACTGTGATGAGTGAGACTTGCTATTTGAGGCAAAATCTTTTGAGACTATTATTTGATATTATTCTGAGTTTTGATTTCAGGTAAGATTGGATTGTCATTAAGTCAATAATCCATCTTTCAAGGGAAATGCCATATGTTGCCCGAAGGAAGTGTGGTTTAAGAATTGCTACAGATGGATGTCTGTCTGTGGCTGGTAAAGTTGAAGGGATGACTTTGTGGAGGTGATTGTATCCTCTTGATGGGATCCTCTTGATCCTATTCAATCTCCCTGTTGTGCTGTTTCCTTTTTGAATAGGTAATGTTCCCATCTGGTTAATTCTGAGCCTGACTATGATATCCTGTAAATAATGTGGAACTTTGCTACATGATTGGCTATGCCAAATATGATCCTTACCTGGAATCAGACAGAGCTAAGAGAGTTTTCCTCTCCAATGCTTATATCAGGTCAGTTTGTGACTCTTGAAGGGATGGTCTTGATTTTGTTATGACTATATTTCTCCTTTTCCCTTTCATAGCAAATTTCTATAATCAAGACAGGTGAATTGCAGAAATTTTTATCATTGCAACACTAAAACATCTCTGGGTTATTATCATAGAATGCAAGTATGAAAGATCTTACTGTTTTTAATCAGAATTTATGGTTAACTCCCTATCCTATTCTAAGTAATTAAATAAATGAGTTCTTAGGTTTACCATCCTATTGCTGATAGTTACATATTCATGTGTAACATTGGGTTTGCACAGTGCTTCATCTTTTTTAGATGTTGTAATAATTAGAGATTGATAGAAAGAGATATGGTACATGAAGACAAAAATTTAATGAGCTTTCAGATGAACTAAGGATAGCCTACTTTGATGTTCTTCCTATAGGTCTGTTTTTTATAAGATTAGTTTCATAATGTCTGAACTGGTTTTTACCACATGAGCTAATTACTGAAAGGCCAATTTGAATAGATTTTTTCAGGTTTTACTAAATTATAGTAAGTCTCACCAATAGTAGGCTTTAACCAGGGGGAGGCAGAGGCTGAGACAGCAGGAGCCAGAAGAATAGGACTGGCCCTGGCAACCCCATTACCATCAACAGCAGTAGCGACACTAGCAGTGATAGGAAGAGGAAAAGACCCTTTCGTTCCTCTTGCATGCACTGTTGCCTCTGTAAGGTCTACTTATAGAAGTTTTATTGATTAATAAATAATAGAGAAAAGTAAGAGGAGGGGAGGAAAGAAAGGTAGGAGAAGGAAATTCAATATATAAGTCAGACATATATATGTTAACATAGAATGAAACTCACCTAAGGGTGGCTCTGTTTTGGAGATCACAGGGGTACAGATTCATTCAAATGGTCTATTATTTAGTCATCAGTAAAACTTGAATATTGAACTGGCCCCCATTGTTATGACATATTATTCATGGCAATTGAACTCATTAAGGGGCTTATTTTCCCCAACATCTCTGGCTGGCTCATGGGGCTTTCCTGAGGCATAAACCTGGACAGGACATTCCTTTTTGACAGTTACACCTCCGGCAGGGGCTTGAGCACTGTGAGCTCAGTATTAGAAAACAAGGGTCAAAAGGGGAACATTTGTTGTCTCAAAAGGGACTCCCTTAAGCCAGAGGACTGTCACAAGACAAAAACCTAAGCATTTCACTTACACCCGAGAAACATCTAAACACCCAGAGGAAGGCCTCCAGCATTTTAGGGCTCCTCCCTGGAAGATTCATGGAAGAACATCCCAAAAAGGGCAGACAAGAAGGTTGATAGGTGTTGTGATGCTCCACAGTAGAGGGAGTATCCAAAATGAGACAATCATGGATCCAGCAAAGTGTTCATTTCAATTCAATTCAGTACATATTAATTACCTACTATGAGCCAGCCACTGTTCAAGGAGTTTACATTTTACTTGGAAGGGGTAGGGGTGAAACACAGGTGTATGCCTGCCTGTAACATGTGCTTAAGTAGCACAAGAAAAACACTAATCAGATTTATACTTCTCAATGTATGCTATCACATTTTATTAATCATATACATGCAAACATTTGCTTATATCATCTATTAGACTACACAAACATCAACTCCATGAGGAAGAGGGCTTCCCAGGAAGCATATCTAATACTGGTACTTACTGACAAGGTTTCCTCTTTGCCCAGCTGGAGGGTGTGTGTGTCTCCCTCTGAGGTAGTCATCTAGCCAATAGAGTCTCCATCAATCATTCAGTACTACCCTCAAGTGAACATTTGAGTCTTAGGTGTGGAGGGAATACAAGCGTCTGTCCTAGTCAGGATCCAGAAGTACGTTGAAGGTTAGGACCTCTGATGGGTTTCTTATTGTTCTAGTTATGGGCATTCTCCAGTTGTACCCAAATTCTGATCAGTGGTCAGTGATCTAATTTGTTTACCAATTAATTTGGTTGGTACCTGATGACATAAGCCAAGGACAAAGTTGTTCACCAAAATTTCCCATTGGTGGTCTGTACTATTTGGAGGACCCATATGTTTATCTGTTGTTTATGAACATACATATGTTGTTTTCCAACCTATAATGTACATATGCTTATCTTAATATTGAAAAATTAGTTATGAAAAATAAGCTTCAAAACATTTCACCACAAAATGGTGGCCTAAAACAAAATGGAGTCAGTTATGTCAAGGCAACAAACTTGTTCTCACTATGGAAGGGTGGAGGGAATAAAACAAAATGTATTGAGATAAAACAATACAAAAGAAGTGCAAAATAATTTCCAGGAGGCAGAGGGTAGGGGAGAACTAACAATTGGAACTGACAGAAAAGAACACTTTTAGATGGTGGTGTGTGAGCTGAACCTTGAGAAGAATTAGGAATTCTAAGAACAGGAGGTGAGGAGGGGGACATTCTAGGAATGGAGGATAGCCTATGGGAGGTAGGAGTTGAAAATGTTATGTATAGTACTCTTTCTGGGCTAACTACTAACTACTACCAACTACTCCTCCCCACTTGCAGGTTGGATTCCCAGATAACAGCTATGTCCAAGGCGTATCCTTTGGGGCTACCTTTATAACACTATAGCCCATGAGCCCCCATAAGTATACTTCCCCTTAACAATCAGTCAGTAGACACAATAGCTCTTAATATGATAATCACAGTACAGGAAAGCCACCTTAGCTGAAGCAACCAGGCGCATTGAGGGAGAGACGGCAGCATGTGCTAGATGGGGCAGACCACCACCACCACTTTGAGAACTGTCTCATCTCAGATCCTGATGGAGACAGGCCAGGACCTGGAGCCCAAGAGCCTTAGGAATAGCGGTGTCCATCAAACCACCAGACCTGCTTCTAGCCCAACTACTCTAGCCTTCACTGAGAGGAAAAATCAGTGTAGACAAAGGGCTCACCTTTCTCATTACTACTGGCAATGACTGCTAACCAGCTGCCACCTACAGGTAGATGAGCGCAGAAGCCCTGGAAATGGAAGCACCCCCCAGAGTACTGGTCCTGCTTTTAGCCCAGTCTCCACAGCGATCATCTGGGGAACCAACTTCTGTAGAGGAGTCTGCCCCTCAAAGGGCAGCTGTGCTAGTCTACCTGAAGCAGTAGAGCACTTTGAGGGAGATACAGAAGACAGTGCCAAGCAAGTCAGACCACTGTTCCCCTTCAGTCTCTGATGGAAACATCCTAGGACCCTGAACCTAAAGGCTTTTGTAATAGCAATCCTTTCAGCCCAGTGCCTACAGCCAGCATCCTGAGAAGTAACCCCTGAAGAGATACATCCTGACCACTGCTTCTGCAGGTGATACAGCTACATCTATTGAAGACCAGAAATAATGCTCTTGCCACTAATGGTGTAGGCACAGTTAAATGGTTCAGCATCAGAAACTGATATGCTTTTATCAGTAACATTGAAGAAAAAGTATTACCATCTGCTTAGCTGCTGTATCCTAAGGATTAGCCATGGGACTTTTCCATTTAATACCTTCCATGTGTGTGTCTCCGCTAATAGAATGTGAACTCCTTGAGGACAAGGACTGTCTGACTTTTTTCCATTTGTGTCCCTAGCACTTAGCACAGTGCACTGTACTTAGTAACCACTTAAATACTTCATTCATTCATTCATTCATTCATTCATTCATTCATTGATCTACTAAAGGAATTATTAATATAGCACAGGAAGAATAGTAGCTACAAAACATTCCCCTCCTCTCTACAATATACACAGTATCCTTGGGAAGAATAGACACAAACTTAGAGTATAGTGATACTGAGGAACACACATAGGGAACACATGTTTTCAGGGTGCAATTTTGATACCACAAGGCCTTGATATTATTTCTGTCCATGTGGAATTTTCATGAAACTCCACCCTAGGCACATTGTTTCTGTTGAACAAGTAGCTCAGCTGGGCTCCCAGGATCTGCTCCTCTCCAGTGCGCTTGATTGCCAAGGTTAGCTCTCTCAAGTACCCAGATAACTCCCTTCTCTGCTGCCAGAGGATTCTTTCTTGGAGGTTGCTTCCTTCTTCTAGTGACTACTTCTCTGTGTCTTCATATGATTGTAATGTGTGTCCCTGATCCTCCTTTCAAAGCTACGTGACAGATGAGGGTGGGAGGAGAAAAGAGAAAGGAGATAAAAATTCCTCTCCTCCCTCTAAAGCAGAGATTCTTAGAATGTGTGTGTGTGTGTGTGTGTGTGTGTGTGTGTGTGTGTGTGTGTGTGTGATGGACCCATTTGACAGTCTGGTGAAATCTGGACTCCTTGGAATATTGTTTTAAAAAGCATATAATGAAACATATAAGATTACAAAGGAAACCAATACTATTAAAATACAGTTACCAAGACATTAAAAATTAAATTCATGAACCTCAGGTTAACAACCCCTGAAGCTGGGGTTCTCTTCCACTTTTGCCTTGAAGCCCTTCATGGCTTAGCTACATTCATGTAGCCCTGCAAAGGTATGTCCAGTTTTCGTTGGATTAGGCTGTTCCTTTAATTCCCTCAGGGATCACCAGATGTTAACATTTTGTTAATACAGTAATACCTCATCACCTCTGTTATCTGATTTTAGCTTTCTGTGACTACCTCAAGTAGGGGAAGAGGGTAGTGGGAAACTATATTTTCCCCTCTCTTATACATACAGAAGAAATGGACAATTAAGGTACAGTGTTGTACAAATTAATTAGAACAAAGCAACATAATCAAAATTTTAAATATCAAAATCAATACACATTTATTAAGTGCCTATACTAATATATAATAAACCATGCAACTTTTTTACATTAAAAACTTTTAATGTGCAATATATCCTTCTTTAGCTGCAATCATTTGTTTAACATGGTTTTGCATGGTTCATGGTTCAGCTAATTTAGTCACATTCTTTAATTCTTCGTTGTGTAACTATGCTTTTATCACATCAGATGTTAAGCCAGCTTTGATGAACTTGCCATTTTTCAAGTCTGGCCTTGATCACCACACATACAGATTTTCAATGGGATTTAAATCTGGTGAGTTCTCAATCTATTAAAGTATGTTTATATCCATCCCTTGAATAAATTTCTTATTCTTTTGTGATGAGTAGCATGGTGCAAGTTCATGTTGAAGTATTCCACCTCCTTTTGGGAATTTCTCTAATTCTGGAACAATTCTGCTTCTCAGTGTATCAGTATATTTATCATATTTCATCATTCCCACAAGGGACAAGATTTTTCTGCCTAACTGAAAGTAAAAACTTACCAAAACATTTTTGTTCAATATTCTATAACCTTATGAAAATGCTCGTATCTTATGACAAAAGTTTTGGTACAATCTTGAAGGAAAAAATGAGTTTTACCCACAGAAGTTACATTTTTCCTGCCTTTAGTACTCTAGTCTTTGTACAGTCTTAACTATGACAAGCATTTTTTCTTCATAGCAATGGTCAGCAGCTCCTTTTTACTGGTCTTTTCACAATTCTTCCAACTTCAAGAAGCCCGTACCATACCAATGCCTCCAGTTGTCAGATCTTTTTGAAGATCTTTGTTTTTTGAGGATTAGCTGGTATATTTTACAGCAGTACTTTTTCAGCTGTTGGTACAGAAAGAGTGTGGGTGTATGTCCAGATAAACTTTTCCTCTTTTGAAATGTTGCCTAGGGCTCATTAATAGGAAGAGGGGGAAGCCCCCTCACTCTTACCCCATTCTCTGATTCCATGTGTATGCTTAATTCCAGGATGTAGAACTTAGTTGGGCTCTATAGACACATGAGTGGGGTATGCTGGGGTTGTTAATGTGCCAAGCCACAGGGCTGCTGGGAATCCAGAACCTGTTGGAGGTGAGAGTGGCTTTCTTAGCATCTGGGGATCTTCTGGTTGCTGTGGCCTCCACCCTTCCTCCTACTTTCTTCTTCTCCTTCCATGATGCTCTGGTGTAGAAAAAAAGATGACAGATCTCGTGCCTTGCTGTATGGTACTGTTCCCGTGTCTCCATGGAGCTGCTTCATCTCCTCCAGTCAGTCTTTTGCTCAGTTCCTGTGGTGGTCAGGTGAGTTGTCTTTTGTGTCCAGAACCTCTTGGGTACTTTAACCCCGTGGTGTCAAATTCAAATAGAAATGAGGACCACTAACCCCCAATAGACAGCATATTGATTTAATTTTTAAAATGTAATGCTATCTTTGTTTTATTATATTTTTGTTTTGTTAAATATTTCCTAATGACATTCAGTCTGGTTCAGGCTGTACTCAGGGGTGTTGCTGGCCACATGTTTGATACCTTCACTCTAGCCAACTGTAGCTAGGTAAGGGAAAAATCAATTAGACATTGTCTTTTCTCTTTTGATTCCTCTGGTCCCTGTTTTCTATGGCTTAGCCAATAGTATGTGATTCAGAGGCTTTTGATGGTTTAGAAAAGGAAGACAAAAAAGTTAAAATTTTGAATTTTACAAGAATGAGCCACTGATCAGCAGTCTTTAAACTCCACCACTGGCCTTTATGACAAAGTAAGGGATTAGGGGAGTAGCCATCAGCTGTAAAGCCTTTTTTTTTTTTTAGCCAAGAAGATAAAGCTGATAAGGTTGTTTTGTATTTTAGGATAACAGGAAATGTTTGATTAAAAGGAGCCCTTTGCAAAGTTTGTATTTTTAAAGTAAGGTTTAGTTGATAATTCTTTTACATTACGTTTTAGTTTTGGGTTGATGAATAAAAACAATGTATTTTGCGGTTGACTATTCAATAAATGTTTGCCTTAAGGGTAAAATTTCCATTGTTCATACCCTAATGAAATGTGTTGCACATGATTAGTTGGGAAGAATACTCAAGTTACAGTACAGGTTAAATAGGCCTTTGTGGTCCAGCCTCGGGGTCTGACCACCTGTGGAAGGATCAGCCCTTTAAGTGGATGGGGAAACCATTTTGCTTCCTTGCCTCTAGAGGAATAAAAAGTTTAGCCTGAGGAAAGTTGCTGCTAGAGGTTTTAACAGAATTCCTTTTGCCCTGTGGAAGAATGCCTTTCTGACCTAGTGGCCATAGTTGATTACCTTGGTGAATGTTAAAGTGGAGGAGAATATCCTGTTTAAACTTTAGGAATTGTATCCTTTTTATCCATTTATATCAGTAACATAATTTTAAATTGCATTTTTTGGTCTCATTGCATTGTTACCCCAAGCCTGAATCATTGGATTGGCCTAAACTAGGTCTGTCCCACAGTACCACCATTTAGAACATTGTTTCTGTGTAAAAACTTTCTGTGTGAAAGTTCTAACCTCCAAATGACTGACTTACAAACTTACAGCCCCGTTGGGGATCTGGGACTGTGCTTGTAGTCCTTTGGCAGGCTCAGCTGTGCTTTCAGTGCTGCAGGCCGCGATGAGGGTTTGGGTTAGGTGAGCACCTTATGCGAGTTTCTCCAGGGAGGTAGCTGAAAAGGACTTGGATATTCTAGGCGTAATCAGGAACTTTTGAAATCCTAGTCCCAGCTCGTCTGCCTCTCTTTCCCTTTAATGATGAAATTTTTCCTCTTGCTCCCATTTCTTGGTTCAGGACCCTCAAGGGTAAGAAAAGCCTGCACTTGATTTAGAGCAGAAACTCAACCTGGGGTCTGAGCTTATTTTAAGACAATATCTTGATAACTACTTCAATAGAATTAGTTTCCTTTGTATTTTATTTTATTTTTTGGGTGAGGGCAATTGGGAGTAAGTGACTTGCCCAGAGTCCCACAGCTAGTGAGTGTTATGTGTCTGAGGTCGGATTTGAACTCAGGTCCTCCTGACTCCAGGGCCGGTGCTCTATCTACTGCACCACCTAGCTGCCCCTATTTTGTGTTTTTAAAAACAGTCTTCGTGGGTTCCATAGGCTTTACCAGACTGGCAAAGGGATCTATGAAACAGAAAAGATGAAGAATCCCTGGTTTAAAGATATCTAGATCATTGTGCACAGGCTGGGTTGGGCCAATATCCATTTTCTCCTTTCCTTTTCTGATAATAAATGTTAAAGCAGAAAGCATAGTGATTGGAAAATAAGTCAGCAGTTTCTCTGGCTGATGATAAAACTAGGCTTAGGAATAAACAGATTTCATCTGGCAGTGGATCTAGCTTCTTGTGACTTTAAAACAAGTAAATAAGCAAAGAAAAAAAAACCCCAAAGACACAGCAACCCGTCAATGGTATTTCTAATTCCATTTCCCAATAATAACAATAACTAACATTTACATAGTACCTACTGTGTGCCAGGCACTGTGTAAAGCTCTTTACAATTATTATCTCATTTGATCCTCACAACAACCCTTGGAGGAAGGTGCTATTATTATCCCCATTTTACAGTTGAGGAAACTGAAGCAGAGGTTAAGTGACTTGCCCAGGGTCACACGGTCAGAACATGTCTGAAGTCGAATCTGAGCTCAGGTTTTCCTGACTCTAGGCCTGGTGCTTTAACCACTTGCTACCCTACAGCTTCACTGTGTCTCCAACAAAGCTACTTTTCAACATGAATTGCCACCATTCTAATTTATAAACTTAGAGCACCCCTTTATGAGGTTGATAAATAATATTTATCCCTTACCAACAGACCTTGGCCAATGGTTATCAAAGCATGCCTAGGAAGCATTCTTTCACTACTCTGATGTGGGGCTGTTCCCAAGTGATGGGAGAAATCAAAGTGAAGTGGGGGAGGGGAGGAGTTGATGGAAATAAACCCTCTAATATTTTCCTTATGTTTGTGGCATCTTGGCTGCTCACTGGCAGGAAAGAAAGAGGGAGGCTCTGAATGGGGTTTTTATTTTTCCAATGTGTGTTGCATGGGAAAAAAGCTCATGTTCCCAGTTTCTCTGGGTAAGAGCCCCAGGAGTAATATTCGAGGCCTCATGATGATTGGAGGGGTGAGTGGCCTGTCCTTTGCCCGTGTCCTGAGAAAGACTCTTTAGTTATCCCAGCTATGGTCCATAGGCCCAATCCTGAGTCATCCTTGCTTTGGGCTAGACCTTATGGTGGTGAAGGGGTGTTAGATCCATTTCTCTCCAGTGGACTGAAGAACACTGGGTAGCTGCCAGAGAAATACTCAGGGAGCAGGCATCCATCCTTCCCCCACCCAGCCTATCATCCTTGTTCCAGCTCCTGGACCAGGCATAAGAGGCAGCTCCTCATAATGGAAAAAACCAATGCACTAGGAATCAGGAGACTAGGGTTCTATCTCAGGCTCCATCACTGGTTAGTCACATTAATCTCTCTGGGCCTCAGTTTTCTCACCTATAAAATGACAAGATTGGTTCTAGATAAATTTCTTTACATCTCTAAATCTTGTACTCCTAGGAAATATAAAGTTTATAGGATCATTGATTTGGAGCTGGAAGGAACCATTGAGTCTGTATCCCCCCACTTCTTCTTCTCTTCTTCTTCTTCTTCTCTTCTTCTTCTTCTTCTTCTTCTTCTTCTTCTTCTTCTTCTTCTTCTCCTTCTTCTTCTTCTTCTTCTTCTTCTCCTTCTTCTTCTTCTCTTCTTCTTCTTCTTCTTCTTCTTCTTCTCCTTCTTCTTCTTCTCCTCCTTCTCCTTCTCCTTCTCCTTCTCCTTCTCCTTCTCCTTCTCCTTCTCCTTCTCCTTCTCCTTCTCCTTCTCCTTCTCCTTCTCCTTCTCCTTCTCCTCCTTCTCCTCCTCTTCCTCCTCTTCCCCTCCTCCTCCTCCTCTTCCTCCTCCTCCTCCTTCTTCTACTGAGGAGGAAATTGAGGCACAGAGGGGTTAAGGATTTGCCCAGGGTCATACAACTGACTGATGTGGGAATTTGAATCCAGTACCCTATCCATTATACTGTAATTGCTCTTAATATTTTCTTTTTTCCCCAATTACATATAAAAACAATTCATTTTAAAAAAAATTGAGTTCCAAATGCTTTCCCTCCACCTCCCTCCCCAAGACAGCAAACAATTTGATATAGGTTATACATGTGCAGTCATACAAAACATATTTCCATATTAGTCATGTTGTGAAAGAAAACACAGACCAAAAAAAAAAAACCCCATGTGAAAAAAAGTATGCTTCCATCTGCATTCAGATTCCATCAGTTCTTTCTCTGGAGATGGATAGCATTTTTCATCATGAGCCCTTTGGAACTGTCTTGGATCTTTGTGTTGTTGAGAATAGCTAAGTCATTCATAGTTGATCATTATAGTATTGTTGTAACAGTATGCAATGTTCTCCTGGTTCTGCTCACTTCACTTTGTATCAATTCATGTAAATATTTCCAGGTTTTCCTGAAAGCATCCTGCTCATCATTTCTTATAGCACAATACTATTCCATCACAATCATATGCCACAGCTTGTTCAGCTATTTGCCAACTGATGGGCATTCCCTCAATTTCAATTCTTATAATGACTCTTAATGTGTGATTGTTATAACTGAGTCATTTAGAAGGAAAATTCATGGAGATTCTGAGATACAGTTGATAGTGAGATTGGGTTGGATACTGGGGGCTTTGGGTATGCTTCAGGATAATGATAAAAAAAAATCTGCCCAGGCAGCTCTCCAAGATTATAAGCTTCAACACAATTACCAATATGTATTAGTAAGAGGGACAAGATTTCCTTATGGGGAGTTCCTTATGCTAATTAAGTCACAGTTCTTGTTGGAAAAAAAAAGCAACAACCCATATGCTAGTCACTAGGATTACAAAGATGTGAAACAGTCCCTCCCCTCTAGGAGCTTATAGTCTGGGAAAGGGGAAGAATAATGACTTATGTGTAGTCCATATAGGCTGGGGTCCTTATCCCAAGTCCCACTAACACTGGCAACTCAAGAAACAGTTCCATCTCCCCCTCAGGATTTTAAGGGAGCATATGAGGAGTTCATTTCCAAATGCTATATTGTCTTCGGATAGAGTAAAAAAAAAATGCAGGGGTACGGCATCTTGGCTGTTGTTGATGGACTGTCCTGTAGTCCACCCTCCTGGGCTATACTCTTCACCTTAACTCATTGTTGTTGTTTAATCTTTTTTAGTTGTGCCTAATTCTCCATGACCTCATTTAGAATTTTCTTGGCAAAGATACTGGAGTGGTTTGCCGTTTCCTTCTCCAGCTGATTTTATAGATGAGGAAACTGAGGCAAACAGAGTTAAGTGACTTACCCAGGGTCACTCAGCTAGTAAGTGTCTGAGGCCAGATCTGAACTCAGGTCTTCCTGACTCCAGGCCTGATGCTCTAGCCACTGTGCTACTTAGCCACCTGTGCTTAGCTGCTGGCAAACTCTGACATGGACTCCAGTTACCGTCCCTTTTGAGATCTCACAAGGCTGGTTAACAAAAGAAAGAACGGGTGGTAGCCCCATCCCAGGCATAGACTCGCCTAGACCAAGTGCTCTGCTTGGGAAGCCCTTTGTGGGCGAATGGCACCTGCCCCCCATTGGCCTTCTAGAGTTCAGAGACTTAACTACATCTCATGACTGGAAGGAAGGAAAGAGAAATTGAGTTTCTCTGTTGGGGCCTTTTGAAGGCACTCTCAATTTTGGCTCAGCCACCAATTAAAAGGACTTTTCTTTACTAGGGAACAGGAAAAAGAGAATATCCATTGATGCTCTGGAGTAGAGAGTTGGGACCCCATCTTTTCTCATGAATGGGAACTTCCAGAAGCAAGAGGTTCCTCATCACATGCTTCCAGGGCTCCACAGTCAGTTCCTCCTCCCTTTTTCAATTGTGGCTGTGACTCTCTGGCCTCCACTGCCAAAGGCCAGGCATTTTACATTGATGTCTCATCCCTGGGGTTCTCTGATACCCTTACAGGGGTTGGAGGCGCTAGCCTGTCTCTGCCATTGGCTCAAGCCCCTGCTTTGTGTCCCCCAACAACTTTAGGGGTCCCTAAGTGCCTCAGTTCCATTTAACTAGTTAATAGATTCCCTTTTACAAAGAAATATTTACTTCAAAGATGTAGTAAGGACAAACATAGAAATATCTCCCCAGTACCTCAGGGGCATAATCCCTTGGGTACTACTTCACTCTCTGGGGAAGGGACAAGGATCAGGTTCACAGTTTAACTCAGTTCCTAAATAGCATTGGTCCCACTTGGGCTTTCCAGGCTCAAACTCCCAGGTCTGGGGACTCCACTCCCCTACACCTAGAACTGAAAAGGATAAATTAAGTCGACCCAAACTTAAGCCTATTTCTTTGTGCTACAGGGCCTAAGGGGAAAGGAAAAGACCCAAGCTGTGAGTGATTGAGACCTTCACATTTGGATGCCATGTGCCACTTAGGGAGGAGGGGAGACAGACAGACCGAGGGGAAGAAAAAGAGACAGAGATAGGCAGACAGATGAAGACAGAGACAGAGATAGAGACAGAGAGACTCTCCCAGTCTGGTGCTTTAAAAGACTCAGTTCCAACCATGAAGCCAAATGGAAAGAGACTGTTCTCAACCACGTGGTAGGCCAATATGCAATATCCATGGGTATTCCAGTCCCCCCAGAACCAAGAAGCAAGTTTCTGGTGTCCCTCAGGTGGGTACCTCCTCCTTAGGTGGTCTGAATACATCAAAGCCCTGCTACACACATATAAGTTTATACAAAATAAGGAAGGACTTTGCCTTAGATGGAGAAGAAATGGGAACTCTTTCCAAAATACTTCCAAGCCCCAAGCCTTGGTGGGAGCACAGGAGATGAAGACCTTGCCTTAATCTATTTCCAGACATCTATACCAGAGACAGCCTTACAATCTACCTTCCTTTGAAAGGTGAGGATGCCAATATGCAGGATGGGCTCCAACTCACCTTTAGGCTCCAGAGTAAAATTGAGATGAGAAAAGAACCCTAAAGGCATCTAAGTGGCACAGTGGGTAGAGCACTGGCCCTGAAGTTAGGAGGACCTGAGTTCAGATCCGGCCTCAGACCAAATGCTTGACACTTCCTAGCTGTGTGACCCTGGGCAAGTCACTTAACCCCAACTGCCTAAGGGAAAAAAAAAAGAACCCTAGTATCTGTGTTTCTTTGGGTGGTTCTTCTATTTCCTCCAATATTCCTGTGTTTCCTGTCCCAGGCCAAGCCCTATTTGGTCATTGTTTGGGCCCTGATTGTTTCAGAATGAATGTAAAAAGCAATTGTTTCTATTTTGGCCAGAAATCCTGAGGATCTTCCCCTCCCAGATTGATACACACACACACACATATATATTTTGTACTGAGGCCATTCTCTGTTTCATTTCTTACCCAGCCTTAATCACTGAATGGATGTTGCTTCAGTCCAACTGAGACTTGTTAAAGACCTTAGCTTAAAAAGGCCAAGGTCTCCCCCTGCACCCAGGGCCATTTCCAGTTGTCCTGATCTGTACCTGGCCCCTGGACCCAGATGGCTCTGGAGGAGAAAGTGAGGCTGCTGACTTTGTACAGCCCTCCCTGACTTAAATCCAGTTCACTTGCATGGCATGACATCATCTTCCTGATGTCATGGTCCTCTTCCAGAACTAAGGACAAACAATAACAACAACCACCTCCTTTAGCAAGAGATTTTCCTTCTCAGAAGAGGTGGGGCACATCAATTAAAGCCAAGCCATGGCTGATCCCTCCCCAGCTCCCCAAAGGCAATCACTCAGGTCCTTCTCCTTCCTGGCCACCCTGTTAATGCCTGGTTTCTATTCTAGGGATGGACAGAGGTGTTGGCCCCTTGGTTGCTTGCTATGGCCCTGTGTGACAGGACATTATTTGCTAATCCTTCACTGCTTCACTTTCCTATTTGCCAAATAGGGATAAAGCTCCCTTTTCTGCTGATCCCACCAGGTTGTGGTGAGGATCGAGTAAAGATTTCAGTATGGAACACGCAAGCCTCTAGCATGGAGCCCGCTGGGTGTTTCCAGCCTCCTTAAGAGAGGGTCTCAGGAAAGTGCATTTGCCTGCCACCCAGTGATGCTTTCAGACTTTACCTACAACTGAATAAATAATGCTCTGGAAATGAGAATGTTCCTGTGCTGGGTTTGCTTCCTTGTAATTTATTTATCTGTACTTGGCCTACATATGGCTGTAGCTTTGTTACCACTCTTCTCTCCCAAGGCAGCAGAAAAAGGGGTCTGTTCTTTTCACTTCCCTCTTTTCCCTACTGCCACCCTATCCCTTCTGTCCACTCCCTGCCCCACCCCATCCTGAATTTTGTACAAGTGAATTTTTCCTGATTGATCCCTACCAGGCCCAGCTCACTCTCTGTCATCTTGGTACTTACACCTATAGTTTGCACTATATAAAGGTTTTGCTCTCTTGAAAACATCATGGTTTTCTCCCCCCCCCCCCCTTTGGTTTACTTTCTCTACTATTGAATTATCAAGAACAGAGACCCCAGGTCCTATTCCTCCCTTCTTCTATCCCTTCCCCTTCTATCTTTCCCTCCCTTCCTCTCTTCCTTCCTTCCCTTCTCTTTTCCCTCCTTGTTTTCATCCTTCCTTCTTTCCTTCCTCCCTCCCTCCCTTCTTTCCTTCCTCCCTCCTTCTATTCCTCCCTCCCTCTTTCCCTCCTTCCCTTCCTTCCTTCCTTCCTTCCTTCCTTCCTTCCTTCCTTCCTTCCTTCCTTCCTTCCTTCCTTCCTTCCTTCCTTCCTCCTTCCCTCCCTCCCTCCCTTCCTCTCTTCCTCCCTTCCTTCCTTCCTTCCTTCCTTCCTGCCTGCCTTCCTCCTCCCTCCCTCCCTCCCTTCCTTCCTTCTCTCCCTCCTTCTTAGGTATGGAGGCCTGGGGTTATTAGTCGCTCTGCATTTTAAACCCATCTTTAACCCAAAGGCTTTGCTTGAGCCCAATCCCCCATTTTTATAACGCTGTCCAGCTAGTTGAGGGTGTATGACTTTTCAGCTGTTAATAGCTGTTCCCAATTCCATCAGCATCTGTGTTTCAGCGACTACTTAAAAACACAAAAACTGGCTTGGACCCTCTGGGCCATTCAGCCCAGAGAGTTGACAGTGTAACAGAGGGATGGGCTGAGAGGGCATGCCTCTCCCCCTTTATATTAATCTCAGAAGCCTGGGGATGTGCATCCAATACCTAAAAAACCCAATATCTAATTTATTAATTCTGACTTACACCCAGCCTCCTTCTAAAAGGGATTTAAGGAAGCTCATAAAATTACACACAGAATAACAGAGATAAATGAAAATAGAAGCAGAACAAAGCTAATTAAAAGGACCAGAAAAAGAGATGTTGCCAGGGATCCAAGAGGAGTTAATTACTGCAGTTGGCCACTGATTACCCATTATGCATCTGTCATAATTAGATTTATCTATTGAGCCCTATTGCATATCAGAGTCATTTTCTTAACTACTCTAATGTTCAAGCCCCTCTCTAACACATACTCCACCCTCCCCTTCCTTCCCCTCCTTTCCCCTCCTTTCCCCACCCCCAACTTTTCTTTCACTCTTCCCTAACATAATCTTCTGCTTCTGTCTCATATTTGCCCTTTCCATATGCCCTGCTTTTGTCTCTGTGCCTTTGCCCTTCTATTTCATTTCTATCTTAAACCCATCCATTCTTCAACTCCTAGTTCACGACCTGCCTCCTCCTCAATGAAGATGTCCCAGCTCACAGTGATCTCTTCCTTTCCTCATTTCTTCCATCATTCATTACCTGAATCTTGAAGCTTAGAACTCCTATCTCTTTGATCTTATTGAAATCTCTGTTAATGAATAGAATGTGTTCCGAGGACACCAGAATGTTCACAATCAGGTTGAGACTCAAGATAGGAGGCACAGGAATGCTTCCCAGGAAGCTTGAGGAAGTACCAAACATATAATTTAAATACATTAAATGTGCTGACAAATATAAAATACGCATCTGAGGGCCTTTGGGACAGAAGGAGGCGAGCAGGGAACTTTTTCCCTGTTTAATTTCATTTTCTTAATTTCACCTAGAGTCAGCTAGGTGGAGATAGAATGGAAAGAGTGCTGGACCTGGAGTCAGGAAGACCTGAGTTCAAATTTGATCTTAGGAACTCACTAGCTGTGTGACTCTGAGCCAGTTGCTTAACCAATGTCTGCCTCTGTTTCCTCAACTGTAAGATGGGGGTAATCATAGCACCTACCTCCCCAGGTTGTGAGGATCAAAGAAGATAATATTTATAAAAAATCAATCAATCGATCAATAAACATTATGTGCCCACTATGTTCCAGGCACTGTGTTAAATGCTGGGGATTCAAAAGGAGGAAACATATAGTCCGTGCCCTCAAGAAGCTTTCAGCTTAATGGGGGAGAAAACATGCAAACAAACTATATACAAGATAAATAGGAAAGGATTAACAGAGGACAGGCATTGGAATTAAGAGGGATTGGGGGGAGGCTTCCTAGAGCATGGGATGTTAGTGGGGACTTAAAGGAAACCAGGAAGCTCGGCAATTGGAGCAGAGGAAGCACAGCATTGCAGACGTGGAGGACAGCCAGAGGAAACGGCCCGGAACTGAACAATAGAAAAGCCAGGAGGCCGGTGTCGCTGGATTGGAAGAGTACATGTCGGGGAGGAAGGGTAAGAAGACTGGAAAGATAGGAGGGACTTTGAATGTCAAACAGAGCATTTTGTATGTGCTCCTGGAGGCAGTAGGGAGCCACTGGAGTTTATTGAGTGGTGTGTGTGTGTGTGTGTGTGTGTGTGTGTGTGTGTGTGTGTGTGTGATCGTTAGACCTGCATTTTAGGAAAATCCCTTTAGTAGCTGAATGGAAGGTGGATTGGAGTAGGGAGAGACTTGAGGTAGGTAGACCTACCAGCAGGCTACTGCAGTAATCAAGGTATGATGTGATTAAGGTCTACACTACAGTGGTGGCAGTGTCAGAGGAGAGAAGGGGGTTTATTGAAGAGATGTTGCAAAGGTGAAATCGACAGGCCTTGGCCACAGCTTGGATTTGAGAGATAGTGAGGAGTCCAGGATGACTCCTAAGTTGTGAGCCTGAGGATGGGAGGATGGTGGTGCCTTCTACAGTAATAGGGAAGGTAGGAGGTGGGAGGGTTTAGGGGGAAAGACGATGAGTTTTGCTTTGGACATATTGAGTTTAACAAGAAGAAAAATAGTGAGTTTTGTTTTGGATATATTGAATTTAAGATATCTACTGGAATCCAGTTTGAGATGTCTGGAAGGCATTTGGAGATGTGAGATTAGAGGTCAGCAGAGAGTCTGGGGTAGGCAAGGTAGATTTGAGGATCATAAGAATAGAGATGGTAATTAAATCCATGGGAGCAGATGAGATCACCAACTGAACAAAGAGGGAGAAGAGAAAAGAGGCCAGGACAGAACCCTGAGGGACACCTACACTTAGAAGGCATAATCTGGAAGGGGATCCAGCAAAGAAATCAGGGAAAGTGCTTAATAAATGCTTGTTTCCTACCTTTCTCCTTGGTTTTGGCTAATTATTTTAGCTTATCAAGACCATTTTGAATCCCAATTCTGTCAGCTAACACATCAGTGATTGCTTCTGTTTCTGTGTCCTCTTAGACTTAAAAAGCATGCTTTTAACATGCCAAGTTTTTGATGAAAATATTCAATAGAACAGAGTTGAGGACAAAGCCCTGTGGTACTAGAAACTGCCCTCCAAGCTGACATTAATCTATTAGTCAGTACTCTTTTGGGGATGGTTGTTAAATCAACCACAAGTCCACTTAACTTTATTATTCAGCCTAATTTTCTCCGTCTTGCCTACAGGGATATCATGAAAGACTGTTAACTGTCTTGATGACATACAGTTATACTCAGAATATGGTATTTTCCCTTATTTATCAGTCTAGTAACCAGATGCAAAAAAAAAAAAAGAAAATGATGGTAGTTGGGCATAGCTTATTAGTGAACTCATTTTGTCTCCTAGTGAGCAATTCTTTCTTTTCTAAGTCTCCTAGACTCTCCATTTCATAATCCATTCTAGAATTTTGCCAAGAACAGATACAAATTTTACTGATATCCAGTTCTATGGAATTTATTTTTTTTTCTTCTTTTGAAAATTGGGACAGGATTTGCCCATCTCCAGTCTTTAGTGTCCCCTTCTATTGTCCATAATTTCTTAAAGATGATCCGGGGTTTTGCAATTACTTCTAGGGTTAACTTTCTTGGTATAGAGACTTGAATTTGTTTTAAAGTGGCTATATGCTCTGTTGTCATCCCTTATTCTATCTTGAGCTTTAATTCCTTGTTAATGATGTTTGTTCTGCCCTTTCCATTTTGAAGATTTCTCTCCTTGGTAAAGAAAACACAAGCATAACAGGAGTTAAGCAGTACTGCTTTCTCTCTTCCTTCTCTTAATATTATCTATCTGCTCTGGTCAGTGGCCTTTCTTGTCCTGAACATAGCCTTATAAGATCTTTATTGGTTGTGGTACAAGCAATATCCTAACCTCTCCCTTCATGCAATTTAGGCTAGTTTATCCTTAAAAGGTATTAAGATCTTCCTTGAGACTTGGTTGACTCAAGGAACTAAAGGCTCAAACTGCTGACATCATTTCCTAAATACAAAACAGCTACTCAGAGGAGCTCCAGAGGAACCTGGAGGCTTGGCTGGTGGATCACAATGATGATGATAATGACAATGATGGGAGACTTCACTCAGCTGAATCAACTTGACGTATCCTTCAGGCTTTGTTGAATGTCCTTCTCTGCTATGGATAAGTAAATTTCTTTTTGTTAACTGCTGAATAACCTAAGAAGTGTCTTATTTTGTTCCACCATTGAACATAAACTATCATGAATCAGGCCCAGCCCAGAATATTTCTAAAATTGACTTTAAAATTGCTCACGACCCTCAGCATTAGCCTTTTGGGAACTGCTTGTACAGTCCTGTATGCTTCTGCATTCTTCTTTAGTTATATGGATCTCCTCCCCACGTACATGATTCATGCTTTAAAAGTTTTTTGTGCAGCCATAATGTTTTTTTTTTTAAAAAGAAATCTTCCATCTTTCTTTCTCAGTGGGATTAATCATAGAATCTCAGCATTCCAGAGCTTGAAAGGTTCTTAGAGATCATTTAGTGCAATGCTGTCTTTACAAATGAAGAAACTGAGGTTCAGAGGAGTGATTTGGCATACTCTCACAGTTAATGAATGTCAAAGGTGGGATTAGAAGACATTTCTCCTGCTTCTAGTCTTAGATCTCTGTTCATTATGCCTAGATAACTTAGAGTGGGCCAAGATGACAAGACACTTAGGGTGAGTATCTCAGAGTGTGGTATGGAGGAATGGGGGAGGAGGATAGAATATCCCAGGAAACTGCAAATTGGGGCAGCAGATAGGTCGTACTGGAAAGAATAGTGGGTGAGCAGTCAAGAGACCTGGGCTCTAGTTTTGGCTTTACCATTGACTTACTATGTGACCTGGGCCAAGTTGCTTTAACTTTTTCTACTCAGTTTACTCAGTTGTAAAGTGAAGCGATCGGGCTAGGTGATCTCTGAAGTTCAGGTGAGTGGCATGATATGGTTGTTCTGGCTTCATTTTCATGGACCAGGCAGTAGGAAAAGTACAGCCTTGGAGAATGAGGAAGGGTGACTAGACCAGACGTCTGTTCATTTGCCACCAGGCTCCTCTGGATTTCTCCATAATGACACCTGGTCAGGTTACCCCCTAACCCCAGCCCCCTTCAGCTTCCTTTTATGCATATGTTGTCTTCCCCATTAGAATATAAACTCCTTGAGGACAGGGACTGTCTTTCCTTTTGCTTGTATTTGTATTTCCAGAACTTAGCATAGTGCCTCACATAGTTAGAGCTTAATAAATGTTTGTTGACTGACAAAAAGAGACTGGAGAGTCATATTCATTAAATCATAATTACTCTAGGTTTATGGTTTTGCACTAAATCTCTCCCTCTAGCATGTATACCTCTTTAAGGCTAGTGTTATGTTGTTTTTCCTGCTTCTTCTGCATCTCTTCCCCTTCAATGTTGAGCTCATTTTAACTACACTTCACCCAAGATAAAATTCTGCATGAAGAGACATCAAGGATTTGAGGTAGTTGAGGTGGGAAGTGACCAGAGACACAACAAGAGTGATTTGGACCTACTCCGATTGGAGACGGTCTTGGGCCAGGCTTATGAAGGTGAGATTTCCCACTCCACCCCCCCCACCCCCCCCATGTCTCCTTGGGACCCACTTTCAGGAGGAACATCAATGTCCACCCCTCTGTTTTGGATTTGTAATGAGCTTTTTTAGGGTTGGTATGGCCATTTAAGAAATAGTCCTTTACATTCTATAAAGTGGTTTTCTAACAACAACCATACTCATATCTTCACTTAAACTTATGAATCTGTGATTTCTCAATGTGACATTTCCTCCCAACATGTAAATTGCAACCCATCCATCCTGATTTCTTCTTTTAACTCTTGTCCATGACCTCCTCTAAGTATACTACACCTGGAGCTCACTTAACTTTTATCACTTTTTCTTGATATCGTGATAATCAATTAACTAACATTTAATAAGTGCCAACTATGTCCTGGCAGCTAGGTGGCACAGTGGATGGAGTATTGGCCCGAGTCAGGAAGACTCCTCTTCCTGAGTTCAAATCTGGCCTCAGACACTTATTAGCTGTGTGACCCTGGCCAAGTCACTTAACCCTGTTTGCCTCAGTTTCTTCATCTGTAAAATAAGCTGGAGAAGGAAATGGCAAACCACTCCAGTATCTTTGCCAAGAATACCCCAAATAGGTTCATGAAGAGTTGGACGTGACTGAAAGCAACTGAAAAAGAATTATGTCCTAAGCATAGTGGATCACTTGTGCTGTGCATTGATTATCCATTTTTCTTGTAACATATTTCTAGCCACACCATCTTTTTGGCTCCCATGTTTCTTTGATGATGTCATTGACTTCTTTTTTTCTAATTCCTTTCATACAATCCTTCCCATTCCCTTTGGATGATAGATATTTTCCTTTCTTCAAAAGACTATGGTGTTCTATGGCTCAAAGCCATCCAACCACACTAGAAAAATCTTAGTGTTAGCAAGATAGATCTTTATTTCAGGAAGACATTTGGGGTTATTAGAATAATTTTGTAATTTCCCAAAGCAAATCCGATGTGCTCTCTTTTTCCTGCTCAATTCTGGGCCCAACTTACAATTGTAGGATCTGTCTAAGATAGCTATACTGATAAATGAGCTCTATAGGTTTATTCATTTACTTTATGTCTTTTTACCTTAGTCTCAACAAAATGGATTCTTCATCTGCTTTTTTTTTTTTCTGTGTAAATGGTTCGGTCAAACTCTTTTGAGTGGTTATTTTGATTTTATTTGGGAGTTTCTGCTGTGTTCTTGAATTTGATGTAATTGGCACAATCTCATCTCAAAACAGAAACATCTGGACAATCTCATCATCTATAGAGAACCCCTCTTTGATATGGACTCTATGCCACATCCCCTCTAGAAAAGAATCAAAGGCTTTTGTTGACTATCCATTTCCATTTTATTCCTTGCCAGATATTAATGATAAAAAGGTCATTGAACAAGGTCATCTCTGTTACATTTTTAAAAGAATCTTGAAAACTTTTAACATATGTATGGGAGACACTTTATTGGAGGAGGGTTTTTCAGGTAGCATTTTGTGTGATTGAATCAAATGGCTTTTTGTAGTCAACAGACAAAAAGTACAGAGGGATCTTGTGTTTTCTACCTCTTTCAGTCATTGTGTGATGGTAAAGATGTAGTTTACTGTGGAATGTCACTCATGGAAGACTGGCTATTTTCTAATAATATCCTGATCAAGATGCTCTCAATGAATGTGTAGATTATTCTCATACATTTTTATATAAATTTGAAAGTAGACATATGTCGATAATTCAGGCTTGGCAATTGATTGGATATGGAGTTAATTTCATCTTGCAGAATGATAAGTTTCTGGAGATGAAGAAGTCCAGAAAAGCATCAGATGGGAAATGAGAAAGAGAATTCACTGAATGCCCTCATTCAATTGTGTAGAATCTGGGAGGAGCTATCCAATGTCCATCCTCCACCTTCTCCCACCAGAGGGTGGGAGGAGGTGTGAATTTCTGAACTGATTTCATTTTTCAGAACTGATGGGTTTCTGGAGATGACGAAGTCTTGTCTTGCTTATCCTCTTTTGGTAGTAATAAGGTCTAAAGTGCTTGTTCTTCATGCCTCTGGTATCTTTCCCTCCTTCATACACCTCAAAGATCAATCCCTCAATGCCCTCCTTACACAATTCTTTTCTTTATAGCACAGATCTTCTCTTTGTTTACTTGTTCTAGTCCAGTGACTTATTCCATCTTTGTTTTATTTCATCATTTCCTACAGGGCTACTTTCCTGGACTTCATCATCTCCAGAAACTGAAAAATGAAATCAGTTCAGAAATTCACACCTCCTGAGCATCCTCTGCCCCTGGGGCTCCTCCCACCCTCTGGTGGGAGAAGGTGGAAGATGGGCATTGGATGGCTCCTCCCAGAACCTACACAATTGACAGAGGCATTCACTAAATTCTCTTCTGCATTTCCCACCTGATGCTTTTCTGGACTTCATCCTTTCCAGAAACTCATCATTCTGCAAGATGAAATCAACTCAGAAACTGCCATCTCCTCTGATCATTTCTCACCCTGGCTGCAGGACTTCAACATGTTTTCCCCACTTCATGTAATCTCCTCCTCCCTCACCTTTTCAGGTTCCTTTTATGTGTCTCCACCTTTAGATTGTGAACTCCATGAGGGCAGGGACTGTCCTGCCTTTCTTTGTATCCCCACTGCTTGACACAGTGACTACAACATAGTAGACACTGAACAAATGGTTATTGACTCTGATTATTCTGAGTCATTTCTACCTTCTCTATAAGCACACCTGTTTGTTGGCCTCCTTTCAGTCTGATTCTTGAAAACTCTCAGTATATTTTTACTATGTTGGGTCTCTGCCAAGTTTTTTTAAAATGGATTTGTTTATTTTTACAAAGACTTATTATTTCTCCATCCCTCTGCTCTGCCTCCTCACCAAAACTCCCCTGAGAACAAAGATGCATAGTCCAGCAGAGCAATTTCCCACATTGCCCAAGTCTTATTCCCAAATCTGCATGTCTTATTTAGATTTTTTCAGTCCATCAACTCTCTGTCAGGAAATAGGTGGCCTGAGTCATCTTCAGCCTGTTGGACTCAAGGTTTATCATTACATTGACCAGAGTTCTAAAGTCTTTCAAACTCTTTTCTTTATAATGTTGTCAATGTGTAAATTGTTCTCCTTGTTTTGTTCACTTTGGTCTGCATCAAAAGTCCATAGAAGTCATCCCAGTTTACTCTATTTTATCAGTTCTTATGATACAACAGTATTCCATTACATTCATATACCGCAATTTGTTTAGTCATTCTTCAATAGGAGGACAGTTTCTTAGTTTCTAGTTTGGAGGCTACTACAAAAAGTGTTACTTAAGTATTTTGGTACATATTGGTACTTCTCCTCTTTATTTCTCCATGTTTCTTCAAATTAGTTTTTCCCTCGATTGCTTCTCTGTTTTATGAGATGATACTACTTGTAATTTTCTACCATCTTTCTCCATAAGACTTTACAAAATAACCTATATTCTGAATAATGTTGCCCTTGGCTGTCATCTCTCTCCTCTTTGGGAAGAAAGTTAAGTTTTAGCGAATAAGGCAGTTTTTTTTAGGTTTTTGGCGTTTCCTTGCTGTGTTAATTGATTTATATCAGTTAAATCTGTTTGAAATTATTGTAATCAACAATCTGATGTCTTTACAACAATTAAACAGCCATTAATTAAAGTGAATTAGTAGTAATTCACATGTCAAAACAGAATACATCATTTTCATCTCCAGACCTGTTTTTTTTCCTCCAAACTTCCTTGCTTCTGTTGAGAAAATCATTATCCTTCCAGTCATAATCTCTGAGTCATCTTTGACTCCTCTCTCTCTCTCACTGCACTTTACATATCCAATCAATTGCTGAGTCTTGTCGATTGTCCTTATGCAACATCTTTTGTATTTCTTTCTTTCTCTGTACTTATATATTTTGGGTCCTCATCACCTCTTGACTGGAGTATTGAATTTGCTTCCTAACTGGTCTCTGTGCCTCCAGTTTCCCTTTATTCCAAACCATCTTTCATATTATCACCAAAATAATCTTCCTAAGGAGCAAATCTGGCCATATTTGTACCCTGTCAGGTCAAATCCAGACAATGAGCATTTAGCGAGGTATTCTGCCAAGCACTGTGTGCTAAGCTCTAGGAATCCAAAGGAAGGCAAAAACTACTTGGTCAAAAATCTTCAGTGGCTTCCCATTATCTAGAGGAAAACACACAGACTTCTGAGCCTAGCAGTTACACTTTAAGGGCTGTGCCAGGAGAAGTTGATGTTTTATATAGGCTTGCCTGTTTCCCTTTAAGGGGGCAGATAACAGTTGTTCTTCAGATCATCATTGGTTTAGCTTGAGGCATAAAAGGTCTAGCCTTTGGGGAGCTGGAAAATTTAGCTTAGTTGGAGTTGAAATTTTTAGCCTAGTGGAATTCCCATATCTTTTTTTAACCTCAGGAACTGTATTCTTTTTATCCTTTGTTATTTAAAGCAATGGTATTGGATTTTATGGTCCACGAGTGTCTCAGTTCATTCTTTTTTTGTGAGGCAATTGGGGTTAAGTGACTTGCCCAGAGTTACACAGCTAGTGAGTGTTACGTGTCTGAGGGCAGATTTGAACTCACTTCCTCCTGACTCTAGGGCCAGTGAGCCACCTTGCCGTCCCCTGTCTCAGTTCATTCTAACCCTGAGCCTGAATCATTGGACTAGCCTGAGTGAGGCCTTAGAAAAATACCAGCTATTATTATAAATAACAATTAATATTTAAAAATGATAAATAATAATAACTATAATAATGCCTTTCACAATGACTTTGATTTAGCTCTATTATACATTATTCCCTTTCATTTTCTCTTTCTATTTCAGCCACACATGGATTCTGTGATATTCTCTGATCTCATCCTGCCTTTTCCCACCTCTAGGCATTTTGGGCCATCCATAACCCATGGACTTCTTTCTTCCACATTTCACCTGTTGAAATCCTATTCTTCCTTCAAGGCCCACATAAGGTGCCACATTCTCTCTTCTTCATCTTCCTCCTCCCTCGCTCACATCCCCACACCCAAAGTACAGTGTAAGCACTTTTGTAAGTCTTTTAGGGCAGACAGTGTTTCATTTTTGGCTTTGTACTATCTCTCTTCCTCCCTTCCCTCCCTATCCCCTCAACCCCCACTTAGCACAGTGCTTGGCATATAACCACTTAACAAGCATTTTCTGAATGTTACATTCAATTGATGATTCTGGCTAATTGACCAACCCTCCTCTTAATTCCCCATATTTCTCCTAGGTTCTCCACTGGGGGAAAAATGTTTTGCTGAGTCAGAGAAAAGAGTCTAGCAGGTTTGAGGCTGGGGAGATGTTCCAGGGGCTGGGGCAGATGTAAAGCTGCAGTGCTCGCGAATTTATAATTCAATTACATAAAAAGCATGTGGAAAAATTTTAAGTCATTAGAATGGCTCCAAAGTGGCTTCTGGAAACTCTCTGACTACTTAAGAGCTTGCATTCTCAATTGAGTAGCTCTCAACCTGTGGGGGAGGAGAAGTCCCGGTGGAGCTAGAAAAGAAGGTCCCAGAGGCAGTTTGGTACAGCAGCAAGATCAATGAACTGGGGAGTCAGAAAGTGTATGTTAAAGCTCTGACTTTATCACCAACTAGCTATGCAATTTACGTAAGCAGTCTGAGCCTATTTCCTTATCTATCAAATGGGGATGTCCTATCTCTGACAAGATTGTCATAGGGATCAAATGAAATAAGGCATTTTGTAAACTATAAAGTGTTACATGTATTTGAATTATTATTATTTCTCAGTTCACTTTGGGGGGAGAAGAGAATAAGCATTTGTTGACATTGTTCAGTTGTTTTAGACTCTTTGTGACCCCATTTGGGGTTTTCTTAGCAAAAAGTGGTTATGCCATTTTCTTCTCCAGATCATTTTACAGATGAGGAAACTGAGGCAAACAGGGTTAAGTGACTCGCCCAGGGTCACACTAGTGAGTGTCTGACATCAAATTTGAACTCTGGTTATTCTGACTCCAGGCCCAGCACTCTATCCAATGTGCCCTTAGCTCCCCTCCCCCCACAACAGTGCAAAAGAAAGAATAACAATAATAAAACAATCAAGACTGAATTCTGTGAAATTACATTGTCATGACAAAACTTGGCCCCAAAGGAGGAGGTAGCACCCCACTCCCCACCAGCCCCCGCCCCCGCCCCCACCCCCTCCCCAATCATCTTTGCAGAGGTGGAGGATTAAGGATGTAGTTGTCCTTCAGTCATTTTTCAGTCGTGTTTCAGACCCCATTTGGGGTTTTCTTAGCAAACATGCTGGAGTGGTTTGCCATTTCCTTATCCAGTTCATTTTTAGATGAAGACCTGAGACAAACAGAGTCACACAGCTAGTGAGTATATGAGGCTAGATTTGAGCTCAGGAAGATGAGTCTCCTTGACTTTAGGTGCAGAACTCTATCCACTGTGCCACCTAGCTGCCCCTAAGGATGCAGAGAACACTACATATGATGTCAGGCTTTGTTGATTAGTTTAGCTGAGCTGTGTTTTTTCACCCCTCTTTATTTTTCTTTGTTATAAGAAATGGCTCTCTGAGAGGAGTAGTGGGGTGAGATGCATTAGGAAATGTATGTAATGTTTAAAAAAAAACAATAGAAAGGAAAAATAAAAAGGAAACTGTCATGCAGACCAGAGGAGTTCAAGACCCCAGGGACTTGACTGCTTGAGAATACCAACTAGTGAGAGGCAAATGGGGGCAACATGGCAGGCTGTCAGGCCACAGAGTCACGCCAAAGGGAGGTTTCACAAACTGTGAATCTTCAAATCTCTCTCTTTCTTTTTCTCTCATTTTCCTGGATATTTGTGGTTTAGAGCTGGCAGCTGAGGAATGTCCAGCTCACAGGAGATAAGAATCCTAATGGCATTGAGCCATAACAAGTCAACTTGTGATACCTTTATGAAATATTAAATGTGAATGACTTGACATTTTAAACCCCAGACCTAGCCAAAGGAACCTGGGTCAAGATGGCAGGGTGGTGGAAGACGTGCTCCTGTATATAGAAAATGCCCTGTAGTACCTGTGGCCATAGCACTGAGCTCTTCCCTGTGGAAGGTGCCCAATCTCACCAATCCTCTACTCTCTACCTGTGATTTCTTTCTCTACAATTATAATTTACAATAAAATAGCATTTACTATGTGAAATCTGAAGGAATAGTATCCCAAAGGCATCACCAAAACTAGATGGAATGAGATCCATGACTGATATGTGGCTCTGGATAGATATATATCTATCTATCTATCTATCTATCTATCTATCTATCTATCTATCTATCTATCTAGATAGATATATCTTATCTATCTATCTATCTATCTATCTATCTATCTACTACCTACCTATTTATCTATCTATCTGTTGTTTACTTGTTTCAGTCATGTCTTACTCTTCATGACACCATTTTGGGATTTACTTGGCAAAGATATTGGAGTGGTTCGCCACTGCCTTCTCCAGTTCATTTTACAGATTAGGAAACTGAGGCAAACGGGGTTAAGCGACTTGCCCAGGGTGACACAGCTAGTAAGTGTCTGAGGTTAGATTTGAACTCAGAAAGACGAACCTTCCTGACTCCAGACCTGGCACTCTATCCACTGAACTACCTAGCTGCCCCATCTATCTATGTATCTATATCCTTATTTTTATAAAGAAACAGGATAGTTAAAGGGTGGAGTGGGTTAATATTGTAGATTAAGATGGTATATTCATGTAAGGAAATCCAGGAACTAGAGTAAAGAAACATGGTAAAGCATTTATTAATTGCCTACTATGCATCAGGCACTTTGTTAAATACTAGGGAAACAAAGAAAGGTAAAAAACAGTTTTGGTCTTAAAGGCGCTCACAGTGTAATGGTGGAGAGGCCGTGCCAAATGCTGCAAACAAGTTTCATACAGGAGAAATTGGAGCCGATCTCAGAGGAAAGGCATTAACATTTAGAAAGAGCAGGAAAGGCTTGTGGCAGAAGATGAGACTTCAGCTGAGACCTGAAGCAGATCAGAGAAGCCAGGAGGCAGAGGTGAGGAGGAAGAGTGACCAGGCATGGGGGAACAGCAAGTAAAAATGCGTGAAGGCAGGAGGTGTTTTGTTCCAGGAACGATAAGGAGGCCAAAGGTGCTGAAGAGCAGGTTTCATGGCAGGGAGGGAAGCAGGGAGTTGTAAGAAGACTGGAAAAGTAAGAAGGGGCCAGGTCTTGGAGGGTTTCAAGAGCCAAACAGAAGATTTTATGTTTGATCCTGGAGGTAATAAGGAGCCATTGGAGAGGCTTAAATGGGGGAGGAAGGGACATAGTCAGATCTGCACATCTAAATCTCTGCAATTGAGGATTGTTGTTGTTCATGCTTTGTTCTCAAAAAGGACCAGTGACATCAGGAAGGTGATGTCTTGACTTAACAAGTGAATTGGATTTAAGTGAGGGACAGCAGTGCAAAGTTGCTAGCCTCACTTTCTCCTCCAGAGTCGTCTGAGTCCAGTGGCCAGATATAGATCAGGACAACTGGAAGTGGCCCAGGATGCAGTAGGAGACCTTGGCCCTAGGGCCAAGGTCTTTTCAGATTCTCACTTTGAGTGAGGCAATGCCCATTCAGTATTTAAAGACTACGTAAGACATGAGAAAAAAAATATGAGGGGCTTAGGTGGCACAGTAGATAGAGCACCAGCCTTCGAGTCAGAAGGACCTGAGTTCAAATTTGGCCTCAGCCACTTACTATCCATGTGACCCTTGGCAAGTCCCTTAACCTGATTGCCTCTCCAAAAAAACAAAAACAAAAACAAACAAGAAAAAAAAAAGAAATGAGGCAAAAAATAGCCTACTTTGCCTCTACAAAAGAATCAGTCTGGGAGGGGAAGACACCTAATTTCTGGCCAGAGCAGAAACAATAGCTATTTACACTCACTTTGAGCTTCAAAACCCAAAGAAGGTGAATGGAGGATAGACTGGAATGGAGAGAAACTTGAGACAAGCAGAGACCCACCAGCAGCCTATTGCAATAGTTGAGGCATGAGGTGATAAGGTCTGTGCTAGGGTGGTGGTAATATCAGAGAAGAGAAAGCAGTATATAGAGAGATATTAGGAAGGTAAAATCAATAACACTTGGCGCCAGATTAGGGGGTGGGGAAGAGGATTAGAGAATGAAGAATCAAGGGTGATTCCTTGGTTGTGAGTCTAGATGACTGGGAGGGTAGCAGTGTTCTCCTCAGTAAGGAGAAAATTAGAAAGGGGAGAGGGCTTGGGGGAAAAGATAATTCAGTTTTGGATATATTGAGTTTAAGATGTCTGTGGGACCCCAGTTTGAGATATCCAATAAGCAGTTGGAGATGCATGTCTGGAGGTCAGGAAAGATGTTAGAGATGTTTAAATAGACCTGAAAACCATCAGCACAGACATGATAAGTGAATCCATGGGAACTGATGAGATCACCAAGCAAAATAGTATAGAGTTTGAAGAGAGGAAGGTCCAAGATAGAGCCAAGATAGGCATGGACTGCAAGAAGGGTAGTCCAACAGGTAAGAGGCAAATTGGGAGAGAGCAGTGTTGCAAAAACCTAGGAAGAAGAGAGAATCAAGTAGAAGAGGGTAAGCAACTGTGTCGAAGGATGTTGAGAGATCAAGAAAGATTAAGAAAAGGTCCTTGTAATCAGCCAGTGGGACAGCTAGGAGGATCAGTGCACAGAGTGCCCGGACCTGAAGTCAGGAAGACTCGTCTTCCATCGCTTCACCCTGTTGGCCTCAGTTTCCTCATCTGTAAAATGAGCTGGAGAAGGAAATGGTAAACACTCTAGTATCTTTGCCAAGAAAACTCCAAATGGGGTCATGAAGAATCGGGCATGACTGAAAATAACTGAACAGTGAAAAATCAACCATCATTTCTAGAAGCATTACCGAAAGTGCCACCAGAAGCAGAAAGGTCAGTCTGAGACCACCTTCTTCTACACTGCTCATCTCCCACTCCAGCGAGCTCACTATAATCCAATCCCTCCCAACTATGCCATTTGCTCTAGTTTGGGCCTATTTCAAGCCAGTCCCCTTGTAGGTTAAATTCGATACTGGAACAAAATGTGACACTCATAGGTCATTCAATGGTTAACAAAAGGAAATTTACTTAGATGTAGAAAGAGAAGGATGTCTGACAAGGTTAGGCATTGAGAACCCCTAGAGTTAATTCAGCTGAGTAAGAGCCCCTCCAGCTTTGTACAGTATATTCCATGCTTTGTATTCAGGTGATGAGGAAGTTAAGTGATTAGACAATCTCAGCCATTATTCTAACCCCCCAACTTAATGTCTTGATTTCTTTTTTTTTTTTTAATAGTATTTTGTTTTTTTCCCCCAGTTACATGTCAAGAAAATTTTTAGCATTCATTTTTTACAAGATTTTCAGTTCCAAATTTTTCTCCCTTCTTTCCCTCCCCTCTTCAGAAAATGGTAGGCAGTTTGATATAGTTTATACATGTGCTATCATGTGAAAAAAATTTCCATGTTAGTCACAGCTGTGAAAGAAGAAACATTTTAAAAAAACATGAGAAAGAGTAAAGTAAATGAAAAAAAATGCTTCAATCTGCATTCAGAGTCCACCAGTTCTTTATCTGGATGTGGATAATATTTTCTTTTGTGAGTCCTTTGTAATTGTTTTGGATCATTGTGTTTCTGAGAAGAGCTAAGTCATAGTTGATCATCACACAATATTGCTGATACTGTGTACAATGGTTTTCTGGTTCTGCTCATTTCACTTTACATCAGTTTATATATATCTTAATTTCTTTTAAGGGAAAGCTAGCCTTACTTGCTGAGATTAGAAGGGTTAGGCTATTTCTCCTATCATAACTTGGACTCAGTGACTTCTAGGGTCTCTGACAATCCCAAGATCTGACAATTCTGTGACAACACAGTTAGGACTCCTGTAGGTTTCTGGTGGACACAGCTCATAGGGCTTGCTAGAGCCAACTGTTAAATTTTCAATGTATGCATTTATGCCTCAGAAATCAGCAAATGCTACAAATCAAGGTCTGATTTATTGTTTTGTTGCCTATCTAGACTTAATAAAGTGGTGGAGAAAATGTTAATATATACAGATGTAACCTAGGCATGTCTGGGTATGCACAATTCGGATAACATTGATACGCCCTTGGGGGACTTTTGAAGCATGTCCAGATTGCCTATTATGAAGATCTTGGCATTGCCTACCCTGTGTGCTGGGGTAGCCTCCTTTGATTGGTTGCTTGTGTCTTTAAAACTGGTAAGACTGAACCACTGGTTCTCTTTTTTCCATCACTTTTTTCCTGCTGCTCTTTTTTTGGGCAACTTTTATCTCGTGTGTCTAGAGGGTAAAGATCCCAGTTACCCATAGGGAGGACACCCTGATTTGAACTGGTGAAAAGAACGTTCCTTTCCCCGTTCCCTCTGTTTTACCCTGGCTCCAAGGAATAGGCCCGGGGATGTTTGTTCCTGACCTATGTGTTTGCCTTCCTCTGTATCAGGTGCCAGAGGTGATTTTCATGGCACCCAGGAGTTTGAGCCATGATGTCCTTGGAGCCAGGATTACTTGCGGGATGGTGCAGCCAGGCAGCCCAAAATGGAAGCCCTGAAAAGCCAGGGTGCCTGTGACTTGAGCCTGGGGGGGGTTTTGGATTTGGAGCTGGGACTGTGCTCTATGGAAATTGAGCTTAGTTATAAACCTAATCCACTTCCCCTCCCCAGAGACTGAGGTGATATAAATTGGAAGGAGGATTATGTCTCCCACTTGTTGGGGAAGTAATTTTGTATATTTGTGATTATACTTCGGAAGCAAATATTCCTTTGTAAAAGATAATCTGATTGTTAGTGTCTAATAGAACTAGAGTGCAGGGGACCACCTACCCTTACACCTGGGAACACCATCAGCAAGGGCTGAAGCTATTTGCAATGAGCATAGAGACACCCTAATCCCCTTAAGGGTACTGGAGAACCCTAGGAGAGGGGTGAAATGGTAAAATGTAACAAACCTGGCCTTCAGGCAGTGGGGGCTTGGGTGGTCAGTGTTACACATAGGGGCTCAGTTGACAAAAAAAGAACAGCAGAATTCTATCCAATTCAATAAACATGTTTTTAAGCACCCATTATGTGCCGGGCACTGTGCTAAGTGCTGGGGATACAAAAAGAGGCAAAAGATAGTCCCTGACCTCAAGAAGCTTGCAGTCTAATGGGTGAGAGAAATGATTATACCAGTGATTTGGGGAGAAGTCCTCATTTAAATTCAGTCACTTGAAGGACATTACTGATGATGAGATAGAATTAACTTTCTTTTTTTTTTTTAATTTTTTTTACTCCTTTTTACTTTTATTTATTAAATAAATTTATTTATTTTTAGTTTTCAATATTCACTTCCACAAGTTTTTGAGTTTCAAATTTTCATCCCGTCTCACCCTCCCCCCACCCCAAGATGGCATGCATTCTGAATATCCCTTCCCCTAGTCTGTCCTCTTTTCTTTCTCTCCCCCCTTCTCTTATCCCCTTCCCCTTCTGTAGAGCAGGATAGACTTCTGTACCCCATTTCCTGTATTTCTTATTTCCCAATTGCATGTGAAAATATTTTTTTTAAAACATGTGTTTTTAAAACTTTGAGTTCCAAATTTTCTCCCTTCCTCCCTCCCCCACCCACCCTCATTGAAAAGGCAAGCAACTCAATATAGGTTGTACATGTACAGTTATGCAAAACACTTCCTTAGTAGACATGTTGTGAAAAACTAACTCTATTTCCCTTAATCCTATCCTGCCCTCCCATTTATTCTATTCTTTCTTTTGACCCTGTCCCTCCTCAGAAGTATTTGCTTCTGATCACCCTCTTTCCCAATCTGCCCTCCTCTCTATCATCCCCCTGCTCTCTTGTTCCCTTCTCCCCCTATTTTCCTGTAGGGTAAGACAGATTTCCATGCCCAATTGAATGTATATGTTATTCTGTCCTTAAGTCAAATCCTATGAGAATAAGATTCCCTTATTCCCTCTCACCTTCCCCTGTTTCCCCTCCACTGTGAGAGACTTCTCTTTTCTGTTTTTTTTGTGAGATAATTTACCCCATTCTACCTCTCCCTTTATTCTCCGAGCATCATCCTCTCATCCCTTAATTTTATTCTCCAGATATGACCCCTTAAATCTTCAACTCAGCCTGTGCCCTCTATCTATCTATCTACATATACGTACATATAATTTTTTTTCCTTCAACTACCCTAATACTGACAAAGTTCTCATGAGTTACAAATATCATCTTTCCATGCAGGAATGTAAACAGTTCAATCTTAATAAGTCTCTTATGATTTCTCTTTCCTGTTTACCTCTTCATGTTCCACTTGAGTCCTGTATTTGAAAGTCAAATTTTCTGTTTAGCTCTGGTCTTTTCATCAGGAATGCTTGAAAGTCCTCTATTTCACTGAATGACCATTTTTTCCCCTGAAGGATTATACTCAGTTTTGCTGGGTAGGTGATTCTTGGTTGTAATCCTATCTCCTTTGCCCTCGGGAATATTATATTCCATGCCCTGCGGTCCTTTAATGTAGAAGCTGCTAAATCTTGTGTTATCCTGATTGTGTTTCCACAGTACTTGAATTGTTTCCTTCTGGCAGCTTGTAATATTTTCTCCTTGACCTGGGAACTCTGGAATTTGGCTACAATATTCCTAGGAGTTTTCCTTTGGGGATCTCTTTCAGGAGGAGATCTGTGGATTCTTTCAATTTCTATTTTGCCCTCTGGTTCTAATATATCAGGGCAGTTTTCTTTGATAATTTCTTGAAAGATGATGTTCTTTTTTTTGATCATGGCTTTCAGATAGTCCAATAATTTTTAAATTCTCTCTCCTGGATCTATTTTCCAGGTCAGTTGTTTTTCCAATGAGATATTTCACATTGTTTTCTAATTTTTCATTCTTTTGGATTTGTTTTACAGTGTCTTGATTTCTCATAAAGTCACTATCTTCCAATTGCTCTATTCTAATTTTTAAGGAAGTATTTTCTTCAGTAATCTTTTGGACTTCCTTTTCCATTTGGCCAATTTTTCTTTTTAGGGCATTTTTCTCCTCATTGGCTTTTTGGACCTCTTTTGCCATTTGGGTTAGGCTATTTTTTAAGGTGTTATTTTCTTCAGTATTTTTTTGTAAGCTGTTGACTTGTTTTTCATGATTTTCTTGCATCACTCTCATTTCTCTTCCAGTTTTTCCTCTACTTCCCTTACTTGCTTCTCAAAATCCCTTTTGAGCTCTTCCAAGGCCTGGGACTGATTCATATTTTTCTTGGAGGCTTTGGATGTAGGAGCTTTGATTTTGTTGTCTTCTTCTGGTTGTATATTTTGATCTTCTTTTTCACCAAAGTAAGATAATATAGTCTGACTCTTTTTGCACTGCTTGCTCATGATCCCAATTACTTGAGTTTTAAACTCTTTGTTAAGGTAAGAGTCTGCTTCCAATGTGGAGAGTGTACTGTCCCAAGCTTCAGGGGTTTGTGTAGCTGTTTTCAGAGATACTTGTAGGGACCTGTAAATTTTCAGTTCTTCCAAGGTGGTATGATAAGGGGCGAGGTGTTTACTCCTTTCCTGGCCTGTGACCACAAGTATTCCTTTCTGTCCCGTAACTGTGAGGAGGGCTTCCTCTCTACAACCACTACAAGCTCCACCACACCAGTCCTCCTCACCCCAGCACCTCTGCCCAGAACTGTGACCCAGATCCACACACGGGCAAAGCAAGAGATTCCTGCCTCAGCACTGGCAAAGAGATCCCTGCAGTCCCTCTCTGATCAGCCACTGGATTCCCCCTCAGTCTGTGGGCCGGAAGCTCGGGAAGCAGCTGCCCCCCCCCGCTCTTGGGGAATGGAGCTGAAACCCGCCCTTCCTCTGAGCACCGACAGAAACAGACTTTTCCCACTGACCTTCTAAGTTGTCTTTGGCATTGGTGGATTGAGGAGTCTGGAGACCTCCACAGCTGCCCGCGATTCAGTCTTCTGAGGCCTGCTCCAGGTTTGCTGTGGCCTGCGTGCCCACGCTGCGCTCCCAGCCTGGTGCAATACACCTTTCTGATCAATCATCCAGGTTGTCTTGGGCTGGAAATTTGTTTCACTCTATATTTTTGTGGGTTCTGCTGCTTCAGAATTTGTTTAGACCCATTTTTTATGAGTATTTGGAGGGGCTTGGGGGAGAGCTCAACCAAGTCACTGCTTTCACTCCGCCATCTTGACTCTGCCATCCCCCTCCCCCTTAGAATTAACTTTCTTAGCAATCTTGTTCAGACCCCACCTAGGTGGGGTGGGGATAAATTCTTTGAATAGATTGTCCAAGGCTGGAGTGGTCTGGGATAGTATCTCTTTGACATGATGTCATTTTCAGCCCCTCATTGTAATATTCATTCTCTCATTAATTGTTAACCAATCAGAATTGAGTGCCACCCTCAGGAATACCCCTTTTCCAAGGGCATATAAGAATGAGTCACCACCATGACTGTCTTTGGCATTCGACAATATCACTGACCTTTTATTAAAAATGCTTGCATTCTGAATAGAGTGACTAATAACTCAGAAATTGTCTCTCAAACTTTTTAAATGTCACATAAGGGAGACAACATGTAAACAAATGTATGCAAAGCAAGCTATATAGAGATAAACAGAAAATAACTAACAAAGGAGAAGCACTGAAATTAAGAGGGGTTAGGGAAGGCTTCCTGTAGAAGGTGGGATTTTAGATGGAACTTAAAGGAAGCCAGGGAGGTGGGTAGTCAGAGCAGAGGAGGGAGTGCATTCCAGTCATGGGGGATAACCAGAGAAAATGCCCAGGGCTGAGAAAGAGTATCTTGTTCATGCAATGCCTAGGAGACCAGTGTTACTGTATCTAAGATTAGTAACATGTTGGGGAATAAGAAGACTGGGAAGGTAGGAAAGGGCTAGGTTATAAAGGGCTTTGAACGCCAAACAGAGCATTTTGCATTTGATCCTGGCAATAATAAGAATTTGGAATTTACTGAGTAGGGTGTGTATATGTGACATGATCAGACCTGTATTTTAGGAAAATCACTTTAGTGGCTGAATGGAGAATGGATTGGAGTGGGGAGAGACTTGAGGCAGGCTGACCCACCATCAGGCTACTGCAATAATCCAGGCACAAGGTGACGAGGGTCTGCACTGTGTGAGAGGAGAGGAGGAGACATATTTGGGAGATGTTGCAAAGGTGAGATTTATAGGCCTTGGCAACAGCTTGGATTTGGGGGATGAGAGATAGCGAGGAATCTAGGATGCCTCCCTAGGTTGTAAGCATGAGGGCCTGGGAGGATGGTGTTGCCCTCTACAGTAATAGGGAAAGTAAGCAGCAGAGAGGGTTTAGAGGGAAAGACGATGAGTTCTCTTTTGGATGTGTCTACTGCTAGATGTCTAGTTTGAGATGTCTGAGAAGCATTTGGAGTCAAGGTGACTTTGGAGGTCAGCAGAGAGATTGGGGCAGGAAAGGTATTTGAGAACGATCAGCATAGAGATGGTAATTAAATCCATGGAAGCTGATGAGATCATCAAGTGAAAAAAATTTAGTTTAGAGGAGAGGAGAGGACCCAGGCCAGAACCCCAAGGGATACCCTATGATTAGAGGAGCCAGCAGAGGAGACTGAGAAGGAGTGGTCAGATAAATAGGAGGAAAACCAGGAGAGGGTGATATTAAAGAATTTATCCACTACCACCATGTAAAAACCCAAGCATACTCATGATTTTCATTACCTTTAGAGACATACATGACAGGGGGCTGCACAGGTAAACGTGATGGTCCTCCTGTAGAGAAAGCTGCCCTACGTGCCAGACTGAATGTAACAGCTACATATGCTTTGTTCCTCTTTAGAAATTAGTATCCTACCTGGATTGTAAACTCGATATCGATACAACACCAGCCCATCCCCTTTTGTAATTTTAACCTCTTAGAATTGACTTCTCTTGTTACAAGTTTGTCTATAAAAGGTTAAGCATGGACTGAGCTCTGGACCAGGCCCATGCAATGAACGTGCTTTGTGTGTAATAATAAGCTCCTTTTGCTACAATTTTCCTGAGCTGTCCTGATTTATTAGGGTGAAGCCCTAACGAAGATTTTTCCTTTCAACAGTGGTGTCCCAAAAACCTAGAGAGAAGAGAATAGCAAGTTGGGGAAAGTGATTGACAGTGTCAGGGGCTGCAGAGTGGTTGAGGACAACAAGAGTTGAGAAAAAGGCCTTTGGATTTGGCCACTAAAAGATCATTAATTACTTTGGAGAGCAGTTTCAGTGGAATAAGGTAGGAAGCTGGATTGTAAGGGATTAAGAAGAGAATGAATGGAGAGAAAGTGGAGGCTCCTATTGTACATGCTACAAAGAACAGAATGAGATATAGGATGACAGCAGGGATGGAACGATCAAGTGACATTTTTTTTGTAGGATTGGGGAGACGTGCGCATGTTTGAAGGTAGGAGGAAATGAGCCAGTAGAGAGGGAGAGATTGAAAATAAGTGGAAGAATGGGGAAGAGAGAGGGAGCAGTCTGTTGGAGGAGACAGGATGGAATGGGGTTCCTTGGACAAGTAGAGGTGTTAGCTTTGGTGAGGAGTAAGGTCAGTTCATCACATAAGACAAGGGTGAAGGAGGGAGTGACGGAAGGCACCTGAGAGATAGAAGATGGAGAAGAGGAGAGAAGAAGGAGCTCTTTGTGAATGGCTTCATTTTTTTTTCCTGTAAAATACAGGACAAGGATCTCAGCTGAGAGCGTGGAGTGGGGGGGAGCCATGGAGGGCTTGAGAAGAGATGAAAAGAAGGACCTCCTAGTGAGTGGATAAAGGAGGTATAGTAGGATTGCCTAGCAGCAGTGAGGGCCCAGTTGAGGTTGTGTAACATAAATGTGCAGAGGACTCAGAACAGTGGTATGATTTTCTCCACCTTTGTTCAGCAGCACCTGTGTAGGCTCAAAGATGACCAATGCTGGGGATGATCCAAGACTGAAGCCTGGCTGGTTATAGTCTTCAATATGATAAAGAGAGCAGCAGAAGGAAAAGTAGCAGAAAAAAAAGTTTTTTGCCAGTTTCAAAGACACAGAAGCCAGTTAAAGGAGGGTTCCCTTGCCATGTGGTAGGGAGCACAGAAACCTTCCCAGTAGTTCTCTGGACATTGTCCAAAGGCCCTTCAAAGGCTCCACCATGATATCTGAGCTGCATGTGCCCAGACATGTCTAAGTTACATAGATTAAACTGAAAAAGTATGTGCAATGTATATTTTGTCCCCCAGCTTTCCCATTGTTAAATATTTACCAGCGTAGGCACTGGTAGGAGCTATGCAAGCTGAGGAGGTTGAAATTTAAAGTCTCTGTGAGATCTATCTCCTTAGAACCTTGTGAACTCCTCCAAGGCCCGGGCTGTTGGATTGGGGGTAGCAAGGCAGAGGGGGTGGGGTTCCTATGGAGTAACTTGGAGGGAGGCAAGGAGATATTCAGTTTGGAAAAGGTAGAGGCTAAGAATGTGGATGAATAAATACCTAAAGGTTTTTCTCTAGCACAGGGAAGGCTCCTAAGGGAAGGCTGACTGAAGAAGATGCCTGAGCTGTTGACTCAGTAATAATAGTTGCTGTTCTGGATAAGTTTCCCCTTAGCTTTTCCATTCTGTTTCCAGGGGCCTCAGCCAACTTCTGCTGCGCCAGATTGGCCAAGTTCCTCCTGGAAAAAAAAAATCCTGACTAGGATCTGTCTCTGTGCTCCCATCTGGAATTGGTGAACCCTCTGTCCTTATTCCTGTTCCTCCTCCATTCCTACCCATTCCTATTTCAAGATTGCTCGTTTTCTGGTAGTCTCATCATGCCTTACTCTTCTTCCATCTCTACCGCACTGGAAACTAGGATTCAACCTCTAGGTCCTCCATTATTTAATGAATGATGTTTTGTTTTATTCTTCTAGAGCTCAGACCTCCAAGCCACTTCTCAACTTTTTTTTTTAATCTCTTCTTCTGCCTGCCCCACCCTCCCGCAGTAGGACCCCTTTATGGATCGCCTTACTTACTAGAATGTAAGCTCCTTGAGGGTAGGGCTAGTCTTGCTTGCTTGTATTTGTATCCACAGAGTTTAACATAGTGCCTGGCACATAGAAGCATTTATTAAATGTGTCAGCTGTCTCTCTCTAACTCTCTCTCTCTCTCTCTCTCTCTCTCTCTCTCTCTCTCTCTCTCTCTTTCTCTCGTCTTTCTCTGCCTCTGTCTCTCAGTCTGTCTCTCTTTCCAAAGGTAAAACCTTATCTGCTGTTGAATGCCCTGGACTGTAACCAAATAGCCTCTCCTATTTCTTGTTGTTATTTACTGTCCCAGCTTCTAGCCTCTCCTGCCCTCTTCTCCCCTCCTCCTTCCTCCTTCCCCTCCCCTTTTTCTCCCTCCCCTCCTCTCTTCCTCCCTCCCTTCTCGTCTCTAATCAAATTGAAGAAATTCCTCAATCAATGTTAATCGGTCATTGGATGATGCCAACTGAAGGAACACAGAATTCTTAGTGATTGGCTGACTGAGGATCAGCTAATACCCTCTTGTGACCTATCAGTTAATCAACAAATATTTATTGAGCACCTACTATGTGCCAGGCAATAGGAATACAATGACAAAAATGAAAAGGTTCCAGTTCTCAAGCAATTTCCATTCTATTGAGAAAGATAATATGTACACATATAGCACCCTGTAGGGTGATTAATAGTTTGAGGTTCTAGGCATACACTAAGAGTACCTTGTCCTAACACTATAGTTCATAAACTCCTAAATGTTTATGTGTTCATAAATACATGTTTCTCATTAACATTGAGTTAGTAGATACAATTAATTCTTAGCAAAAGGTATTTACTAAGATGACGTAGTAAAATCATTAGCCCCCTAAACCTGAGGCACATTTTTCTGCAACCATGGGACATGGCAGTGAGGTACACATATAAAGAATGTATATGTCCAAAGCAACTTACAGGGCCTTGAAGTTCTTTCTCTCCTAGTGGAATCCTCACAAAGCTCTGGTTGGGTGCAGCATCTCTACTAGGTAGCTTGCTCATCTGGGCTCCCGGAGTCTGCTCCTCTTCACAGCTTGATTCTCATTGCCAGGAGTAGCTCTCTCGAGTCCATAGCTGGCTCTCTTTTCTGCTGCCAGATGTCCTGCTCTTTGAAACTGATTCTTCCTTCTAATGATTGCCTCTTTGTATCTATGTTTTTCTGGAGTGTGTATTTCTGCTCTCTCAACTGTGCCTCAATCTCTCAAATGGACTCTCCACCTGCTAGATAATGTGTCTTGTTTTCTGGGCAATAATCTTACTGAATCATGGCTGATTGGGGTGGGGTGGCAAAGGAGAGAGGAAAGAAAATTCCCCCTCTTCTCACCTTCTTGGAGACAGCAGTAAGGTACTCAACAGCAAGCTCTGGGCCTGAGCTTACCAGTACTGGTACTATTAAACTTTCTTAAGGGTTTAATTATTTAAAGTCCCCAGGGACATCCCCAGGGACATATTTTCAGCCCCAAGGGCTTCCCTCAGAGAAAAGCTCTTAGCTTTGTTAAGAAACCACTGGATGTTAACACTTTATTTACACGTTAACACCTCAGGAGATAAACCTTGAAAGGTGTGTGGAGGGGTGAGGGGGTGGGGAGGGGAAAACAGAGTCAAGATGGCAGAGTGATGGGAAACATTTTTGTCTTAGCTTACCCAGCACACCTCCTCTACAACAACCTAGAAAACTCAGCAGACCAAATTCTGAATGGGCCTGAATGGGAAAGCCAAGAAAAAGTCGCAGTGAGTCATTTTTCTAGCTCGAGGCAGCTTAGGAAGACATACCCAGAGGTCTGCCAATACTGGGGCAGAGGCTGGTGAGGAACATGGAGCTGCAGTAGGGGCAGGGAGAGATGGGCCGCATTCTAGGGCCCAAGGAGTGCCGCAGACTGGAAAAAAGAACAAAAACAGAGCACCAGGGTAGGAAGCAAGAGAGCAGAAAGAGGACCTGAGGGACCCCTGTACTAGCACTGGGAGCAGGAACAGGGGCTGTCTGGTACTTCTGTCACCCAATACCCAATTCCTGGTCCCAGACTTAGGGTGGAGAGGAGTGGTGATGAGCAAGTGGGTCCCTAGCTGAGCGCTGAGCACAGAACAAATGCCAGAAACTGAACTCCATGGCTCTGAGCCCGGGAGCAGAGTGATGACTCAGTCTTAATGTTTAGCCCAGTACATAAATCTGCAGAGGAACAAGCAGGGCAGGAGATGATTGTTGTTTATCCTTCCTTCTTGAAGAGGACCATGACATCAGGAAGGTGATGCCATGACTTGCAAGTGAATTGAATTTAAGTGAGGCAGGGCTGTGCAAAGTCACCAGCCTCACTTTCTCCTCCAGAGAAACCCTCTGGGTCCAGGGGCCAGAGATAGATCAGGACAACTGGAGATGGCCTTCGGGCAGGAGATTAAGACAGAAGGGAAACTGGCAATTCAGTTGCTGTGAACCCAGAAAACCTCCTAGCAGGTAACAGTGACTTAGGTAGCAGCAGTCTATGGAAACTCAACCACAGATCCTACATTGGGTAGGGAACTTGCAGAGCTCAGACCAGGAGGCAGTGAACACATCTTTCCCTGGATAATATTGTTCTGGAGACACTGAAAACTCTCAGACTGGCTGTAAAAGCAGAAGAAGGACGAAAAAGGACAGGAGCTCAGGGCAGCTAGGTGGCTCAGTATATAGATAGAGTACAGCACCTAGAATAGGAAGACTTCAATTCAAATCTGATCTTGGACACTGTAGCTTCGTGACCCTGGGCAAGTCACATAGCTTCTGTTTGCCTCAGTTTCTTTATCTGTAAAATGGGGATGATAATAATAGCACCTACCTCCCAGTGTGGTTGTGAGGATCAAATGACATAATATTTGTAAAGCACTTAGCACAGTGCCCATCAAAAAGTATAGATGTTAGCTTTTATGATCACCTATAAAAACCTATGGTTTTTTTTTGTTTATTTCCTGAGCTTTTCTAAAGTCAATTCTCTTTCAATGAACCTGGAAAATGCATTTTTGGGGGGCCGTAGTACAATACTCAGAGGTGTGCTGGAGCCACTTCTAACTGAAAGGTGATTGTTAAATTTTCTTGGTTGAGCGTTTACACCTCAGAAATTGCAAATGCTTCCAATTTGGCTTGATTTATTGATTAGTCAATTGCTTAGATTTAAGAGAGTGATGGGGAAAATGTTAATAATGCAGGTTATTTTTAGAGGGAACCCTACTCATATCAGATCTGGGTTAAAGAAAGAACAATATATATATTTAGAAGAGAATGAAAGTCTTCTAAATTTGTAAAGAAATAAGAGGGTGAGGAAATAGAATAAGGGGGAGGTATAAAAGGGTGTTTAGATGAACTGAAATGGGAGGATAAGGGAGGGATCTTGGGGGGGTAGGCTAAGTAATAGGAGGGCAATGTAGCAGATAGAAGTAAAGTAGAGGTGGGGCAGCTAGGTGGCGCAGTGGATAGATAGAGCACTGGCCCTGAAATCAGGAGGACCTCAGTTCAAATCTGATCTCAGATACATAATACTTCCTAGCTGTGAGACTCTGGGCAAGTCACTTAACTCCAATTGGCCCCCCCCCCCAAAAAAAGTAGAGGAGTCAGGAGGGATAGGAAATAAGGTATACACACAAACATAAGATAAAGATTAGGAATAGAATTTGCTAGGAAAAAAAGCAGGTGTAGTAATCATGACCTCAGTTAAACCTAAAATAGATTTAATTAAAAGAGAAAAATAGGGAAATTACACTATACATCAGCCATATTAATCAATATTGTTTTAGACAATTTAAAATAACTTGACAATGTAAGATTGGAATATTGCTGTGGTATAGGAAATGATGAGTTAGTGAACTTAGAAAAATATGGAAAGGCTTGGACTTATGAAGGAAGATGCTATCCACCTTCAGAGAAACAGAGGACAAATAAGTATGGTATGGCCTTACATAGATGCATATGAATGTATATGTCTATATGTGAGTATGATTATAGATATCTAAGTATATATGTATATGTGTAAGTGTATGTATGTGCATGTGTATATGTATACATGTGTGTGTATATATATATATATGTATACATGTGTGTGTATATATATATATATTATATATATACATATACTCATATGTATAAATATATCTGCACTTAATTTTAGCTTTTGGAGGAGGGGGGAGGAAGGAAGGGAGCAAAAAAACCAAGTAAAAAGTGCACAGCAGAGAACAAAAGAAAACTTACAAGGAAGCAAAGAAGAGATAGACAACTCTGAACACAATGTGTAGTATTCATTATATGGGCTTTCTTGAAATGGAAATTTATTGCTGTATATTTTGAATCCTTTCTTATGTTCTGCTATGCATATGGCAATGCTTTTTTCTTATTTTGTATTTAAGTTTTAGTATTTAAGTTTCAAATAAATTAATTAAAAAAAGAATGCAGATTAAACCTCAAAGGGTGTTGTGGGAACATTCTCTTCTTCCCAATCTCCCAAGAACTGATTGTTAAACATTTACCAGCACACCATTGATATTAGGCTCATATTGAATTTATTAATATAAAAAAAACCCTCCTGTTCTCCTCCTCTCTCCCCTTTTTCCTTTCAGTTCAACAACTGTTTGCAATGTGTGTAAGGCAGTGTGGTACAGTGGAGAGAGCAGAGGCTCTGGGTTCAAAAGTGATCTTGGACAAATATGTCTACCTCACAAAGATGAGGACCTCAGTTTCCTCATCTTTAATAATGAAGGGATTGAATTTGGCCTCTAAGGAATTTCCTAGCTCTAGGTTTGTGTTAACATTATCTTACTTCATTGGCTGTTGTGGGGCATAGGAGTAAATATAATCTCAGATCTTTCAGGAACTGAGTCTAAAAGGGCGATGAGACAAGAACAGAATTTACTACAAGGAAGAATGTGATATGTGCTATAAGAACACATACCTGTGCTCCCTTCCTCTCCTTTTACCTGTTGAATTCTTATCCATTTTTTGAAGCTCAACTAAAATTTAGCCTCCTCCAGAAAGCCTTCCATGTATTCCTGTGCTTAGCATTGGCTTTCACCTGGCACATCAGGCAACTCTTCTTTCCTTTCTTTTTGTGTTTGTAATGCTCTAAATGGGTAATATTGTGCATCATAGCTCTCTGTGTTTGTATCTCTCTACTAGGTTGTGAGAGCCAGTATAACACAGGTGGTCTCTTATCTAATCTTTGTATTTTACACAGTATTTCTTAGGCAGGAGTTCTTTAATAAAGGTGTGCTGAATAAATGAATGAAGTATAAAAAAATTAGAGGGAAAGGTCATAGCTGATTTTTGGATCAAGATACGCCTTTAAGGGTATGTGAGCTTTTGAAAAGCAGAGGTGTAGGGATAGGACATTTCAGAGGGGCATGATTTGAGTAAAAGACAAGGCTGGAAAGCATAGGGCATGTTTAGGGAATAGTGAATGATCCAATTTGACTGGGTCTGATGTGTATAGGGGAGTGATGAGAAATGTCTGGAAAGATAAGTTGGGGTTATAATATAGAAACCTTGAATACCAATAGAATTTGGATTTTATTCTGTAGGCAGCGAGGAGTCACTATAAATTTCTGGATATATGATTGGGCCCCCAGCTTTATAGGAAGACTACTTTGTCAGTAATATGTGGGATGGATTGGAGAGGGGACAATCTGGAGGATATCTGTTAGGAAATTATTACAGTAACCCAGACTAGAAGTGATGAGGACCTGAAAAAGGGTGCTGGCAGTTGGGATGGAGAAAAAGGGGAGAGATGCTAACAACATCCATCATTCAGTATTCAAAACCTTGGTCATCTTTGCTCCTTCCCCTCCCTTATTCTTCATATCAAATTGTTAGTTACCAAGGCCTGTGGGTTCTGTCTCTTCAATGTTTATCAGTACCTGTTCTTTCCTTTCCAAACCCATTAAAGATTTTATGACTTAGCCCCAACTCAGAGACTGAGAAAGTGACATTTCCAGGTATGGTGACCCATCATTCCCAGACTCTAATCTCCTGCCTTTTCAGGAAACCACTCTTTCCTGGTTTTCCTTCTACCTACCTGACCACTCCTTTGCCTCCTTTGCTGGATTGGCCATACAGATCATGCCCTCTAACCATAGGTGTCTCTCAAGGTTCTGCCTTGGGCCCTCTTCTCTTCTCCCTCTTCACTTGATGATCTCATTATCTCCCATGGATTTAATTACCATCTCTATGCTGATGATTCTCCAATCTCATAACTTCAACTGCATTTCCAGATGTCTGAAATCTTAGACATCTTAAGTTCCATATGTCAAAACCAGAACTCATTATCTTTTACCCTAATCCTCCTCCCCCACTCCCTCTGTCACATACACAGACACACAGACACAGACACTTAGAGGCACAGACACACACACAGACACACAGATACACAGACACAAAGACACACACACACACACACACACACACACACACACACACCCCTTCCTTATTCCTGTAGAGGGCAACACCATCCTCCCAATCTCTCAGGGTTGCAACCTAGGAGTCATCCTGGATTCCTCACTATCTCTAACTCCCACACCCCTATATTCAATCTGTTGCCAAGGACTGTCATTTTCACCTTTTCAACATTTCTCAAATACTTCCCCTTCTCTCCTCTGACACTGCCGCCTCTCTAGTGCAGACTCTCATCACCTCACACCCGCATTATTGCAATAGCCTACTGGTGGGTCTGTCTGCCTGAAGTCTCTCCCTACTCCAATCCATCCTCCATACAGCCACCAAATTGATTTTCTTAAAACACAGGTCTCATCATGTCACCCCTTTATTATATAGACTCCAGTGGCTTCCTATTGCCTCCAGGAACAAACACAAAATACTCTGGCTTTCAAAGCCCTTCACAACTTCACCCCATTCCTATCTTCTTATACCTTCCTCCCATACACATACTCTTAGATCCAGCAACTGGCCTCCTGGCTGTTCCATGAACAAGTCATTCCATCTTTTAGCACCAGGCCCTTTCTCTAGCTGTTTCCCAGGCCTAGAATGTTCTCCCTTCTCTGCTTGGCCTACTGACCTACCTGGCTTCCTTGAAGTCATAACTAAAATCCCCCCTTCTACAGGAAGCCTTCCCTAACCCTTCTTAATTTCAGTGCCTTCCTTCTTTTAGTTATTTCCTCTTTATATTGTATATATTTGTTTGTATGTTACCTCCCCCATTAGATTGTAATCTCCTTGAGGGTAGGGGCTGTCTTTTGCCTCTTTTTGTATCCCTAGAGCTTGGCATAGTGCCTAGCACATAGTAGGTGCTTAATAAATGTTTATTGATTGATTGTCTTCTAAGGCAACAGGACCTGCTTTTAAATCCTGTCTCTTATGTTTACTACTTGTGTGACCTTGGGGAACCCATTTAACCTTCTGAGTCTCAGTTTCTTCATCTGTAAAATGAGCAGATTGGGCTAGATAACAACTGAGATCTCTTCCAACCTTACATCTATAATCCTACCCAGAAGTCTGAGTGGCACTGATCTTTCATGATGGAGAGGAAAACCAAGGGCTGGAAGAACAGGGTGGTCTGTGGAAGGGAAGGAAAGGAGGCTGATTTGAAGAGAGACAAAGGAGCTAGCAATAATAATAAGGGAGAGAGCAGGCAATCTATATCCCTGGACTTCCCAGACAAAGCCATCTGCAGCACTGTGGGGAGCAGTGACATACAGCTTTGACAAAGCTTCAGATGGTGCATTCCTGGGTGTGTGGGGCCCATGGGTAGGGTAAGGCTGAACCCTAGTGGGCAGTACTGGGCAGTGCAGCAAGGGGAGCTGCATCAGGCAACGAAGTAGCTAGCTAGCTGCCAGCTAAATCACTGTTGCTGAGCTCAGTCAGCTTGGTTTGGGCAAGAATCCCAGTCCACATGGAGGCCTCATTGCTCACTGAGATCAATTAAGGGCTGTGTGAGCATCTCATCATCTGGCCATGGCAGTTTGGGCAGGATTGGAAATAGGTTGTTGTTGTTCAGTCATATCTGACTCTTCATGACCCCATTTGGGGTTTTCCTGGCAAAGATACTGGAGTGGTTTGCCATTGTCTTCTCCAGATCATTTTACAGATGAAGAACTGAGGCAAACAGGGTTAAGTGACCTGCCCAGAGTCTAGTAATTGTCTGAGGCCAGATTTGAATTCACAAAGATGAGTCTTCCTGACTTCAGGCCAGACACTCTATCCACTGTGCTGCATAGCTGCTGGGATTAGGTAGGGATGGAAACATATCATTTCTAGCTCCTGCCTTAAATCAGGGTAGCCTCCAGATCATCAAAGGTGGGTTAGGGTGTCTTCATGGCAGGAGAAAGGGAAGCCATAGGCTCCCCCAGTTTTTCTTGCATCACCTGGTAGTGGTGGTGGTGCCTACATGATTAAATGCATTTTTTTCCTGTGCCTTTGTCTGTCTGACCATCTGTTCTTGCTCGTTATTTCTTTGGTTCTGATGATTGCTCTGACTTTTTAATTAGAAGCAGCCTGCCATAGTGTTATGAGCACTGGATTTGAAGGACCTTGGTCCATAGCAAAACTAGTTACTTAGCTGTGTGATCTTAGTGAAGTCATTTTGGGTTTCTGTTTCCTTATCTGCAAAATGATGGTGTTAGCTTAGATGATTTCTGAAGCCCTTCCACAAATATGCTATAATCTAAATGCTATAATCTCAAGCTTCTTGTCTGTTATTGGATCTGGGTCCCTCTTTGTGTCTCCAGGTATTTATTCGGGTCTTTGTCTCTTTTCTTTTACACCCTGCTTATCCTCTTCATAACATCTTGGATCTAGTGCCTCTGGGTTGCCTCAGAGGAACAGCTGTGTTTTCTCATATTTTTCCTCCCGGATGAGTCAAAAGCTGGTTGCTAGGCTTTGTGTGTGGTGGAGGTGGGGTGGAGGCTAGAAACTGACCCAGGGTAGCTGAGAGTCCATTCCAGACCAAGTTAATTCAGAGAAGATGGGTGGAGGAGACAGGAGGGGGAGCTATGGCTAGGAGCTGGGGAGAGTTGGAACTTTGAACATAGATTTTCCAAAATAACTTGCTCATGGTCAGTGCTGGGAACATATCAGCAGCCATCTGGGAAGAGAAAGGAATGAAGGTTAGCCACCCACGTGGAGCTGTTACTGTCATTTTCGCTGTTAGTTACCATAACTAACATCCTTAGCCAGCAATCCTTGCCTTAATGACTTCTCCAGCCTGAATGTAGGAAGGACACGAGTCAATTCCTAGGCTGAAGTATTTATTATACACTGCTCTGTGCCTAGCATTGTGTTTAGTTCTGGGGGGTGGGGAGTGGGGAGGCAAAGACTTGAAAACATTTGTTGAGTTCATGTCATCTGAGAGATCAAATGCTTCTGCGATGGAAAAGCTAACACTTTAGTCATGAGAGAAGATATGTATGTAAGAAAATGAGTTAACTATTGATGAACAGCACAATCAAAGTGCTATAGGATTTCAGGGGAGTCAGAGGCCACTGGGGCAGACTGATTTCTTTTGAGTTGCTCACTTATCCCGATAGGGAGTAATATTTGTCTTGGCCACTCATGCAGCTTGAGGAGTATGTGTGGAAGGAGAAGGGACTGGCTCAGCTCTTTTCCTTGGTGATGGGGGTTCAGTGTTTGGTTTGGTTATAGATATGTGCGTCATTCTGGTAAGAGTATTTGTTCAGTGGTTTCAGTTGTGTTTGACTCTTCAAATGCCTTCCTCTTTCCCTCCTATCTACATGTTTCTGAGCAATCTCACTGGGTAATTTGAATAACCCAACCTAACTTCCAAAGGAGAGGCCAAGGATTGGAAAGGCATTTGGGGAGGGTGTAGGTGCTTACCTAAACCCTCAGACCCAGTGGGAGGTGCTGACCTATGCAAGAGATGCATTGTCCAGATGCTGGGTGAGAGAGGAGACATGAGATAGTGACTTACCATAAGCTTATATACTGAGGTCACCTATATAGTATGAGAAAGAAAATCCTTGGAAGATTTCATAAGGCGTTATTTGGGGCAACAGGAACTGTGTATAGGAGAAGACTTCACAATAACAGATATGTGGGTTGTTGTTTTTCTTTTTTTTGATATTAAGAAACCATTCTCCTGACACATTCTTGTAGGTGAGATTAGAGTTGGTCCCCTGGGATGGAGGATGAGCGCCATCTCCTGGAGAAGAGTTGAACTGCTGAATACAGATGCAGCAAATCAGGGGATGGAGAGTGGAAGGATTGAGAGTTGAGTGGAAAGAAGGAGCTACAATGTCTGGTGCTGGAAGGGAGACGATTATCATCTGCTGGGAGGGAGGTGACAGGAGCACCATTGAGGAGAGTTATAGAAGCACTATCGAGCAGTGTCTGAAGATGCCTTTGAAGAGTCATCAGTCAATAAGCATTCATTAGACATAAACATTTTTTAAGCATCTACTGTGTGCCAGGTACTGCATTACTAGGCACTGGAGAGAAGCAGGGACTTGCCCAAAGCAAGCAAAGCCATGAGGACAAAGGTGCCATGGAATGGAGCATTGATGATGATGGAGAAGGGGAGGGAACAAACCTTGATAGCTCCCCATAGAAACAGGGGTGTTTGTTTACATTAACTTGTAAATACATTTGTTCACATCTTCAGCTTTGTAAGCCAATGTACTTATAAGGGAAACTGGTAAATATACTTAGGGGAGTGTCAGGTAATGAAGTTCCAGGAGGAATAATTGAAGTAGAGAAATAAGAGGCCTCTAAAGTATCTAGGGCAACTAGGTGGCACAGTGGATAGAGTGCTAGGCTTGGAGTCAAGAAGACCAGAGTTCAAATCCAGCCTCGGACACTTACTAGCTGTGTGACCCTGGGCAAATCGCCTAACTCTCTTTGCCTCAGTTTCCTCATCTGTAAAATGAGCTGGAGAAAGAAAAGGCAAACCACTCCAGTATCTCTGCCAAGAAAACCCCAAATGGGCCACAAAGAGTTGGACATGACTAAAAATAACTAAACAACAACAAAAGTGGATCTAGGGCCTTTACATCAGGAGGAAGTCTCTGACTCTTGCTTTCCAAGCCTCAGGCCTTTCTCAGTACAGAATTAGAATCTCAGTAAGTCAGACTTGGAAATAACCTTAGTGGTTATGTAGTCCTGTACCTGTGAAGGAATCCCTTCTATCACATCCCAGCAAATGGAAATCTAGCATTACTTTTTTTTTTTACTTTATTTTTTATTAATTTATTTTGATTTATCAGCAATCACTTCCATAAGCTTCTGAGTTTTAAATTTTTCTCCCCCTCCTTTCCCCAGTCCCTCCCCAAGATGGCGCACAATCTGATATAGGCTATACATATACATTCCTATTAAACATATTTTCACATTAGTGATGTTGTAAGGAAGAATTAGAACCAATAGGAGGAACCGCAAGAAAGAGAAAACAAAATACAACAGAAGAAAAAAATGGCAAATACTATGCTTCGATCTGCATTCAAACTCTATAGTTCTTTCTTTGGATGTGGATAGCATTTTCCATCATGAGACCTTTGGAGATGTCTTAGATCCTTGCATTACTGAGAAGGGCTAAGTCTATCAAAGTTAGTCATCACACAATGTAGCTGTTACTGTGTACAATGTTCTCCTGGTTCTGCTCATTTCACTCAGCATCAGTCCATACAAGTCTTTCCAGGTTTTTCTGAAGTCCATCTGCTCACCATTTCTTATAGCACAATAGTATTCCATTACATTCATATACCACAACTTGTTCAGCCATTCCCCAATTGATGGGCATCCTCTCAATTTCTAATTCTTTGCCACCACAAAAAGAGCTGCTATAAATGTTTTTGTATGTGTGGGTCCTTTTCCCATTTGTATGATCTCTTTGGGATACAGCCCTAGAAGTGCTATTACTGGGTCAAAGGTATGCACATTTTTATAGCCCTTTGGGCATAGTTCCAAATTGCTCTCCAAAATGGTTGGATCATTTCACTACTCCACCAACAATGCATTAGTGTTCCAATTTTCCCACATCTCCAACATTTATCATTTTCCTGTTTTGTCATGTTGGCCAATCTGACAGGTGTGATGTGGTACCTCAGAGTTGTTTTGATTTGCATTTCTCTAATCAATAGTGGAAATCCAGCATTACTTGAAGATTGCTAATGAGGTGGAAGTCACTACCTACTGAGGCATCCCATTCCACTTTGGGGGAGTTCTAGTTGTTAGGAAACATTTCCTTACTTTGAGAGTAAATCTTCCTGATCGTAATCCTAGTTTAGTCCTTTTGGGTCAAGCAGAACAAGGTTAATTCCTCTATATGAAAAAAAACCTTTGAATATTTCAAGACATTTATCATGTTGTCTCTAAGTTTTATCTTCAAGCTAAACACCTCCAGTTAATTTAATAGAAACACACAGAGCAGGGCGTCCAGTCCTTTCACTATCCTGGTCCCCCTTCTCTGGGCATACTCCAGTTTATCAATGGCCTTACTAAAATGTGGTCCCAGAACTGAACACAAGTCTCTAGAAGTCGCCTGTCCCTTCATCTCCTTTATTACTTCTGCAGGATATGACACTATTGGTCACCTTCTGCTGGCTCTTATGACACTACTGTCTTGTCCTCCTTTTATTCTTTTGACTTCTTCTTAGTCTCCCCTAACAGTTGCCTTCCTGAATGATCATCCTTTATTTATTTTATATGGCAATGTGCATGCCTGGGTATCTCTATCATTGGTCTCTCGAGTACATAAGACTGGGTTAAATACCCAATTCTCCATTTTATAGGGGGTGATTCTGGAGCTGGGGGCACAGGATAGGCAAGAAAAGCAGAAACAGAATTCAAATTTTTACTCCTCTGATGCCTGATTTCTTATTATATCACTATCCCTGCAAACCCAGAGATAGTTACATGGGGTTCATGGCCTCTTTTAATTGATCAGTCAGTCAAGAATTATGCTGGGCTCTGGGGAGAGGAGTACAAAGAATGAAACAATCCCTATTTTCAGTGAGCTTACATTCTAATGGAGGAGACAAGTACATATAAGCATATATGTAGCAACAACATAAAGTGTGTGTATATACATACACAGTATACATATACATATATGCACATGTATATATTATATATATATAGTAGTTAAATGCAAGGTTGTTTGGAGGGAGGGCACTCAAATTTGGGGAGATCAGAAAAGGGTTCACGCCAAGGATGGTACCTGAGCTGAATCTTAAAGGAAGAGAAGGGCTCTATGGGGTGAAGGGAAAAAGGAAGTGCTTTTTCTCTTACTGTCTCCGATGCCTGGGATTCTCTCACTTCTCACCTACTCCTCTTGGCTTCCTTCAAGTGCCAGCTAAAATCCTACCTTCTACAGGGCATCTTTCATTCTTTCATTCCAGTGCCTCCCCTCTGTTAATTATTTTCTATTTATCCCATATATAGCTTGTTTGTACATGTGTGTTTATTTGTTGTCTCCCCATTACAGCCTTGAGAGCAGGGGCTGTCTTTTGCCTTCTTTTGTATTCCTGGCATTTAGCACAGTGCCTGACACATGGTAGGCTCTTAATAAATACTTATTGGCTGACTAATCCAGGTGTGGAAGACAGTTCGTGTTAAGACACAGAGATGGAAGATGGTATGTTGGAACAGAGAGAATCCCAGTTTGGCAACATCACAGATTGTGGGAAGGGTAGTAACATACATTGAAACTGGAAAGATGGGTTAAGTCCAGATTGTATAGGGCTTTAAAAGCTAAATTGGGCAGTTTATATTTTGTGCTAGAAGCAATAGGAAGCCAGAAGAGTGGGTTAAATAGGGGAGTCATACGATTTTATGTATAATTGCATCAGATCACAAACTCCTTTCCAAGGTGGGGCTCTGACCCTTGAGAATGGCATTGTATAGTAGAAAGAGGAGAAAGGTTCCAAGACTTGCTATCTGTGTGACATTGGACAAGTCACCTCATCTCTTTAAGCTTTATTTTCTCATCTGCTTAATGGAGATAATCTCTTCCCTGCCTACCTTACCTCACCAGGCAGCTGTGAGAAATAAATGAGATAATATGTTTTGTAAGCCAGAAAGCACAGTACAAACACAATGTATTAATATTATCTTGTTCTCATGTCTCTCAATTGTTATTATTATTGTTGTTGTTATTACTATTAGCTTACACAGGTATATGCTTGCCTGGATGTCTCTATAGACATGCTCCACACTCCTGTGGGGTTCAAACACCTGGTGGGCCAGGCAGCTGTAAGGCACGTGGCTACTCGCCTCCACGGACATGCATGCTTCCAAACACATGCTTGAATGATGAGGACGGCCCTCTTCATGCCAGAGCCTCATGATTCAGAACAGATACACTCTTCTTGCCCTCGTGATGCCCAACAGGAGACAGGTGATTCCCCTCAGGCGCTAATGGGCGGGTGGGAAGGAAGTTGAGTCAACAGGCATTTATTGAGTTCCTGCTGTGCCAGGCACTGGGATACATTAACAAGAAATTCTTTTGCTTGTTTCCTGATGTCAGTAGCTGGTCTCTTCATCTTCCTTGAACTTTATGGCACATGACACTGTTGACCAGTACCTGGCCAGGAACCCTAGATGAAACCATTCATTGGTTTTCCAATCTCAAACCCACCTTCAGTCTGTCAAGAAACCTGGTCGATGGTTGACTTTTGGATGGTCTTTATCAGGGGTGGGGAACCTGCAGCCTTGGGATTTGTTCTGTAATACTTGGACTCAGTCAGAAGGCCTTACCCAAGGACCTAGAAAGCCACGTATGGCCTCGAGGCCATAGGTTCCCCACCCCTGGTCTACATTCTTATGTTCCCTCACTGAAGGGGCACAGAGAGGAAGCAAGAAACCTCATATCAAATATAGACATTTTTTTTCCATTTACCCCGAGCTTTCTTTTTTTTTGGCAATTGGGGTGAAGTGACTTGCCCAGGATCACACAGCTAGTAAGTGTCAAATATTTAGTCTGAGGCTGGATTTGAACTCAGGTCCTCCTGACTTCAGGGCCAGTGCTCTATCCACCTTGCTGACCCCCTCCTTTTTTTCTTTACAGACCTTCCTTCCATTCAAAATCCTTCCTCACCTACCTGTTGCAGTGTGTGACATCTGCCATTAGAGAATAATTCCTTTATGATAAGCCTTCTCCCCCTCTCCTTTTAAAATGTAAATCTGAATCATAAGTGTAGTAAGTCTTAGGATCACAGAAGCCTTGGATCTGGAAGGGACCTCAGAGAGAAATTAATTGAACCTGTACTTAAGTAGGAATATTCTCTGTAGCACCCCCCTCAAACAATCATGCAGCCTTCACCTAAATACTCTTAGTGAAACAGAGCTCACTGTTATCTGATGCAGTCCATGCTACTTTAGGTTACCTCTAGTTCTTGTGAAGTTTTTTTTTCTATATTAAGGCTAACTCTACCTCACTGCATTTTCCACTCATTTTCCTTGTTCTACCTTCTGAAGCCAAGCAGAACAAACCTAATTTCTCTTCTATGTGGTAGACCTTTGCATTCTTGAAAGCAGTTGCATATGCCCTTAAATCTTCTCTTTTCCATGCTAAATGTCCTTAGTTCCTCCAACTCAGCCTTATAAGATATAATTTTAGGCCTTTCATGATCCTGGTTGGACTCTTATGAAGAGCTCCAGTTCGTTAGTGTCTTTACTAACATAGCAACCAGGGACCCCAGAAAGCTACCCAAATTCTAAATTGTTAGTTGCTTAGAATCCTCTCTACCAATATGTTTACTTTGACTATTGAGCCAAAGAACACACAGTTCAAAGCAAAAGCATTTAATGAAATTGCATAGCAATAAAAATAACAACAGAACATTCTCCTTATAAGCCCACTCTCCCACAAACACAGAGAGAATCACCAAATTTGAGAGTTTTAAAGAACCTCAGGAACCATCTCGTTTAACCCATACCTGAAAGTAATCTCCACTAGAATGTACCAAACCAGTGGTTGTCTAGCTTCTGCTTGGAGATTTCTGACATGGTGGTCAGGAGGGTGAAGTGGAGAACTAGCTATCTCTTAAGGCAGCCAGCTCTACTTGTGGACAGCTCTAATCATTAGGAAGTTTTTAGTGACATTAAAGAACAGGTAGATGGTATGGTGGTGCAATGGTTAGAGTTCTGGGCCTAGAGTCAGAGAAGATTCCTCTTTGTGAGTTCAAATCTGTCCCCAGACACTTATTAGCTGTATGACCTTGGACAAATCACTTAACCCTGTTTGCCTCAGTTTTTTTCCATCTGTAATATGAGCTGGAGAAGGAAATGGCAAACCACTTCAGAATCTTTGCCAAAATAAAAAAAAATCAAATCTGACCTCATCTGCCCCTCATCTTTAGAGGCTGCCAGAGGCAGTGGTCCCAGGCATATGACAGAACATGCCTTTTACCATAGACTGCACCAATGGTACTCGTGCCAGCCCATCCTGCCACCTGTACTCCACAGTAATTTTCCTGATATGCCACCTTCCCCTAGAAAATGGGTGATGACAGCCACCAGTAGAACACTGATGGGGTAATTAGGAAAAAGCTGGATGATTCATCATCCCCAATAATCAAAGATTGCTAAATGGTAATATTGGAACCACTTGTCTTCTATGTCACAAGTAGTTTTGCACTGTAAACTGCTAAGAGTAGGGATTCTGACTTTGTATTTGTATTTGTATCCCCACCACTAGCTAACACAGTACCTGGAATGATAATAACAAATAATTTTTTTTTTGGCTCTTTGGGTGATTCATTTTTTTGAAACTTTGATGTATCAACAATCACTTCCATAAGCTTCTGAGTTTAAACTTTTTCTCCCCCTTCGTCCCCACCACCCTCCCCAAGACGGGAACAATCTGAAAGAGGTTATACATTTACATTCCTACTAAACATATTCTTACATTAGTGATGTTGTAAGTAAAAATTAAAACCAATAGGAGGAATCATCAGAAAGAGGAAACAAAACTCAACAGAGGAGAAAAAAAATAGCAATTCAATTTCCAAAGTTCTTTCTTTGGATGTGGATAGCATTTTCCATCATGAGGCCTCTGGAATGTCTTAGATCCTTGTATTGCTGAGAAGGGTTAAGTTTGTCCATATTAGTCATCTCACAACTTGGCTGTTTCTGTGTATAACATTCTCTTGGTTCTGCTCACTTCACTCAGCATCAGACCATATAAGTCTTTCCAGGTTTTTCTGAAGTCTGCCTGCTCATCATTTCTTATAGCACAATAGTATTCCATTACATTCTTATACCACAACTTGCTCAGCCATTCCCCAACTGATGAGCATCCTCTCAATTTCCAATTTTTTGCCACCACAAAAAAAGCTGCTATGAATATTTTTGTACACGTGGGTCCTTTTCCCATTTGTATGATCTCTTTGGGATATAGCCCTGGAAGTGCTATTGCTGGGTCAAAGGGTATGACATTTTTTTTTTTTGCTTTTAGGCAATTGGGGTTAAGTGACTTGCCCAGGGTCACACAGCTAGTAAGTGTCAAGTGTTTGGTCCGAGTCTGGATTTGAACTCAGGTCCTCCTGATTTCAGGGCCAGTGCTCTATCCACTGCTCCACCTAGCTGCCCCTGGGTATGCACATTTTTATAGCCCTTTGGGCATGGTTCCAAATTGTTCTCCAAAATGCTTAGATCATTTCACAACTCTACCAACAATGCATTAGTGTTCCAATTTTCCCACATCTTTTCCATCATTTATCATTTTCCTGTTTTGTCATGTTGGCCAATCTGATAGGTGTGATGATTGTTTTGATTTGCATTTCTCTAATCAATAATGATTTAGAGCATTTTTTCACATGACTATAGATGGCTTTAATTTCTTCACCTGAGAACTATCTGTTCATATCCTTTTACCATTTATCAATTGGGGAATGGCTTGTATTCTTATAAATTTGTCTTAATTCTCTGTATATTTTAGAAATGAGGCCCTTATCAGAGAGACTGTTTGTAAAAATTCTTTCCCAATTTTCTACCTTCCTTCTAATCTTAGTTGCATTGGCTTTGTTTGTGCAAAAACTTTTCAATTTAATGTAATCAAAATTATCCATTTTGCTTTTCGTGGCATTCTCTGTCTCCTGTTTGGTCATGAATTCTTCTGTTCTCCATAGATCTGATAGGTAAACTATTCATTGCTCTCCCAGTTTGCTTATAGTATCAGCCTTTATATCTAAGTCCTGAACCCATTTTGACTTTATTTTTGTGTATGGTGTGAGATTTTGGTCTATGCCTAGTTTCTGCCATACTCTTTTCCAGTTTTCCCAGCAAATAATAATTTTTGACTGAAAAAAATGCTGTGTGACCCTAGGGAAGTCACTTAACCCTGTTTGCCTTAGTTTCTTCATCTGCAAAATGAGCTGGAGAAGGAAATGGCAAAACACTCCAGAATCTTTGCCAGGAAAGCCCCAAATGGGGTCACAAAGAGTCGAACATGAATAAAAACTCAACTGACATTAAGGTAAATTTGACTCTTTGCAATTCTCCTCCCTCCACCATTGCTTCTGATTTTGCCCTTTGAGGCCAAATAAAACAAATCTAATTTGTCTTTCACATGATAACCCTTCATATACTTTTATACACCCATCATATTCCTCTTAAGCCTTCTTTTCTCCAGGCTAAACATTCTATGTGCCTTTAACTGAACCTCATATGAAATGGACTCAGGGCCCTTCCATATCATAGTTACCCTTCTTTGGACATTCTCCAGCTTCTCAATATCTTTCTTAAACTGTGGTGCCCAGAGCTGGGTACAATACTCCGTATGACAGTAAGGAGGGCAGAGTAAAGTGGGATGATTGCCTCCTATTCCTGGAAACTATGGCCCTCTTGATGCAGACCAAAATCACAATTGTTTTTCTGGCTGCTACATCACACTGGCTCTGGTTGAGTTTGAGAGATGAGAATGCCCAGATTCTTCTCAGAACAACTATCTGACCTTGCCCCAATCTTATACTTGTGAAGATGATTTTTTTTGTAACCAAGTACAAGACTTTGCATTGATTTCTTATTAAATTTCATCTTGCAAGATTTCTCCAATGCTCTAGTCTATCAGTCATTAAATGTTTATTAAGCACCTCCTACATGTCAGGCATTGTGTTAAGTGCTGGGGACACAAAAAGAAGCAAAAGATAGTCCCTGTCCTCAAGGAATTTATAATCTAATGGGGGAGATGACAAGCTAAATCTATCTATCTATCTATCTATCTATCTATCTATCTATCTATCTATCTATCTATATCTATATCTATATCTATATCTATATCTATATCTATATCTATATCTATATCTATATCTATATCTATATCTATATCTATATCTATGAACAAGCCACATATTGTATAAATAGGACATACTTAAGAGAAGGAAACCATTAGAATTAAGAGGGGTTGGGGGAAAGCTTCCTGTAAAAGATAGGATTTTAGTTGAGATTTAAAGGAAGCCAGGAAAGCTAGTAGGTGGACGTGAGGAGGGAGGGCATTCCATACATGAGGGACAGCTAGAGAAAATGCCCAGAGCATTTAGCCAGTCAAGATCCAAGACAGATAGGTGGCACAGCGGATGGAACACTGGGCCTGGATTCAGGAAGATTTGAGTTCAAATGTGGTCTCAGACACTTATTAGCTTTGTGAACCTGGGGAAATCACTTAACCTTTGTTTTACCTTAGTTTCCTCACCTGAAAAATGGGGATGATGTTAGCTCCTCCATCTCAGGGTTGTTACAAGATCAAATGAAATAATGGATGTAAAACATTTCATAGATTCTAAAGCACTGAATAAATTCCACTGCTCTTATTACAATCCACATGGATTCTGACTTCCTCATCCAGTGTGTTAATTATACCTTTGTGTCATCTGCATATTTTGTGAGCATACCATCTACAACTTTATCCAAGTTATTCACAAAAACATTAAACACAGCTAAACACTCTCATTGAGAAGACAGAAGATGAATAGGGATCACTCACGCAGCATATGTATGTGGTGAACATTTATGGCCAAGGTACATTCATGGAGTGGTAATTCCATCTCCAGCTCTGCAGAGATGCTGATGATATCTTCAGGTTATGTCATGATGCTTCTCTTTGCTCTAACTGATTCCTACCAGGCTTTGAATTTCTGCTCCAGATGGTCTTGAGATAACCAGCCCTCTTCAGGTTAACCTAATACCCTGTCCACTACCCATTAGGATGCTGTGGTTAGTAAACCTCTTCCAGGCAAGGAAGGTCTACAGCCACCTCCAATCAACCACTGTAGGTTGCTATGGTTGTTGTCTTTCCCTTGTAGGGGAGGGTGGTGCCTCTTTTAGCTGTGATTGTTCAGTTGTTTTCAGTTGTGTATGACACTTTGTGACCCCATTTGGGGTTTTCTTGGCAAAGATACTAGAGTGGTTTGCCATTTCCTTCTCCAAGTGAATTGCCCAGGGTCGCATAGACAGTAAGTGTCTGGAGCTGGATTTGAACTCAGAAAAATGAGTCTTTCTGACCAGGCCTGGCTCTCTATCCACTGTGCTACCTAGCTGCCCCAGCTATAGATACAGTATTCAGTAAATATGTTATCATTAGTTCCAGTTGTAATTCTATCCTCTAATCACTGGATATTGCTGTACCTAGCAAGCCTTTTTGCCTGCAGAAAAGTGCTGTTGTTCTCCTTAGTGAGGTTTCTCAGCCAATGTCTATGAAGCTCTTCTCTTCATCCAGACTGTCCAAGAAGGCAGCAGATGCCCTGGTTAGGATCACAATTTGCTCTTTGAACTCTTCTTTCTTTTATTATTATTATAATATTATTATAATTAGAATTAATATAATTAAAATCTTATTATACTCTTTTATTATTTCATCTGTTCAACTTCAGTTCAATTCCCATCTGGCTGATGGTCAGAAATCCATTTTAGTTGTGGGATCTTAGAATATTCTTTTGGTTAGGGAAACTATTCTTAAGGATTCATATCCTCAGGTAGAAAAAAGAGCTAAAATTGGTGAGTTGAAGGAGATGAAACTGGTGGTATAACTAGTGTGAAAGTCATTTTCAACCATCATGCTCCTCTGTTCCCTGCCAAACCCAAAGGGCTAGGCTGAATGGAGATGATTGAAAAGGCTGATGGCCTTTGGCATCATACTTCTCTCCATCAATACAGCACAGGCTGGTTTATTATTGATCTTTCTTAAGAAATAGGTGTCACTTAGAACTGAATATAACATTCCAGATGAGTACAGTGGAATGATCCCCTTCGCTGCTGCGGATTTTTTTGATTTTTTTGGATTTGTGGTTTTATCAATCACTTTCTCCACTTATGCTCATGGCAACCCCTCAACTCCTTAATAGATGGTCCTTGTTAGTTACAATGACCAAAAAAGACATCACGTGGTTGGCCAGTGTTCTTGTGATGACATTCTCCAAATTTAGTTGGTTCTTCAAATGTTGGTCATATAGTCAATCTACATTCCTATACTTGAAGCATTTACAGCTTTCATTTCAGGAGCATAACCTTCAATCTCCACAATATAATGCAATACAAGAGCAGGACATTCGTGAAGATTCTGTACACTGCTTCTTTTAGGCAGCCTAAGATCTAAGAAGCTTTTTTTGGCTGCCATGTGACATTGTTGGCTTATACTGAGTTTGCCATCCTAAATCTTTTCCCCCCCATGTAAACTGTAATTCAGTCATTGTATCTAGTCTTTCCCTGCCATATACTTTTGTAGTTGAATTTTTGAACCCAAATATAGGAATTTACATTTACTCCTATTAAAATTGATTATGTCAGATATTGCCTATTGTTCCATTCTATCAATATTTCATTTGAATCCTGACTCTGTCATGTACTGTGCTAGCTATACTTCTTAGCTTTGTGTCATCTGCAAATTTGACAAACATGTCATCTATATCTTCAGGAAAGTCATTAAGGACGCTAAGGGCAGATCCCTACGGTATTCCACTACAGATGTCCCTAGGGATGAACATTAATCCATAAATTGCTACCTTCTAGGACTAGCCCTTCAACTAGTTCTCAATCATGAGATTTTGTCAAATGCTTTGCTGACATCCAGATACATTGTGCCTATGGGTGTCATTGGTCAACCAGCTTAGCTTCCCTTTAAAAAATGGAAATTAAATTAGTCTACCACGATTTGTTTTTGAGCCCATACTAGCTGTTAGTAATCCTGGTTTCCCTGTCTATGGGTCTACAAACTACACCTCAAATAATCTGTTCTAGAATGCCTCAAAGAATTTAAATTAAGCTTGCTAACTTATGGTTTGAAGAATCTATAGTCTTGCTGAAAATTGGGCTGGCAATTGCCTGTCTTCAGTCCTATATCACTTCTCCTCCTCCCCAGTATATTTTCAAAGCTCACTGATAGACACTCAGCAGCCATATCCAGAAACTCTTTCAGTTTCTGAGGATGTAGTTGATCTGGGCCTGGGTGACTTGAACTCATTGAGGGATATAAGGTATGCTCTTACTACCTCTTCATTTATCTTATGTTTCAATTCCTACTTAATCATTTTGGTTCTACCATTTCTCAACTGAAGATTATTTTTCTTAGAGAACTAGGAGATGAGTAGTTCTTCCTTCTCTCTATTGTCCATTATCATCTTGTCATGTACCCTAGTGAATAACATTTTAGTGAAAATGAGTTTTTAGATCTTTTTGGTGGAAGATTGGTCCTGGGTGAGAAAATGGGGGCCAAGGACATCAAAATGCCCAGAGACAAATTTCATAGACTTTCAAATATGTTCCGAGGCTTCCCTTGGAGGCAGTCCACAGCTGCCTCTGAGATCTTCCCCTGGGAGCATGGGGAAGGGGTGGGGAGTAAACTGGTGAATCTTGCTCAGTCATGGTCAGGAGACCTAATGGTCCCTGATGGTGCCATCTTAATAAATCTCCAGGGATATCTTGATATAGTAGAAAGAAAAATGAACTGTGAGTCATGAGATCTAAGCTGGGTTATAGTCATTATTTGGGTGGGTGCTTCTGAACTCTCTGGACCTCAGGGGAGGTGCTCCCTCCATGTTTCTTACTGGGTCAATTGTTGTGCTGTAAGAATTCCATTATTGAAGGGTGGAGAGGAGAGAGGCTGTCCCCCCATCCCAATTGCACTGTGAAAGAAGAGCAAATGAAAAGGTGAAGAGGGATGCTGTCTTAAGAGCTGGGGTTTTCCTCCTTAGTTGCCTCTTTTATCAACCGCCAGAGATGACTCCTTGAATTAATAAGAATGATTACCCTAGCACTGAGCTGGCTAGCTCGCTTTTGTGACTGATCCTTTATCTGGCCATTGGCTAGCTGCTCTATAATTCCATCTAGTTGATGGAGAAACTTCCTGATACTTTATGAGAGAGCAAGGAAGTGTACCTTTACCCTTTTATAAGGTATGAAGTTTCACATCCTCTGTAATCTGCACAGAGGTAACTCAAGGTATGAGCCATTCAAGATCTCTTGCCCTTTACAAGGTACAAAATGATCCACTCATCATCTAAAAGGGGGCACTTTTTACAAGGTATGAACTCATCTACTACTCCTGGGGGCAGATCATTAATATCTCAGTCTCTATTACCTCCCTTTTCATTCTATAATCTCCTCAAGTGGTCTAGAGGGCACTCACCCAACTGATCAGTTGTCCCCCTAATAACTTAAACACATCAGTTTCCTCCTCTGTCAAATGAAAGAGTTGTTGACATTCTATGAACCTATGAGCCTCAGACCAAACCTGATCCCATGTGATTTTTGGGATGGAGACCGATTCCAAAGTGCATTTCCATAGTGCTCAGGTTAGAAAGGTCCCATGGGAAGGGCTTGAAGTTTAATGACATTAGGTATAGAGATTCCAAAGTTCCACACCACCACACCCTGTAGCTCTTAGGTATTAGAGGGCTACAAAGGGAGGCATTATTCCTTTGAGAAGGGTTGGCAGGGGGAGAGAACTATATATGTGTATACAGATGTGTGAGGGGACAGGCTATGTACTTGCATGCACTAATGCAAGAGTCTATTTGTGTGTACACAGGTGTGAGAGGAAGCTAGCTATACATGCCCATGTATGTGCATGGGGCTGGGGAACATAAGCAAGCTAACAAAATACTCGTGGAATTCTATGTTAGAATAAAAAGTTAGACACGTGTAAGAGTACTTACTACCTGTGTGACTTTGGACCAGTCATTTGAGTTTAGTATCTTTGTCTGCAAAATGAGATGGTGGTCTAAGGACCTCTAAGGCCCCTTCCAGATCTTCATCTAAGATCCTGTGAGTATAGGGGAGGCTGTTATCACCACGTCTTTTTTTTTTTTAAAACAGTGAAAAACTTTAGTGTATGTGGAACAAGCTGGTTGGACATACTTTAGAAAATTCTAATCTTTTTGACATCATAGTCTGGGGCAAGTTTGATGTGAATCTTTTTCTCTTAATCAGGTTGTATTGTTGCATTGACCTTGACCACACTGATGTCACTCAACTTCTTCACAGCCTACTTGATCTGATGCTTGTTGACTTTGACATTAAGGGTACTGTGATCTTTAATCTTCATTGCAGTCAGAGGAAACTTGATAAGAACAGAGTGACTAGGCTTGTCCTCCAAAGAGCACTTTTTCCAGGTGAAGTGTGTTGAATTGCTGAAAGGTAGGGAAATGTTAAGATTTTAGCCTTGTGACTATGTACACCACTCATCCCTGCCTTTTTGGCCCACAAGGCTTTTATCTTGGCTTCTGTCTTGGAAGGGCAAACACTTACTACTTTACTTTTGGCACCATCTTAGCGGAAAGGCCTTAGTTTCTATGTCTCAGGAATCTCAGACCTTCCTTTTTTGGTATGATTGCCATGGAAATGCCTGTTGGCTCATCCTTTCTCAATCTCTCTCTCTCTCTCTCTCTCTCTCTCTCTCTCTCTCTTCTCTCTCTCTCTCTCTCTCTCTCTCTCTCTCTCTCATCTTCACTCCCTTAACTATGGTGTGAACTTCTGCTTGAAGATTGGTTGCCTTTGATCTAGACCCTTTCTTTCCTCAGTTTCTCCATCCTAGTAGGTGTTCTTGTCTCTTTTCCATATTCACTGCCTCCCTTAGTCACATAATACCTTGATTCCTTTTCTTTCAGGGTCAGAAAAATTTTCCTGTTGTCTAACCTACATCATGTTGAAGCTGCCAGAGTGCTGGTGATAGTGAAGCAATGACTGGGGAGGGAAAACCCCAGGTTGCACAGCCTTATACTTACTAGTAGGAACAGACATTAGTTATTTCTCAAATGACCAGAAGGTGGAGGTGTTGTTGCAGGAATAGCAGGCTCAGGGCTGTCCTGTTCCTCCTCTCAGGTTTCTGAAGCCTGGGCAGATGGGACTACTTCTTCAAGGAAATAAGAGCTCACCTTTCTATAGCACTTTAGAATTTACAAAGCAGTTCCCTTGGAACAGCATTGGGAGGTATCACAGAATGTCAGAGCTGGAGGGATCTTAGAGATCATGGATCAAAAGGAATCTCAGGGTTGGAAGAAGCCTCAGAAGTGAAGTCATTCTGTTCAACCCATACCTCATTTTAGAATGCTGCAGTGAGGCTCAAAGAGACTTACTTAAGGTTACCTAGCTAGTAAGGAGACAATCCAGGACTAGGGATTGTATTTCTGACACGCTTAGATGGCACAGTAGGCAGAGTGTTGGATCTGCAGTCAGGAAGACCTGAATTCAAATCTTGTGGCAGATGCTTATTAGCTGTGTGATCTTAGGCAAGTCATTAGCCTCCATCTGCCTCAGTTCTCTAAAATGAGAATAATAGCTCCAGTCTCCTAGAGTTGTTATGAGTGTTAAATGAGGTAATTTAAAAAGTGCTCTGCGAACTTTAAGGGCAATATGATGATTTGTACGTGGGGCTTAGAGCAATGCTGACACATAGTAGGTGCTTAATAAATATGTACTAACTGATTGACTAGAATCTAGGTCTTGTGAGGCCAAATCCAAGGCTCTTGCCACTACGCCAGACTGCCTCCATGGGCAGGTATGTGAATATTATTATCCTCATTTTAGAGATAGGACATTGAAGCCCAGAAAAGTTAAATGACTAGAACAGGGGTGGGGAACCTGCAGCCTCAAAGCCACATGTGGCCCTCTAGGTCCTCAAGTGTGACCCTTTGACTGAATCCAAACCTCACAGAACAAATCCCCTTAATAAAAGGATTTGTTCTGTAAAACTTGGACTCATTCAAAAGGCTGCACCCAAGGACCTAGAAGGCCACATGTGGCCTCAAGATCTCAGGTTCCCCACCTCTGGACTAGAGCAAGAGGAACACAGGACACCCAAGAGCTAGACCCAAACTCAGATTTTTTTGCTCTAAATTCAAAGTACTTTCTCACTACCCCCCCCCCCCACGTTGGTATCTGGTCAGTAGAACTTGGAGACAGCAGCATAGGATCCAGGAAGCAGAGGCTCTTGGGTTGTTGCTGGGGTGATGAGGAAGGGTTCAGAGGACCCAAAGAGATAGGACCTTAGTCCCCTAAATGGGATCTGGTCTTATGCGCTGTCTTTTGATTAGCAATATGGTTCCTCCACCTCTCCCAGTCACACTGCATTAATATCCACCCCATCCCCATCTTCTGTGTTGTCCCAACTTCTCTTCAAGCCCCATGGAGTTCAATAGTGCACAGCTCTTTCTCATCCAGGAGCTGCCCTCAGTCACGCAGCACTGCCTAACTCTTACCGAAGTTTGGGAATCTCTTTTCTCTCTTCTCAGAAAAGGGGTTTTAGGAATGGGAGCAGGGGAGAAGTGGGATGGAATTGGTGATGGAAAGGACTAGAAATCATTTATTTCGACCCTGTCATTCTAGAGATAGGGAAAGTGAGGCTCAGAGGACTTGACTCACCCAAGACCATCCCATCCCTAGTAGGGAGCGGCCTTATACACTGCACATAGTAAGTGCTCAGTAAATGTTATTGTTGTTGAGGAGGAAGAGGAGGGAGAGGAAGCCAGGGCAAGGAAAGGGTGATCCCAGGTCAGGTTTAGAGGAGGAGGCAGTACCATTAGATAGCATCGAGGAGAGTGCTGGATTTGTAGTCAAGAAGACCTGGGTTCAAGTTCTACCCTAGATAATTACCATTTGTATGACTGTATACAAGTATCTTATCCTCTCTGAGCCTCACTTGCAGTATCTTTAAAATGGGAGTAATTATAATGTCTACCTCACAGGGTTGTGAGAATCGATGAGACAATATATGTAAAGCCCTCTGCAAGCCTTCAAACACTAGATAAATGTTAGCAGTGATTATTGTCATTCATTCATACAAACTCATTAAGCCTCTTCAATACTATGGAGAATCAAGGGCGCTGGATCTGGAATCAGAGGACCTGGGATTGAATCTTCTTATGTGGTGCTGGGTAAGTTGCTCATTGCATCTGGGGGCCAGTTTTCTGACCTGTAAAATAAGGGCTTGGCTCCAAATAACCTATAACGTCCCTTCTAAATCCTCTGAGCCTGGGATTCTATCATGGTGTCAGCCTATGCTAGGCTCTGGAGCTAGGTACTTTCAGAGAGAGAGAGAGAGAGAGAGAGAGAGAGAGAGAGAGAGAGAGAGAGAGAGAGACAGACAGACAGACAGACAGACAGAGACCGAGAGACAGAGAGAAAGATTGAGATTGAGAAAAAGAGAGATTGAGAGAAGAGAGAGAGATTGAGAGATAGAGAGATTGAGAGAAAGAGTGAGAGATAGAGAGAGAGAGAAAGAGAGAGAGATTGAGAGATAGAGAGATTGAGAGAAAGAGTGAGAGATAGAGAGAGAGAGAAAGAGAGAGAGATTGAGAGAGAAAGAGAGATTGAGAAAGAGAGAGAGATTGCGAGAGAGATTGAGAAAGAGAGATTGAGAAAAGAGAGAGATTGAGAGAAAGAGAGATTAAGAAAAAGAGAGAGAGATTGAGAGAAAGAGAGATTGAGAAAAAGAGAGAGAGATTGAGAGATAGAGAGATTGAAAGAGAAAGAGAGATTGAGAGAAAGAGAGAGAGAGAGAGATTGAGAAAGAGAGAGAGAGAGAGAGAGAGATTGAGAAAGAGAGAGAGAGAGAGAAAGAGAGAGAGAGATGAGGCACAGGGATCTCTCTATTCAGTCTCATGAGGGAGACAAGGTAAGTGGATGTGAGTGTCCCTAGATCAGCCTAAGAAGGATGTACCTGAGATGTCTCTGGGTGGTAAGTGCAGTCTTAGTGTTCAGTCCAGGCAATCAGGGCTAGGGAAGTTTGGTGGGAGAAGAGATGCTCTGAGCTGGGATATCAGGGAGGGCTTTTAGGAGGAGGTGAATCTTGAGTTAGAAAAACCAGATGTTGCAGCTGTGGATCTGTTCACTCAACTGATTGAGGTGTGTCAGCCTGTGGTGATGGCAGAGAGGAGGGAAAGCTCACCTTCCCCCCTTAGCCTTCCCCTTCAGCTTCCCTAGGCCAGATTCGCCTTGTGCTAGGGAGAAGCAGATGTCAGCAGCCCAGGCCTGACTGCTTCTTCCCAATCTGTGTCTGGTTTTGGCTCCTGGAAGTGGCTGGCTGCATTTGCTTTTTTTCCTGAGCTGTGATCTACCATCTGTGATTCACAGGTGAGGCTGGAAGGAAGGACCTTCCACCCCTCTCCCTCATTTCCCCCTTCTTCCCCAGCATCCAGCCAGCTCATAGCCTCAGGCAGGCTTTGAAGATGATGACCCTCTGACCCCACACCATCAGGAGCATGGGCTATGCCAGCTGCATGTGGCATTGGAGCCCCTGGCATCCTACTAGTGGCCTACCATATGAAAAATGCCCTGAATATTGGGTTCTCTATGTTTTCCAGGTGCTTTTGTCAGCTGGGGTGGCTACCCTAGTCATGGCATTACTGCCACTTCATCTGTGCCAACTTGAGGGCACTATCTTGTGGCAGAGCCTCCCAAGGGTGTTGGATAGTAGCAGCTGGTATATGAGCTCATGCCATCTGGGCACCCTGGTCTCACAGCTGGATGCTGGGGGCATGAGCCAAAAGGGCACTTGATACTGCTTCTGCATTGATTCCCTTGAAAGGATTGGAAGGCTGGTCCATTGGGTAAGAGAAGGAGGAAGGTGACTGTGCCAACTTTACTTTGCCTCTGCCTTGAAGACCTCCCATCTTCCTCCCCCACCACTGCCTGGATGTTTCCAAGTAGCCTCCAGGTTGTGCCCAATTATCTTTCCTCTCTGTTTAACCTTCCCCCTCTAAGGAGTTCCAGCTAGCTTTGATCCCTTCATCTACCTCCTAACCCCAAGTCTCTCCTCTTCTCCCCCATCTGCCATTGAATTTGTCATAGGGTGGGTACTAAAGCCCAACCTGGAGGGACCCAGGAGTCCAGAACTATGCAGCTGCTACTCTTTTCCTCTCTTCCTGATAGAATGCTTGACCTGGAGAGAGACCTTAAAGGCCATTTAGGCCAATCCTTCCATTTTAGAGCCTAGACAAAGGAGGCCCAGAGAAAGGAAGGGACATCATTCATTCAGTTGTTCATGTAATGACCATTTGTTAAGCACCATCATGTACAGAGTCATGAACTGCATGACCAGAGAGATAAAGATGTTTATGACCCAGTCCTTGCCTGGAAGTGGCTTTTGTGCTATAGCTCAAAGGCATACAAGCTAGTTAGTAACAAACAGTTGGGTCTTGAACCCGGGACTCCTGATTCTCCAGAGCCCTGTGCTCTTTCTGCTGTAGGCATCTTCTGGCTCCCTGGCTCCGTGCCAGGTCTGGGGATGGGCACTGCTGCTGCTTTGTCCCTCCTCTTGTCTGCCCAGCTGTCCTGGCCCTGAGCTTCTCTCCTCTTCTCTCATCCATCCCTCCCTCCCCAAACTGTGGGCTGGATGCCTGCATGTCTTAGTGTGTGTGTGGTGTGTGTGTGTGTGTGTGTGTGTGTGTGTGTGTGCGCGCGCGCGCGCGCGCGTATGTATGTATGTATGTATGTAGTGGGGGGAGCTGTTTGCTTCTTTCTCTCTAATGGCTGCTGAGAGCCTCTCTTGGATTAATTAATTTGCTGCCCGTCCTGATCCTCCGGCCCATCTTTTATTCATGGACAGGCGGCGTTCTCTGCCTTACCAGGATGTGGGCATCAATATTTCATCCTTGCTTCATCTGCCAGCTCCTCCATCCCTTCCCCCAGTCTGATCCCACCCAGCTGTAGGATCCTGGGGTGGCTGGGTATGCTGGCATGGATCAAGGAGCATAGCAGTAGCTAGGACCTTGCTTTCTCTGACCTTCCTCCATGCCCCTGGACCACATATAATGGAGTCTTCTCCTCAAGGACCTCTGAGGTTAAGGACCTGGCCTCTGCCTTCCAGGAGTACCATGGACAGTGCCAGGGGCTCATGCCAGGAGCTATTCTGAGTAAACAAACTGCAGAGGACTCCTGGAGAGTTAGGAGGGGATCCAAAGAGGCAATAGTTTCCTCTGGACTCTCTGGATCTAGAGGGAGACTGAGGTCATGGGGCAAAAGGAGGATATAATGGAGCTAGCCTTTCCAGGGTGGGCACTAGCACCCTGTGGCACAGACACCACTTTCCCTACAACATCTTCCTTCTTGCTTTGGAAAGTCCCTACATCCCCCGGCCTCAGGAGGTGGAAGGAAGAGACTGGGTGCAATTTGTTCAGTTCATATGAATGCCTGTGCATAAATACGTGTGTGTGTGCACACATATACATGTGCGTATGTATATGTGTGTATATTGAATATAAACTCAAGCGTAAGTGCATGAAGACATATGCATTTATGTTCATTTATTAATGTATAGGGAATGTAAGTATATGTATAGGTATTTGGACATACATGAACATGTATGTTTGTGGGGAGTAGAGAGAGGTCTTGGGCAATACTGACTGGTCCTGATTTCCTGTCCTAGAGAAGAGATCTGAGAGGAGACAGAAGAACTGTCAACTCTTCTACCTCCTCAAAAAGAGCAATACATATGATTTGGCATAAGTTTTCTGTAGCATGCTACTGCTTAGGCTTTATGTGCAATAAGGGGCATAAGAGATATGATCGAGGATATGTAGGTAGCATGGGCTATGCCAGCTGCATGTGGCATTGGAGCCCCTGGCATCCTACTAGTGGCCTACCATAGAAAAAATGCCCTGAATATTGGGTTCTCTATGTTCTCCAGGTGCTTTTGTCAGCTGGGGTGTCAGCTGGTGTAAATCGCGTTTATTAACTGCCTACTCTGCATAAAGCATTGTGCTAAGCGCTTTACAAATAGAATCTCATTTGACCCTCACAACAACACTGGGAGACAGGTGCTACTCTTATCCTCATTTTATAGTTGGGGAAACTGAGGCAGACAAAAGTGACTTGTTCCAGGGTCTCACACACCTAGTGAGGGTCTAAGGCTGGCTTTGAATTCAGGGCTTCCTTATTCCAGACTCAGAGCTTTATCCACTGTCTCACCCGGCTGCTTCTTACATGCCTGGAGAAGGAGGTAGTTCAGTCTGATGTCTGCTCTGCTACAGAGAGGCATAGAGAATAAGAATGCTGGACTTGGGGGCAGCCAGGTGGTGCAGTGGATAGAGCACCAGCCCTGGAGTCAGGAGGACCTGAGTTCAAATCTGGCCTCAGACACATAACACTCACCAGCTGTGTGACTCTGGGTAAGTCACTTAATTCCAATTGCCTCACATAAAAACAACAACAACAAAAAAGGAATGCAGGACTTAGAGTCAGGAAGACCTGGGTTCAAATCCTTCCTCAGATACTTAGTGGGTATGTGGCCCTAGTTAAGTCACTTAGCTACTCTGGGTCTCAGTTTTCTCATTTGAAAAATGAGGAGAGTGTGCTTCCAAGGTTCCTTTATAGCTTTACATCTATAATTTCTTTTATCTGCCCTCTTCTCTCCAAAGTGGTCACCCTAGTTTGCTCCACCTCCATCATTTGCTTAGACTATTGTATTGGTCTTATTTGGTCTTTCCCTTCTCTGACATGTTCTTCATACATCTGTCACAGAGGTAGCCCTAAAGCACAGACTTGGCCACCAGTTCTCATTCCAAAAAATCTCCAGTAGCTTGCCTGTTGTCTCTAGGATAAGATAAAAACGCCTGTGTTGTGTGTAGTCCATAGCTCCAGCCAACCTTTCCAGGCTTATGACACATCGCTCCTTTTCATGCACCCTACATTCCAATCAAATTACCTGTTTGCACTTCCTCATGCACAACAGTCCGTCTCTGATCTGACTTCCAGGCCTTTGCATAGGCTGTGCCTCGTGACTGGCATACACTCCCTCTTCATCTTTGCCTCTGACTCTCTAGCTCCTTTCAAAGCTTAAGTGCCACCTTTTACGTGAAGCCTATTGGGATTCCTCTCTCTGCTAGTTCCTCTTAGATGATGCCTGGAGGCACAGAGTGGGTTGTGACTAAATGCAAATTATTTGTTAGGGCATGGGGAGGGTGCTGCAAGTGGCAGTTATCCTGATTTAGACAGGATAGCCCTGTTTTCGCCCTTGCTGTTCCTCCTGATAGTGGTTCCCCCTCCAAGTGTCCAGAGCCATGCTCATACTTTTGCTCTGCTACCTTTTCTCAGTGACTCATAAGTATCTGCTAAACCTTATACTTCTGATGCAGACCCACCTCCCATAAATTTGTCAATGCTGCAGAACTGCTCTCTTTTGGTTCTCCTATCTGTCTGACCATTCCTCAGTCTTCTTTGTTGTATCTTCAGCCAGGGCCTCACTAATCCCCTCAAAGATCTATCCCAGGCCCTCTTCTCTTCTTTCTCTATACTATCTCACATGGTGATTTTATTAGCTTCCATGGGTTCAATTATTAGCTCTGGGCATATGATTCCCAGATCTATTTATCCAGCTGTAACCTTTCTTCTGAACTACAGTTCTAAATCACCAACTGCTCTTTGGAGGTCTTAGACTAAATGTCCCACAAACATCTCAGACTTAAAATGTCTAACACAGAGCTCTTTATGTTTCCCTCCAAACCTTCCTTTCCATTTTCCCTATGATTTTAGATAATGCCACCATCCTCTTGGAACCCCAGAGTCACAACCAAGATGCCATCTTTGACTTTTAACTAGAACTGACCTACTATATCTAATCTGCTGCCAAGTCTTGTTTCTGCCAAAGGATGTATACACCCCCTTCTCTTCCTTCACACAGCTGCCATCTTAGTTCAGGTCCTCAGCACCTCATGGCTGGACTATCTCAGTAGCCTTCTGGTACATCTCCCTGCTTCAAGTCTTTTCCCACTCTGGTCCATCCTCCAACTATAGTATATTGGATTTCACACCTTTAGGTGGAATTTGGTTATCAGCCAGCCAGTCAATGAGCACTTGTTAAATACTTCCTATGTTTGGAGCCATGAAGCTGCCAATAAGATCTTCTTAAAGCTTAGGTCTGCCGTGTTACCTCTCTTTTTGATTGACTCCAAGTGCTTGTTGTTACTTCCAAGATCAAGCATGAAATTCTCTGGCATTTAAAGCACTTCACAACCTGTCCCCTTCTATCTTTCCTGTCTTCTTGTTGTTCAACCCTTGTAGAAGACCAATGACATCATGGGGTGATGTCTTGACTTGCTCATGAATTGGATTTAAGGGAGTCAGAGTTGCACAAAGGCATCAGCCTCCTTCTCTTTTCCAGATTCATTGGAGTTCAGTGGCAGGACAAAAATCAGGAGGACTGGCAATGGCTAAGGATGCAGCAGATGACCTTGGTCTCTTCCATGTTTGACCAAGCTCCAAGTGATCCATAGCTCCTGCTTCAGATGCCATTACGGACATTGGCACAAATTGTTCTTATCTGCCCTTTTCTGCTAGGGGAAGTCTTCACAAGCTTGGGTAGACACCTCCCTAATTCACTCCTAATTCATTGATAGGTTTGAGGCCTGGTGTTTACCCTGTCTTCTTACCACTCCTCATATTCTACAACACAGTGACATTGGCCTGCTTGCTGTTCTACCACAGGATGGATTGGAGTGGGAAAAGACTTAAATCACGAAGGTGAATCTCTCTCTGAAAAAATGGCAATATAGTTACCCACATGACATTCCATTCCCCATCTTAGTGCCTCTGAACCAGCTGTCACCTATGTCTGGGCTGCTATCCCTTCTCACCTCCATCTCTTGATTTCCCTGGTCTTCTTCATGACTCAGCTCAAAACCTGTTTTCTGCAACAGGACTTTTCTGTCCCCCATCTGCTTGTCTTCCCTCTCCTGCTTCCCCTCCACTAGTGTCTCCCCCCTAAGATTATTTTCACTTATCATGTAGATATCTGGTATGTATATAGTTATTTAGGTGGCATAGTAGATAGAGTGCCAGTCCTGGAGTCAGGAAGACCTGAGTTCAAATCCAGTATTAGATACTTGTTGTATGACCCTAGGCAAGTCACTTAACCCTGTTTGCCTCAGTTTCCTCATCTGTAAAATGAGCTGGAGAAGGAAATGCAAACCTTTCCAGTATCTTTGTGAAGAAAATCCCAAATGGGGTCACAAAAGTTGGACATGATGGAATGACAAATATAATTATTTACATGATGTCTCCCCTATAGGAATGTGAGTTCTTTAAAGATAGGGACCATGTTTCTGCTTTTCTTTGAAAGTGTTCCAAACATAGTACTTAATAAGTGCTCATTAATTGACTGCCTGACCACCTGACTGGCTGATAACCAAAGCCCATCCTGAAGGTGTGAAATCTGCTATACTATAGTTGAATCTATAAGACATTGGTACTATGGAACTAGTCTTCCTCCATGATGTTATTCCACTAAAGTTGTATTTGGTAAGGAGCAAATTTGAAGTAACAATAATAATTATAATAACTTCTATGGTAGGTTGTATAAGTATTATTATCCCTATTTTGTAGATGAGAAAACAGATTTAGAGGGCTTGCCCCTAGGGCCTAGTCAGGTTATAGTAAGAGTCAGAGTGCATACTTGAACCCAGGTCTTCAGACTCTAAGACCAACACACATTTTATTACACGCTAACTGTATTGACTTTTTTTTTCAGAGAGAGAGATTTGAAGACTAGTCTCACTTATTTCCCCTCTTTAATCTTCCCCTTTCTGGCCATTTCCTTCTATTCCCTGGTTCTATCTATCTTTCCTAGTCTGAGTTCCCCTTCTCCCCTCCTCCCCTCAACACATAATCTTTTGGGCTCCAGCCCCCAGCACGAGATTCACTAAGTTCATTGGATTTGATCCACTTCCTTCCACATCTGTCCTCCTCCATCTCCTAGCCTCCATTCAGGGCTTACTGATTTTATATCTGATCATTTTAAGATTTATACTAGGCATGTGATGTGTATTGAGATGAGCCATGAGATTGGTGGTAGGGGGAAGAACAGGGAACAGATGGAAGAGAGAGTGAGGAAAGAGGGTAGAGACTGGAGGGTTCACTGACAAATAATCTCCTGCCTCACTGCTCTGCCCCTCTCCCCTCTCCCTCCATTGCCATCAGCTCTCCTTCTGAAGATGTAGCTTCTAGCTCATTACATGGATCATTAGCATTAGCATTGGGAGGTAAGGGGACTGTCTGGGGCATATTCTCTATCTACTTGAGGAATCATTCTGTTGGGGTTGGCTTTCAACTCTTCACTTCATGGGGAAAGTACTATTGGGGGGGGTGGATGAAGAGAAGCAATAAATACCATAGCCCACATCTCTGGGGAACACTCACTGTCTCATTCCAATCTGGGGTTTCCCATAGGGTCCTTCTCAAACATCTTCTCCAATCACAATCAGCTGGGAAAATCAGAAAAAGGAATTTTTGAGTCAGCTTTCTATAGGTGGGATAGACAGCTATCAATATGATATGATTTGAAGGGCCCCAGGAAACCCTTTGTCCTTGAATCCCTTACTGTCTACCATGTTGTCCGAATTTCCAACATTCATTCCTTGAATGAGGGAGGAGAAGAGAACAAGTCAATTAGTTTATTCAATGATGTGCTGGTAATGTTTAACAACAAGCTCTCCAGGAAAAAAATATACATACAAACATACATACATGCACACACATACACATATACATACACATACATGCATACATAAGTAGACAATGGGAGAGTCACCACAGGATTGAAGACTGGCAAAATCATACCAATTAAAAAAAACAGTCGAGAAGACATATTCTTCAAGGTATAGCCTTGTGAACTCGATTTTAACTTTTGGCATACTTCTAGAATGCATGTTAAAGGGATAGTCTATGAGAACTAGGAAAAAGGAGTGGTGATCATTAAGATCTAGCATGAGCTTATCAAGAACTGCCTTGCCAACTAACCTAATTTCTTTTTCTGATAGATTAGGGGAATGCAGCATATCTGACTGTCAGCAGAGATTTGGCAAAGCCTTTTATAATAATCTTATGGACAAAATGAAGAGATTTGGACACCATGGGAGAACATTTAGGTGAATTCTAAATAGGTTGAATGGCCAGACCCAAGGAGTAGTGATTAATTGACTTATGCCAGCCTAGAAGGAGGTCTCTGATGGAGCTCAAATCTGCTCTGGTTGATATTTTTATCAATGACTTGGATAAAGGCACAGATGGCATTATTTTTCTTATCAGATTTGCAGATGACAATTAAGTTGGGAAGGACAGATAATCCATTGGATGATAGAATTGGGATCTGTAAAGATCTGGAAAAATTAGAATGATAGGTTGAGTAGAACAAGATGATGCTTAATGGGCATGTATGGAATTCCTGACACAGGTTTAAAAAATCAACTTTAGAAGTGCGAGATGAGGGTTGAGTGGCTAAATAGCAGAAAATGATATAGGATTTTAGTGGGCCAATATAAGTCAGTAGTGAGACAGCAGCCAAAAGAGGGGGAAAAAGAAATCTTAGGCTATATTAAGAGAGATACAGTGAATGTTTTGCATAACTTCATATATTTAATGGGTATCATATTTTTTTCCCCCACTTAATAGTATTTTATTTTTTCCAATTATGTGTAGAGCTAGTTTTCAACATTCACTTTTATAAGATTTTGAGTTCCACATTTTTCTCCCTTTTGCCTCCTCCCCAAGATGGCAAGCAATATGATATAGGTTATACCTGTGCAATCATATTAAACATATTTCCACGTTAGTCATGTTGTGAAGGAAGAATCAGAACAAAAGGGAAAAACCAGGAGAAAGAAAAAAACAAGAAAAGTGAAGAAAATATGTTTTGATCTTCATTCAGACTCCACAGATCTTTCTCTAGATGTAGATAGCATTTTCCATCATTAGCCTTTTGGAATTGTCTTAGATCATTGTATTGCTGAGAAGAGCTAAGTCTATCATAGTTGAACATAGCACCATGTTGCTGTTACTGTGTACAATGTTCTCCTAGTTCTGCTCTCTTCACTCAGCATCAGTTCATGTAAGTCTTTCCAGGTTTTTCTGAAATCCATCAGCTCATTGTTTTTTATACCACAATAGTATTCTGTTACATTCATATACACAACTTGCTTGGCCATTTCCCAAATGATGGGCATCCCCTCAATTTCTAATTCTTTTCCACCACAAAAAGAGCTGCTATAAATATTTTCATACATGTGAGTCTTTTTCCATTTTTATGATCTCTTTGGGATACAGACATAGAAGTGGTATTGCTAAGGCAAAGGGTATGTACAGTTTTATAGCCCTTTGGGCATAGTTCCAAATTGCTTTCCAGAATGGTTGGATCAGTTCACAACTCCACCAATGATAAGCATCATACTTCTTGATTTCTCAGTGGATGGGGGAGGGGGTGGAGAGAGGGAGAGATTTTGGAACTGAAAATAAAAATGAAAAATGTAAAAGAAAAAAAGAGAACTGCAATATCTAAAATGAAGGAGATAATAGCTCTATTGTCCTCTGCCCAAGTAGATCACCTCTGGAGTACTGTGTTTAGTTCTGAGGGTCATTTTTATTTGTTTTATTTTTATTTTTTTATTTTTGGCTAGACAATGGGGTTAAGTGACTTGCCCAGGGTCACACAGCTAGTGTTACGTGTCTGAGGGCAGATTTGAACTCAGGTCCTCCTGAATCCAGGGCCAGTGCTCTACCCATTGCACCACCTAGCTGCCCCTCTGAGGGTCATTTTTTAGAGAGACTATTGACAAGATGGAGTACATCCAGAAAAGTGTTATTCTGATGTCAACTTGAAACTATGCTATACAAGTGTAGCACTCTGTCTGGGGCCATTCCTCCAATTTTCATTTATGTTGGTTTGCCATATCCCAGGGAAGTAACTATTACTATTCCCCTTAGTTCTAGGTGGTAACCCTTAGTTTTGCTGAGTTTTTCTAATATTGCTGAGCCCCTATTGAATGCTTCCCATTAATTATCAGCCAGACATTGTTAGCTTTTAGAAAATGTATTTACTAAGCAGTTACAGCAGAGACCCTTGTTACAAATCAGGGATCCATTCTCTCTTTGCACACCTAAGGTCCCTGTGGAGAGTGCGCTTTAAACTTGTAGTAAAATGATGGTGAGGAAGACATTCAAGGAATCCATGTGGTAAAGAAACAACTCAACTTTTAGCTACTAGAAGTCCTTTTCTCCCTTCATGTATTCAATTCCCCTTAGGTATAGGGGTGGTGTCCTTGAAGAGTCCTGAAGCTACTTTCTTTAGTATGTTTAGTTCTCTTCTCTTTCCTAGTTCTAAGGGGAGCCATGGTAGGTACTTAGTATTAGGTGTACCTGGACTAAACTCGAGGAGCAGTGATTAATCAATCAATCAATTAATTAATTAATCTCTTGAGCCAATCTAGCCTGGCTGACTAATTGACTCAAACGGCTGGAGTAATCATGTAAAAACTATAGCTTATGTCTATAATTCAGGCAAGAGGATTTCTGGGATACATTTCTTTGCTAAAGGTAGACTTTAATTTCTCTGGATTGGGAACTGTTACTCCTCTTTCCTCCATCCTTTCCCATACACTAAAGCCTCAGTACTCAAAGCTGAGCAGAGAGACAAGGTAAAAGAGCCATATGTTCTGTTATTCTTCATAATTCTGATCCTCTTCCTTTTAAATAGTTTCAATGCTTTGGGGAGGGAAACAATTTAAATCCCCTTCCCAACCCTCCCCTGCTCGGTGGCCACCCATACCCCTACCTATTCAGATTTAGGATCATAGGCCATAGATCTAGAGCCCCAAGAGACTTCTAAAGACTTCTAGTCCAATCTCCTCATTTTATGGATGAGAAAACTGAGGTAGAATGGTATAGTGGGTAAAAGCCAGGACACGGAGTCAAGAACTGAGTTCAAAATTTGTCTGAAGTCACCAACTTTCTATGTGACTTTTACTCTCTTTTGACCTCACTTTCCTCATAAAGAGGGGATAATAAAAGCACCTTCTTCACAGGGTTGTTGTGAGGATTATATGAAATACTATATGTAAAACATGAGGCCCAGAGTTACTTGCCCAAGGTCATACAAGTAGTAAGCATCAGAGGTAAGATTTGAATCCAGGTCTGTTCAATCTAAACTCAGTGTTCTTTTTAAAATACTATGCTGTCTTTCTTGACTTGTATATGGAAAGTCCCCTTTGCCAGTGAATCACTGGCTTTCTTGACCGATAAGGATGTCTACTCAGAAAGAGACAGACCTAAGGGCTCCTAAGACCCACTCTCTTGATATGCTGGACAGCTCCCTGGCTCAGCTCCATGTTGAGGACCTGGAAGTATAGTGGCTGTAGGAAAGTTTTTCTTTTTTTTTCCCCTGAAAGCTCCAGGACTTCTATTTCTGAATGATCTCAAATAGTGACTTTGCCTTAGTCTGCCAAGATCCTCCAGAGGATATCTTATTCATCCCTCTGCCTCTGGAAACTGGCCCATAGTTATCCTGGTCACTTGGGAGTCTCCTTTATTCTCAAACAACATCTGTCCTTGCCCTTGGTTCTACCAGATAGACCTGTTTAGTACTTACCAGGGTCAATCCTATTTAGATGGTGAAAGGATTGCTCATTTCCCCTTCCTCTCCTTGTCATTTGGGACAACAACAACTGCCTATATCCTTTCATGAATCCTTTATAGGGAATTTACCCAATGTCCTGGAGGTCTTCCTCTGTTTCTTTCAATATTTCCTGCAGCTGCCCTTTTATCCATCCTTTTTTTTCCTATCAAACCTATAGTTCACTTCTTCTCAAATACAATTCCTTCTTGGTAATATGCTTATGCCCACTATTTGAATCTGCATTGCCCTTCAGGTCATCCACAATTTAGATTCTTCTGAGATAGCAGTGCTCAATAATTCACAGCTTATCACTGAGAGGATAATAATGTTGAAAGGATAGACTTTGGTGTCAGGAATAGCTTGGGATCCCTAAGAGTACTGTACAGTTTCCCAAATGTGATTCAGCCTCCTCTACCTCTACTTAATACTGGGCCCAGTTTATTGGTCTATTTGTAGTGTCTGTTTGAGACAGATATTCTGATGGATCAACTTTAGTGGGCTGCCTGTCTAATGACATGCTTTAATCTGGGTGATATGCATTCTTCATCCACTTGGTTTTTCTAGTGTAGATTGCTAGGCTGATCTCTTTTAAGTGGCAGCTGATCTTACTGAGGAGTCCCTAGGGCTGCATCCAACCAGGACAATATCATCTGAAGATAGGAGCATCTGGAGAATCTCTATATCTATAGGGAATGAAATAAGGGAAGTGAAAAAATTATTATATGCTTGCTACATTGATAAGCACAGGATAGAGAAATGCAAAAATCTAGATACTCTTTGGATTAAAAAAGCTTGTGTTCTAATAGAGGAGTGCTTGTGACTATTTCATTTCACTGTGTGTCACTTCTATGTCACTTCACAAATGTCATCATGTCTTTATCCTTAATATTTAGGATTGTTTATTGTCTCCTCTATTAGACTGGGAGTTCACCAAGGGAAGGCCTCTTCCTTTCCCTGGATGTCCCCACAGTACCTCATACAGTATTCAATCCAAAGGTCACCTGGTACCAGGTGAAGACAGTCTATGGATGGTAAAGACCAGTGGTGTCAAACTCAAATAGAAATGGGGGCTACTAACCTGTATATAAAGATCCCTGTGAGCACATATTGACTTAGAAAAGCAAACATTAACATTATCTATATTTTATTGTATTTTTGCCTTGTATTTTTATTTATTTTGTTAAATATTTCCGAATCATACTTTAATCTGGTTTGAGTCACACTAGGGAGTGTTAAAGGCATCTAGCCTATGGGCTGCATGTTTGACACTGTTGGTATAGACTAGCTGGTTAACTGACTGACCCACTCACCAACTAAAATTACTGCTTGGCTGAAGGATCGAGTGATGGCCTGGCCAGCTGACTGATTGAGTGACTCACCTGCCAACTGACTGACTGACTGATTGACACACTTACTGATGGACTAAAGAAATGACTGACAGGCTTCCTGACTGACAGACACACGTAGGATGCTGAAAGCAAAGACAATTTTAAAAACTTTGCTTACTTTCAAAAATTTAGACAGATTTTCTTGCTCCAGAAAATCATCTTAAGCATCTGCACAAACTGCTTGTGAATCTTTGCCTGCCTAATACACTTGACTTGGATTCAGAGGTCCTGGCTTGAGGCTGAAGCTATGATATTAGCTGCATGACCATAGCAAGGGAAATAACACTTCATTTCTTTGAATCTTAGCTCCTTCATGTGGAAAATGGGGATAAAAGTACATGGACTATTTACTTTTTAAGGAGATCATGTGGATCAAATGAAACAATCAACTAATCAATCCACGAGTACTTTTGAAGTACCAGCTTTGTGTCAGGTACTGTGCTAGATACTAGGGCTACAATGACAAAGAATGGAACAATCCCTACTTGTAGGAACTTACATTCAATGGGAGAAACAGGTGTATGTATATACCTACATACGCGTATGTGTATACAGACATATATATGTATACACACAGAGAATAATTACAAATAAATACAAATTAGTTAAATACACAGCAGTTGAGAAGGGAAGGCACTAGTAGTTGGGGGTAGGGGTGAATCAGGAAAGGCTTCATGTAGAAGGTGGTGCTTGGGCTGCATCTTGCAAGACGAGAAGGGTCCTAAGAGGCAGAGGTGAGGAGGGAGAGCATTCCAGGCAGGCAAGGAATCTTATCTTGCAAGAGAAAGCCCAGAGATGGGGGCTAGAGTTTGGTGTCTGAGTAACAAAGGGGTCAGTTTGTCTGGACTGCAAAGTGCTAGAGGGGACATGATGACCAATGAGGTTGGAAAGATGGGTTGAGGTCAAGTTGTAAAAGGCATGAAAAGCTAATGAGAGAACTTTATATTTGATCTGAAAGGCAGTGGATTTGAGTGAGTAGAGAAGTGACATATTTAGATCTGTGCTAGGAAAATCACATTGGCAGCATTTGGAGGATGGACTGAAGTAGGGAGAGACTTGAGGGCAGGAAAAGACCAATCAATGGGCTGTTGCAATAATCTAGTTAATGAGGGCCTGAACTAAGGTGGCAAGCTATGTGAATAGAGAGAAGGCATAAGATTTGAGATGTTATGGAAGTAGAAATGCCTGTGCATGTAAGTAGAAATGAAAGATTTGGCAACTGGTTGAACATGTAGGGTGAGAGATAAGAATAATGTGGAGATTGCAAACATAGGAGACTGGAAGGATGGGGATACCTTTGACAGAAATAGGTAAGTTTGGAAGAGGGGTTGGTTAAGGAGTTCAAGAGATAGTTCCATTTGGGACATGTTGAATTTGAGTTGTCTCCAGAACATCCAGTTTGAAATGTTCAATAGGTAATTAGTAATGCAGAATTGAAGCCCAGAGCAGAGACTAGGGCTCTTGCTCAGTCTTGTCTGAGTCTTCATGACCCCATTTGGTATTTTCTTGGCAGAGATACTGGAGTAGTTTGCCATTTCCTTCTCCAGCCCATTTTACAGATGAGGAAACTGAGGCAAACAGGTTAAGTGAGTTGCCTAGAGTCATGTAGCTAGTAAATATCTGAGGTCAGATTTGAACTCAGGAAGATGAGTCTTTCTGACTCCAGGCCCAGAGCTCTATCCACTGAGCCACCTAGCTGCCCTGGAGCTAACTATAACAGACTAGGGTTGGATGAATTGATCTGTGACTCATTTGCATAGAGTTAAGATCTGATGAGGTCACCAAGAGAGAGTAGAGAGGGAAGAGTAGAGAGCCTAGGACAGAGACTTAGGGAATGCCTACAGTTACGGGGTATTGAACTACAAGGGGGAATGAGAAGGATCATTTGGACAGGTAGGTAGAGGACCAACAGATTAGTATGACAAAAGCCTGGGAGGAAGAGGGTATCTAGGAGGAAAGGGTGGGTCAAGAAGGATGAGGACTGGAAAAAGCCTATCAGATCTGGCCATTAAGAGATTCTTGATAACTTTGGAAAGAGCAGTTTTAGTTGAGTGATGAATTCAGAAGCCAGATTGTAGTGGGCTGAAGAGTGAAAGAGTAAGTGGATACAGTGAGTATAGATAGTCTTTTTTTTTTTTAAAGGGTTTTGCTAAGAAAGGGAGGAGAGACACAGAATGATGGCTTGATGGGAGGGTAAGGTCTAGGAAAGGTTTTTAAGAATAGCAGAGACTTGGTCATGTTTGAAGGCAGTAGAGAAGAAACTAGTAAAGATTAGAGAGGTCCAATCTGCTGGAGAATTTAGGAGATGGGACATATAGAGGGGTTGGCCTTGGCAAGGAAAAGGGCCATCTCATTGTCAGAGATTGGGGAAAAGGAGGGTATTGTAAGATGATGTGAAAGGGTTCTAAGATGAAGAGAAAGGGATAAGAGAGAGCTTTTTTGAATGACCTCCATTTTCTCAGTAAAGTAAGAGGCAAGATTCTCAGCTGAGAGAGAGTAGGAAGAAGGAGGTATGAGAGGCTTGAGCAGAGAAGAAAAGGTCTGGAAAACTCTTTGCAGGGAGTAAGATAAGGAATCAATTTGGAAGGAATAAAGAGATTGCCTTCCTACAGTGAGAGCCCAGTTGAAATTGTTTAGCATGAATCTATAACATACCCAGCTAACCCTGTGGTGTGATTTACTCCAGCTCTATTCAACACTTTAATAGGAGCAGAGGAAGTGACTGACAGAAATAAGTCAGGACTGAGGTGAGGCAAGAGATGAGTGATGATAGGGCAGCTGATTAGAGAGACAAGGACAATGTAAAGTTGGACTGTCTAACTACTGAATCAAGATGGGGGGGCAGGGAAGTCAGAGAAGAGAAAGTACCGAGGAGTAGAAGGAATGAAGGCTTAATGAGAGAGAAGAATGGATTTAGGAAGGGTGAGGCACGGAGAGAGATGGCATGATTAGGCAAGTGGAACACTTGCAGGTAATGGTGAGATCCAATGCATGACCATCCCTACATGTGTGTGATAAAGATGCAAAGCGCTTTGTAAAGCATCACAATGTCATGCAAATGTGAATTATTATAGGACATGGTCCCTGCTATTAAGGAGCTTATAATCAATTGGGGAGACATGAATACATTAAAAATTAAATAGCAGTATAAGACAATAATACACAAGATTTCATGCAGCTGGGCATGATTAATTGCCAAGTGAGTGATATAAGTTAATAAGCACTGTGGGTTTAGAAAAGGGTAAGATCATTGTGAGTTGGAGTGGTCTCGGAAGACTTCGTAGAGGGGGTAGTGCTAGTACACCTACACTTGCCCTTGTACCCCAGGACCATCTCTGATATTCATCTGTGTCTTGCCTAGGAGGGTGCATGTTTCTTTAGAAAAGGTAATCAGGCTTTTCTCACAACTGGTAAAGATACATCAGGTTTCTTGACAGGAGACCTTGGTTTTGGTGTCTAACACCTTTCTTGGGAAGTTGTTGGATCACACTTTATGCATTCACATCTTGGCTCCATTACTTACTGCCTTGTGACCTTGGGAAAATAATTTCCATTCCCTGGACCTCCATTTTTTCATCTGTAAAATGAAGGGCTTAGACTAGATGGTCACTTTGTGCTCCATATCTATGATCCTGTGTCCTAAGATAAGCACATTTCCTAATTACCACTCAAGACTGAACAGAAACATATATTTTACATTGGAAGAGGAAGGACCCTAGTTAGACATCTGGTAAAATATTTCTGAGTAGGCTAAAAAGTGAGGCTCAAGAGTCCCATTCCTTGAGCCCTTTAAAGAAAGGCAGAGATGCAAATCTGTCTGGGCCCAGTGAAGGCAGGGGCATTGATCAGATGGCTCTCCTTAACCTGTTCTGTTTTGGGAGGACACTTGGTCCCAGTTCCACCTGCTCCTGGGTTCCCTCTGGCACAGTGACATTGAGTGTGGAGCAATAAAAATTTGACTTCTGAATCAATTGATGGAGAGGGGTTCTCCAAACATTAGCTGGGGAAGGTAATTAAATTCTGATAAGGAAAGATAGAGAAGTGTGACAAGGTGGTGGCGGCACTGTGCCGGCACCAAGCTGCTGAGCAGTAAAATCACGTGCCATGTGCTGCTAAAAACCGACAGAGGCACAAAGGAAATTAGAGCAGTCAAATATTTCCATCCTCGTTGAGTTCCATTTACATGTTTATAATAGAAGTTCTTAAGGCCCTAATGAGAAGGCTGCTCATTGCAGGGAAGAGGATGATTAAAGCTTTGCCTGATGAGATCATGGATGGGAACAAAGACCTGTTAATTACTACAAAAGGACTCTGACTTGGGCTCCCCAGATTATCCACAGTCTGAGAGCTCTGTCCTGCTCCCCTGGTGATGTAGAGGTGATGCACCCTGAGTCTTGCTGTTAGGGTCCCTTGACTTTGACTTCCAGGGTCTCTTGGCCTCTGACACAGGCACAACTGAGAGTGTAGGGAAGGGCTGGGAAGCTGCTGTCAGGGATACTGCTATTACAGACCTTTTAACATAAAGCCATCACTGATGGCCATTTGGTCTTCTTTGTGTCTGGGACCTTACGTAGCATATAGTACAGTCTAACTCTGGACTGTACACCAGGGATGGCACAAGGGAACACAAAGACAGGCAACTAGATTCCCTCTAGCTGTATTATTGTGTCACAAATAGGTCTCACCTGCTCTCTCTTCTTGAGAACATATACAACACTACAGCGTGACGGGTCAGACTAAACACTAGCCGAGAGGCCTGACTGTTCCCAGCCTTTATCTGCTGCTGATAGGGGAGTTTCAGAATTGCAGAGATGCTGCTGCCCTTGTTAGGGTAATTTGCAACAGCTGCTACCTCCTTGTCTCTCTAAGTCAACTGCTCTGCCTCCCTGATTGTGACCAGATACAATCTCTGAATAAGACTGGACACACCTCCCTAGCTCCAGAACTTTTAAGGGTTCAAAGTGCTGCTGTTTTGCCTCCTTCTTTCTATGATGGTGGCTTGGCCCCTAGGCTACTTGAGGCTTGGCTGAAGCCTAGTTGCTTGGATCCAATGGCCTTCATAAAGGCATCGTATACGTGGGGTTGACTTGCTTAAACTGCAGGCATAGAACTTAGGGGAAAATAAATTGCTGCTGAAACATTAGCCTTGCAAACTTTTGTGGACCCAACCTTATCTGTCTTGCCCATTCTTGGTTCAGGTGAGAGACTGCTCTATAGATGCATTTTCCTATTAGAGAGAGAACAATGACAGCTTCTATCCTTAGACCAGCCTGCTGAGTCTCCTGGGGATATAAACACTCCACCCTGGGGTTAGCACTGGCTCCTAGTACAGATATAGACCCCTGAAGTAACATCAAATGTCACTTGGGGTCCATGTATATGTCTCTGAGTCTTGCAGATCAGAGAAAATGCCTGCCTTTGGGATCCCAAGAGGAAACCTAGGGTTATGACTGTGTGTAATCTCTCTCTCTTTGTCTCTGTGCATACATACATACATATGTATATATACATATATATATTCTATATGTGTATATATATACATATATATATATATATATGTATTCTATATGGTCTGTTCAGAGAGGTCAGACAGTAAGTGGAAAAGCTAGGATTTAAATTCATTAGATGTATGTGTATTTGTGTGTGTGTGTGTGTGTGTGTGTGAGAGAGAGAGAGAGAGAGAGAGTGAGAGAGAGAGAGAGAGAGAGAAGAAGAAGAAGAAGCAGAAGCAGAAGCAGAAGAAGAAGAAGAAGAAGAAGAAGAAGAAGAAGAAGAAGAAAAGAAGAAGAAGAAGGAAGAGGAGGAGGAGGAAGAGGAAGGGAGGGAAGGGGAGAGAGAGAGCGAGCGAGAGAGAGCGCTAGCTAATGTTCTTTGAATTGTACTACTCAATGTTCCAGAATGTGTTCAGGGACTGGTACATATAGGAGACAAGAAGGTTCTTTCACCTTTCAAGAGATGGAAGAGGAACAAGACTGACTTCCTGTTCCTCATCTAGATCATTTCAGGCTTGTTCTTGTGGAGTTCAGGAAGCTCAGTAACTAGGGGGTCAAGGAGAGAATAGAGACAATCAGAAATCAGTGAGGTGACAGAGGTGAAGGGGGCCCATCCATGCATTCACAGAGTCTTGGGGAAATGCCTCAAACCCTAGTGGGCCTCCAGGGAGATGTGCCTGAAGGGGGACTGTTTTCGAGTGATTGGGAGTGTAGTGCCCAGTACCTGGGAAGGAGACAAGTGTTACTTCAAGTTTTGACAAGGTGAGTTAGGATGGGGGGAGTGATGAATCATCCCTCGCGTCTTCGAAGTCTGCTCTGTAGCAAAATCTGGTGTTCTCCTTAGTGTGGAAATAACGTATACTCGCACACGTATGCACACACATGCATGTACACACACATATCCTTGATTCCACTTGTATTTGGTGAAACCCACAAGAATATATATTCCATGGCTGGTTGGTCAGGCTGGTCCAAGTAAGTGTGAAATGTGATTGCCTCTGGCCCTCATTACTTAGAGGGTCAGTTCAATTCCCCAGGGGGCACATCTCCTAGGCCTGTGTTGTTGTGTATGGTGCCGTGTCTGGGAGCAGAGGTAGTATTGGTTTAATTGACCACCTCTATTATTTATATTCCCCCTCTGGGCTACCACTGTCCCTGGCCCCTGCTTTTCAAATTCTACTTTGGACTTCCCAGTATTTTAACCAGTAATGGGGTACTATCTCTTGTTCCCCACTTCTGGATCTTCGCTTGGAGAATTTTTTGGCTTTCTATTGGTCAGAGACTTGCTTGAAGGTGGTCCCTTGGTGTACAGCCTATCCAGGGTTGGGGGACCTTTGGCCTCAAGGCCACATGTGGCCTTCTAGGAGCTTGGGTTCGGCCTTTTGAATGAGTTCAAGTTTTATAGAGCAAATCCTTTTATTAAGGGGATTTGTTCTATGAAATTTGGATTCAGTCAAAAGGCTGCACTTGAGAACCTGGAGGGCTACATGTGGCCTCAAAGCCACAGGTCCCCCACCCCTGGCCTGGGTCTATACAACCCTGGTAAAACTTACAAGATGGGACCCTTTCAAGAATATTGCCAAGAAGTACAGATGTATTCGACTTATTTTTTTTTTCTGGTGGTTGGAGGAGGATCTCCCAAATGGGAGTTTTGTTTTTGTGGTTTCATTAGACAACATAAAGGTCTCTTCAATTGCAGAGTAGGACAGAGTGCTTATATGAACAAGTCTTATAGGAGTCTTTGATGGGATTTCTAGAACACGGCTGCTCACCTAGAGTTACAGGGAAGCTATTAAAATCTTGCATGATTCAGGAGCAATCTAACAGTCTCCATTTGGGCCCTAAGCAATGTTCTCATCCAGGGACAGACTTGATTTGTAACAAGCAAAGATTTCCTGGAATCCTTGCTCTGGATGCAGGAAGGGACACTACGTCAACTGTGATAAATGAGAAATAGAATACACCTCAAACAGTGGAGCATTTGCTTTGGTCTCTTATCTGCCCAGAACCACACTCTAAACATGATTGTAACTGGAATTTTAATCTGAATTTAAACTTTTACTTTTGTAGAATCTGAGTCTTAGTCTGGGTATCCTGATTTAGTAGAAAGAGAAGTAAACTTGAAATAGAGACTTGGATTTGAGTCCTGGCTCCAACACTTCCTAGCTGCCTCTAGGCAAATCAAATGATTTGCCCATAAAACTGGCCCTCAGTTTTTCAGTCTGTTAAATGGAGATAATGTCTTTCACTATGTACCTTACAGGGCTGTTTAAGGAAACAGCTTTAAAGCTTTATGGAAATGGGAGCTATTATTTTTATTTGCCCCAGGACTATTTAGTAGAGAGTGACAGGTGATGGATGATCTTTTGAAAAGAATTTCTGGTTTTTTGTTTGTGGCTTATTGGCAGCCAATGCATTATGGAAGAACCCAACTGGGTGGCCAAAGAGAATGGAGTAGCAGGTGAGAAAGAAAGGAGACTAGTATCCTGCTACTTTTAAATGTTTCCTCTTGACTGGAAGAAAGAATCATTGAGGGGAGCATATAATCTCCAGGACCAGTTGAAATTTATATTCCCCATTAAACCCTTTGTTTTCCTCTCTTCCTTTTTTCATAACATTCCAGCATTACCACCTACTCTTTCCTATTTCTTTTTGGTCACAGAAGAGGTAGCACCCTCATCCCTAAAGTTCATCCCTCTATCTATGCCCTTGGTTCTGTTTTCCAGGACTTTGCAATCACTTCTTGCATTTTGCTTCTAGCCCTCAGCACTCCTCTCAAAGAGGTCATTAATGAAAATCCAATGGCCTATTCTCAGTCTTTATTTTCCTTGGCATCTCTGTAGTGTTTGACACTGTTGGCTACTCTCTCTCATTAGATCTTTCTTTTCTCTTAACTTCAAAGACAACTCACTTCCTTGCTCCTCTGACCAGGGAACCCCTAATTTCTGTGCCTCCTCTGTTGAGTCTTCATTTTTTTTAGCTCCTTCTTGTGAGTGCTTTCCAAGGGTCCACTTTTGGGCCTCATCTTTCTGTCCTCTCTCTTGAGACAATTTCATCTATTCCCATGGCTTTGATTAATTACCATTTCTATAAATATGATTCTCAAATCAATATCTTCGTGGTTGACCAGTTTTCTGAGCTTCAACACCTCCAGATGCCTATAGGATATTTCTATCTGGATGTTACCCAAGGACTAAAAACTCAATGTGTACAAAACCAGACTCCTCCTCTTTCTAGGGAATGTCCACACTTATCCACACATGTCTTCTTTACTTTTTTTTTCTGACTAGACCTGGGATTTCATTGATATGCAGATCTCCTGGGGAGGAACTTCTTTTGACCCAGAGTTTTTAACCTGGGGTCCACAGACAACTTGGTCCATGAATAGATTTTAGGAGGACCATGAAATTGGATGAGAAAAAAACCCTTTATTTTAACTAACTAATTGAAAATTAGCATTTTCTTCAATTATCTAGAAAACAGCATTCTAAGAAGGGATTCATAGGTTTCATCAGACACTCAAAGGGGTCTATGACACAAAAATGGCTATGAACTCCTACAAATAAGCATCTTTTCTTAACTTACAGTTTTAAAGAGTTGCCTGAGGCAAGAGGAGGTCAATGGATTTGCCCAAGGTCACACTGCCTATATGTGTCAGAGGCTTCCTTAATTCTAAGGTTAGCTCTCTAGACATTCTATTTCTCCAATGAATTCTCACCCAAGTCAGGTGCTGCCTGCTTAATGGGGACTTACCTGATCCCCTTCTTGTTGGTTATGATATACCCTCGAAATATCCCATAGCACTTTTCTTGTAATTTTCTAATGCATAATATTTATATTATATTTGCATATATGTATATATTATTTGTGTGTATATATACTTATGCATAATATTTTTATTATAGCTATCTGTTTTGGTGTTTATCTCTCTACTAGTCTGTAAGCATCTTAATGTCAGGAACAATGTCTGAAAATATGAATATTTCTCCCATTAACCAGCACAGTGTTTTACATGTAGTAGGCACTTAATCATTGGTTATTTTTGTAAAGCTCCATCAGACTTGCTGATTAACCTTGGTCTGATTTTCTCTGAGCCTCAATTTCTCCATCTGTAATATTGGGAGAATAACCCTTTCCCCTTCTTCCTCATGGAGATGATAGGGGCCAAATAGAGAACTGATATGAAGAGATGTAAAGACATGTTAAACTCTTAGAAAGAGAGGCTTGATAGAGATTCAGTCAATCTCTAGATTATCTGCTTTGTGGCTATTAATCCCAGACAGATTTCCTGCAGCTGTTCAGGTAGGGTTTAGCTTCCTGCCCCCACTGTCAGTTGGTACAGCCAAGGGATTAGAAATTCACTCATCCAAAGTTTACCAGGAAGAAAAACTGGGAAAATATATTCCAGTCTCTCAAAGTTACATAGCTGGGTTGTTTGCTGCTTCAGCTAAACTGCTCCTTTTTGTTGGTGTTTGTCTGACTCCTCTTCATCTATGTGTTTTCCTTCCATTGTGTACCCAAGTCATGTCTGTATCTCTGTATGGGGAGGAAAAGTGAGGAAGCACACACACACACACACACACACACACACACACACACACACACACCGCAACATACACGGTACAGAAATGTGAGGGCACATGTGAGATTGTGGAGCCTTTGATAGGTCCATGATTGCTATAGATATGGCAGTGCATGGATGAAAAGAACTGGTGAGGGGGATGTAAGCGGGGCTTCCTGGAAGAGGGACTTCTGTGAAGGTTTTTGAAGGCAGGGCAGCAATTTTATTGGAGAGGCTTAGGGAATAATCTGTGTCAATACTCAGAGACCCTGGTCAGACACCATCAGGAATATTGTGATCACTTCTGGTGGCCACACTTTGGGAAAGTCATTGACAAACTGGAGCACATTCAAATGAGGGCAAAAAAGATGGTGAGGGACCTAGAGATTGTGCCAGCTAAGGATCTATTCGAGGAATTGAGGGTTCTTTGACTGGAGAAGAGAAGGCTTGTGGGGGGTGGGGAAGATAAGATCACTGTTTCAGGTATATGAAGGGAAGTTACATGGAAGAGGGATCAGTCTACTTCTGCTTGACCCCCGAGGATAGAACCAGGAACTAGGAATGGATGGAAGTTCTAAGGAGGCAAATTTTATCACAAGTTGTAGAAGAGGTACCCAAAAGGGGATTGGGCTGGGAATGGATAGTAGAACTGGGCATGACTTCATCATTCCTGGAGGCCTTGAAGTAGAAATTGGATGACTATTTCCTTTTTTTAACTTTTTTTGAGGCAAACAGGGTTAAGTGACTTGCTCAAGGTCACACAGATAGTGTCTGAGGCTGAATTTGAACTCAGGTCTTTCTGACTCTAGAGTGGTTACTCTATCCACTGTGCCATCTAGCTGCCCCTGGATGGCTGTTTTCTAGGGAAGCTGAAGACAAGCTTCATATTTCAGTTTGGGGTTGGACCAGATAACATCTGTAGTCCTTTCTAACTGAGAGATTCTGTGATCTTGTGTGAGTAAACAGCCTATGTGCAGGGGATGGTAACTTTAACAAGAAGAACTGGTCTTGGGGAACGTTTAGGAATGAATTTTGTGAGCTAGGAAAAGGGCTGGCAAGGCAGGTGGACGGTCCTTGAAGCCCAAGACTGAGAGCACGGATTTGATATAACAGACAAATGGCATAAATCGGTGCTGGCTTAGTCTGGGGAGAATGTTTGGAGGGGGCCAGAGAACTAGAAAACGGGAAAATGCCAGAGGAAATGAGAGGACTTAACAACAGAAGAATTGAATTGATTAGTAACAGATTCCTTCCTCTCAGGGTCTTTCCTGCAGGTGGCACATGGCATAATTTGAGTCACGCTTCAAGGATGAGCTGGGCTTGGGACCCTTGGGTCCAGATCCCTCCAACCCTCTTTCTTTCATGTGTGTTACTTCTTCTTTTCCAACTATTCACATTGTCACAACCACAGCCCAATTCCTCTAACTCACTGATGAGTTTGAGGCCTGTTGGGTTATCCTCACTGACAGGCCTCAAACTTTTGGTGAGTTATGGGGGTGTCTACCCCAAGTGCATGAAGACTTCCCCCAGTAGAATGGGCAGATGAGAACAATTTGTTCTAATGGCCATGAAGGCAGCTGAAGCAGGCACTATGGAGTGCTTTCAGCTTTGTCAGACATCAAAAAACACCAAGGTCATCCACTGCATCCCAGGCCATTGCTTGTCATCCTGACTTTTGTTCTGCCACTGGACTTCAATGGAAAAGAGAGTGAGGCTGAGACTTTGTGCAACTCTGCCTCACTGAAATCCAAGTCAGGTGCAAATCAAGACATCACCCCATCATGTCACTGGTCCTCTTCAAGAAATGAAGGACTAATAACAACAACGATCACAGCCCAGGGCCTCTTCCCCTTATATACCTTGATGATATCAATGGCTTCTTCTTCCATGACAATAGGTTTCCCCCAATTTTATAGAATCATAGATTTAGAGCTGAATAGGACCTTGGAAAGCCAGCTAGTTGTCCCCATCCCCACTCCCTGTTTTACAGATGAAAAAACAAGCCCAGAGAAATTGTGTGATTTGTCCAAGGTCACACAGGTGGGCAGTAGCAGAGCTAAGATTTGAATCTGGGTCCGTTGGCTCCAAATTCAATACTCTTCCCTGCATGATGTCTGTGAAAGCACTTTGTGATCATAGAGCTCTATGTTAATTTCATCATCATCATCCCGCTGTTGTTGCTCATGGACTGAGAGTCAGTAAGCCTCGGAGTCCCACCTGCTATCCATCACTACCCTACTATTCTTCTCATTTCCCAGCCTTTGTGGTAGGTCTCCTTGGGAGGGGATAAATGGAGGGACCTCAGGTGTCCCTAAAAAAAAGGAAAACCCAGCCACCCATACCTGGAGGCTGAAATGTCTTGCTCTTGCTTTCTAAGGAAATAAGTGTTTGAATTTCCTGGCAGACAGAACTGCAATATCCCAGTTTAATCTGCATGGAGCAATTAAAGAGAGGGAATGGGTTGGGAGAAGACAGCTGCATATTTTATCCTGGCTTTGAATGTCCTGAATAGGTTGGGTGACGGAGTCAGTGACAGCTACATCTTAATGAGGGATGAATGCTCCATGTTCTCTGAAAGGCGATAGAAGAGAGGGGGCTCCTTAGTCAGGGTGGAAAAGGGAGGATGGCAGCCTGCAGAGAGACAGCGGAATGTGTGAGTGTACAGATGACGGGTGGGATTTAAATGCCTTCTTCCTTCACACAATCCCCTTCTTTCTTCCAAGGATGAGAGAATAGAGCTCCTTTGGACTTGTCAGAGCCACAGCTTCTGGGGTCCTGTGTCTATCTGTGAGGACATATTTGAAACTCCATCTCTCCCTCCTGTTCCCCTTTTCCAGACAGCTTACATGCAAATCCTGTTTTGTTGCTTACTACCTATATAACCTTGGGCAAGTCACTCTACTTGCCTGAGTCTCACTTTTCTGATTTATAAAACGAAGGCTTTGTGCTCTGTGGCCTCTGAGATCCATGAGTCCTAGCTCCTACTTTGAGACTATTGACTGTAGCCGGCCTCTGTTTCCAAAAGGCTTTCTCCCTAAGCTCAGATCTCTAACCCCTATCCTGAAAGACAGCAGAACTAATCAATAAAAAGCTCAGATTTGCCCAGCTTTCCTCATTGCTCTTGTCTATATAACCCTCCCCCCCCAAATCCTCTCCCCATTCCATGTCAACCTTTAGGCTGGGGGAGGGAGATGACAATTTCAAAATGACTTGTAATTGAAAGCTCCAGAGAAATCCCTCTACATATTAGAAGTACCAACTTCTACCACAGTGGAAGTTCAGCCTCTAAGCTGAATGAGCTTGAATGGGGACAGGGAAGAATCCCTGCTTGGAGACAAGTTTTTGGTGGAGATAACTAACTATAGGATCAGTAAGCATACCACCATGGAAACTGCTAGCTTTGCATGCACTCAACATATCCAGCCCTTGGACTGCAAAAAGGTTCATCTGGGTTTGAACCTCATCTCTAATATTTTATGGACTTGGGAAAGTCACTTGAGTTCTCTAGGCCTCAGTTTCCTCTTCTGAGAATTGAGGAGATTGGACTTGTTCAGTTTCAGTTGTGTCTGACTCTTCATGACCCCATTTGGGATTTTCTTGGCAAAGATACTGGAGTGGTTTGCATTTCCTTCTCCAGCTCATTTTACAGTTGAGGAAATGGAGGTAAACACGGTTAAGTGACTCACCCAGGGTCACACAGCTAGGAAGTGTCTGGGGCCACATTTGAACTCAGGAAGATAAGTCTTTCTGACTTCAGGCCCAGTGCTCTCTCCACTGTGCCACCCAGATGCCTCCATATGCCCTCTAAAATTCCTTTCAGTTCTAAAACCTATGATTCTATTACTGGAAAACAGAGGCATTGTAATATTTACTTTCCCTTAATAGAGTTTAATCTGAAAGGCATTTAACCTAGAGACTGATTAGTTCCTCCTAGGTACTATGTCTGTAATTCAAACACAGCGTTACACTTTGTGAGCATAGGTTAGTCATGCAATAATTTTTCTTAGGAGGAACAAAACTTTGTTTTTTCCCACCTGAAAATGGGGCAAGACTGGAGTAGAGCTCCTGGATTAGAGTCCTAGATGATCACTACTCTGCTATTTATTGCCTGTGTGACTTTTGATAATGTATTTAACCTCTCTGGGCCTCATTTTCCTCATCTGTAAAATGAGGAGACTGACCTCTAAAGTACCTTCCAGTAGTAAATATCATCTTATAATTCTCTTTTAAATGAATGCTCCCTCTCCCTTTTTTCTCTCTTCCTTTTCTTCCTCCTCCTCCTCTTCTTCTCTCTGTCTCTTTCTTTCTCTGTCTCTCTGTCTGTCTCTGTCTGTCTGTCTCCTTCCCTCCATATTTCTCTCCTCTTTCTCTCAGCAAGGTAGAAAACCTTACCCAGCAATGAGGCAAACTAGGCTGGGTGGTCATGGGATCACATTCCCTTTAATACTTCTGAATTATGATGCGTTTAACCCCCCCTCCCCAACCCTTCCCACTTTAAGATTTCTATGTTCCTTTCAACATAGTGATCTTATGGGCTAGAGAGTACTGGATTTTGAACCTCGATCTCCTGAATCCAAATTTTCTGTTTTTCCCACTACAGCATACTGAGTAAACCAAAGCAAATAGAGTTTACTGTATCCTTGCCATCATTGCTTTGCAGAAAGGATGCTCAGCATGGAGGCAGGAGACATGAGTTCCAATCCTGCTTCTGATAATGAATTATCCTAAGATATGGGCAAGTCACCTCAAACTGAGCCCCTCTTTTCCTCAGATATATAATAGAGACAACAGCAGTTCTATTCTCTCCCTCATAGGGCAGTAGCTGGCTTTTTCTCATAGCAGTGAAAAAGTGGTTTCTAAAACTTAGAGCATTATATAAATGTGGGTTGTTGTTATTATGTATAATCACTGCTTAGAGAGTCTAAGCTAGTGATGTGACACATGAAGTCTTTTTTTTTTCTTATTTAAGTGGGGGAGGGGAACATATGTACCTTCAGGAATATAAGCTGCTGCTCAGAGCTTTGTCTCACTGGACACCTAGATGCCAGAATCCTCCCTCTCTCAGCCCTGGCTGGGTTAGGTGCTCCAGCACCATGGACAGAGGACCCCCAGCCTTTTCCCCTCAGTTGGAGTGTAGCATTCAATCCTGATTAGCTCCAGCGAACTCCCTCATAACCTTTTCATTAGGAAATTATGTTTAATAGAAATTGTTCTGACACCTCTCAGCAGCGTTTCCCTGCAATTCATTACTGCTGGGGAGGTGGGGGAAGGAGGAGGTTAGAGGGACTCTCCAGGCACATTTCCTTTCTAGGTGCATTCCTCTCCTCATCCGCCCACCCCTGGATTTGGGCTGCCAGCTAGTGTGGGCAGAAAAGAGAATAAGGACAGAGGTGAGACCTTCTCCCTGCTTTCATTGCCACAGCTGCTCAGGGGCCCAGGGTGGAGCCAGTGAGAAGCAGGCCAGCTGTTGGAGCTGGTACACATCTGGATAGGGACTGGGTTCTCTCTCTTGGGGCCCCTTCCCTGGGTCGGAGCTGGTACTGCCCAGCTGTTGCCAATGATGTGAATCACTCACACTTTCTCAGCACTTATTAGTTGAAATTTGGAGTTGTAAAGAATGTCAGAAGACATCTAGACCAACCTCATGGTGCATGACAGTTCCGAAATTACATTTTGTTAGAAGGTCATCTAGCCTGAACTTGAACCCTTCCTATAACAGAGAACTAACTACTTCACAGGGTAGCCTACTCACAGAGTAACAGAATCACATAATTTCAGGGTTGAAAGGAACCTCAGAGATCTGCTAGTCCAGACTCTTCTTAAATTGGAATCTCTTTTGTAACATTCCCAACAAGTGGTCATCCAGTCTCTTCCTGAAAACCTTCAGTGATGGAGGACTCATTCTGGAGATTTTTTCACATCTATTCTCCTCTGAACTATTCCTGTGAAGTAAGGAGGACCAGGGATGGTACTCCCAATGAACTGATGTAACCTGCTTAGAGCTCTTTCTTCTATTGAACCATGTTCCTCTCTTCTTTTCTAAAAACCTACTCAAGACTCACTTTCTCTAGGAAGGCTTCTCAGATTAAGTTCTCCTTGCTTTGATGCATTGTAGTGCACTACAGTGTACTGTAGTGGGAAGAATACAAGACTTGTATTCAAGAATCTGTGGTTGAAACACACTTATTAGTTCCAAAACTTATTAGCTTTGTGACCGTGGTCAAGCCTTGATTTCTTTATCTGCAAAGTGAGGGATAGTACTATCTACTGCACAGAATTGTGAGGAAAATTCTTGTAACCTTTAAAGCACATTATAAGTATAAATTTTGATTGCTGAAAACTGTTATTCACCCCCTCCATGTATTTAAATCCATGACATTGTAGAGTTTACACTTGTTTCATAACTGTGGTAAGGTGGTAGATTCTACTTCCTTCATTCAACTAAAAATGTCTTTAGGATCCATTGTTCCTCTGGATTTCACCTATATTTCCTGATCTGCATGGGTAAAGTCTGGGTTTAGGGGACACTTAGTTTAGGAGTTTGAAGATTCATGGCCATCCAGAGACTGACCAATCCCTAGCTTGCCTTTAAGCAAGAAAACTTCTCCTTCTGACCAGGCAGATGGAGGGATTTCTTTTTTTTTTTTCCCCTGGGTAAGTCTCTTAACCACTGTAGATCTCAGTTTCCTCATCTACAAAATGAAAAGGTTGGGCAAGATGATCTCAAAAGGTTTGTGTCTGATTTATTAAACTATATTTCTATGATCTCGTGACTCAGATAATTAGGCAGTCCTTCTGTGTGATCAACTTCCTATTGTTGCTCTAGCCCTATTCCTGTGTCTCAAATACAGTGTTCTTTAAAATAAACCCATTTCCCACACCTTGCCTACCCCAGGGATGGGGATTGGGTGGTCAATATGGAACAAAAACAGCCTAGAGGCCAAAGTACATCACCCCATAGAGTGCTTTGAGATCTTTAGAGTTAGCCATAATGGCTGCCTTTGCATGTTTCCACTGACCCAACAGCTGTCGAGACCAACCCCCCCTGCCCTTTTTCATTTTTACCACCCTGTATCTGAAATTAGCAGCAACCTAATCTCTTCCTGCCATATCACTCAATGGTGTAATTGTGCAGAAAAAAATGTATTAAAATGCAAAACACTCAGATGTACTTCTTTATGTTAAATCCCTTCTTCGCTCTATCTCCCTTTTAATTTTACAAGGTTTTTTTTCCCCCTCTCTCCCCCTTTCATAAAAGGGAGAGCCAGGCACGCAGGGAATCATTTCGACTCCCCTATAAATCTCCAAAATGAATACTTAAATTCAAGGAAAAAAAATACATTCTTACACCTTTAATTTCCTTACTATGGAGTGTAATGAAAAAGCCTGATTATTTTTAATTCTTCCCTTTAATAATTCAGCGGCAGAGTGATTTAAGACGAAGGATCATAATTACCTTTTTGCTTCTCTGGCAAATGGAGTTTTAATAGAAATGAGAGCTTTGGTGACTGAAATGAATTCCAACAGGTCGCTGGTGGGGTCGCAGGCCTGTTGCTGATTGGAGGAATTCCTTCTTTGGGAAGTTCCCTCCCTACCTAGGAAATCTCAGACAGGAAACCTGGATTTGAGTGTCTCCCTACCTCTCTGCCACTTAATAGCTGAGTGCTCTTGGGCAAATTACTTCAGTGCTCCTATCCTCAGTTTACTCACCTGTAAAATGGGAATAATAACCACTGCCTTCCTAACAAGATTCTTGGGAGGATCAGACTACAAAATGACATAACACATAGAGTGCTTTTTAAATCATAGAGCGCTATACAAATGCCAGCTTGTGCTCCCCTAGTATAAGGCTTCTAGAACCCAGCATCAACTCCCTGACAAGGTGAAACACTGGAGGACAACATTAGCAGAAACTCTTGGGTGCACAGTGATGGGCAGCATATAGTATTTGTAGCATCAGTCAGTTTTTTGACTGGACCTATGGTTTTTAAGTTCTAGGTGAAGAACTTTCTCTACCAGTGCAGATCAGCAACTGAAGTTAAGTGACTTGGCCAGGGTCACAAGCCAATATGTATCAAAGGTAGGACTTGAACTCAGGTCTTCCTGACTCCATGGCCAACCCTCTATCAACTGTGCCATGATGCCTCTCAATTAATTATTATTAACAGTAATAACTACCAGCTCAATGGAATTCAACTACAAACAGTTATTAAGGTGCCTGCTATGTGAGATGCATTGTGCTCAGCCCTGGGAGAAATAAAAAGATGAGTATTTGAAACAAGGCCCCTGCCCTCACAGAGCTTACAGACTAGAAATAATTATAGTTCCCATTTACATCTCTCACTTTATGGTTTCAAAACAATTTCTCCCACATTCTCACATTTAAGTCTTATGATAGCCCTGTGGATGTAAGCAAAGCAGAGATTATGATGAGATTACAGTGAGAAAGCGATGTTTTACCTGTTCAAGCTGACAAAACTAATTGGTGTTAGAGTCAGGACTGGAAACCAGGTCTCTGAATTCCCAGGTCAGTTGCCTTTCTTCTACATAATCTCTGTCATGGCCAGATAGTGAATTATGAGGAGTTGGCAGAATTATTTGCTTTATATGACTATAAAGTGAGAGGGTTATGAGTGATTTAAAAAAAAGGGACGTGGTAAAATTTGCCTGTTTGGAAAGGTTGGGGTTGGGGGAAGTGGTTCCTCCAGATTAGTCCTGGAAGGCTTAGTGGAGATGGGATTTCAGAAATTGTCTGAAAGATGGAAGAGAGCGTATTGGACTAGGGATAGAGCATTGTGTGTGTGTGTGTATGTGTGTGTGTGTGTGTGTGTGTGTGTGTGTGTGTATGTGTGTGTGTGTGTGTGGGTGTGTGTGTGGGTGTGGGTGTGAGTATGGGAGTGTAGTGAATGGGGTCCTGGGGTTAAAACCCCATCTTTGATGCTTTTTACCGACATGGCCTGGGGCAGATCATTTAACCTCCCTAGGCCTCATTTTACAGAGGAGGAAATGGAGACTCAGGAAACTAAGTGACTTGCCTTAGGTCACACAGATATTGAACATCACAAGCCGTCTTTGCACTCCAGTCCTCCAACTTCAGGACCAATGTACTTTTCCTGGTGTTTCCTGGTACTGTCAGATGTCAACAAAGCATATGTCTGAGATGAGTACAGGAATGGCTCCCTTTTGCCTCAAGAGCATGGTTCATACTTTTCTGCTTGACATTCCAGGGCCTCCACTATTTGAAGCCAACCTGCCTTGTTGACTATGTCCTCTTATCCTCTCTAAGTACCATATACTTCAGCCAAACTATAGATTCTGCCCTCTGAATGTGCCAGGGGTCCTCCTGAATCATTGCTTTTCTCAGGTTGATCTCTGTTCTTAGAATGTCCTGTACCTGATGAAGTCCTACACACCCTTTAAAGATGAACTTCAACACCAGGGAGCCTTTCTAGCTCTCTCCAGTCAGTAATGACCTTCCCCTATTTCTAGGTGCTCCTCAGGAAACCCTAGTATCCTGACTCCATTCTCATCCCTAAAGACTTCTCTGTATTTCAAAATCAGGAAGAGAATCTAGTAGTACAGTCTCCTAGCACTCTGTCTCTTGACCTACTCCTCCTATTCCTTCATAATAGAGGACCCAGGCCCCTCCCTCAATGCTTCATTATAGCCCTTTCCAGAATTCTTATGCTCTAGAAGCTCTCTGGAAGTGGGGAAGGAAGGCAGGGGCAATGAGAGATTTTCTCTTGATCTGGGCAGTCTCCATGTCTCCCTTCCCTGGCAGCTGAGCGGTCTTCAGAGGCACTTGAGGCCTGATTGGGAACAAGTATCTGTTAATAATTCCAGTCCAAATGTCAAGCAGGCTTGTTGCTGTTTCCTCTATAGGCATGATTGCTCCCCTAGTCAGGAAGAGGAAGGGGGGCAACCAGGGCTGTTGCCTCAGCCACAGTCTTCTCCCCCAACCCCCAACCCAAATTCTCTTTTCTTTGAGCATTGGGTCTCTCCAGTCTGCTTCCAAGCCTCCCAACCAGGTCCCAAGCCATGCATTTATCTCCTTAACAACTGGACTCAGTGTAAGAGTCTTCCCTACGGCCTCTAGAAATAATTTGCAGCCAAGATCCAATTCATTCATTCATTCCACCAATAACACTTATTAAACACCAACTGTGAGCAGAACACTGTACTAGGAACATAACATTTAGAGAAAGCACAATTCCTGCCTCCACTATCATGTAGGAAGGCTCAGCGGAAATCTCCAAAGTTAATGATCATCCCCTTTGGTTATCATCTCATTCTCTGGGAGAGATAAGGCAGAGAGGGGTCAGCAGGGAAAGGTGGAATTCTAAGAGGATGCCTTGAAGTTTCAGCTTTTGCTGTCTCTGAGCAAGGCTGATCTATCCCTAGCCTATCTCTAGGAAGACAATTTCTAGCAAGACCCTCTTCTTTTTTTTTTAAATTTTTATTTAAAATTTTTTTTTCCATATGCTTTGAGTTGAAAATTTTTCTCCCTTTTTCTCCCCCCTACCATCCCCAAGATAGTGCACAATCTGACATAGGCTTTACATTTACATACCCATTAAACATATTTTCACATTAGTGAAGTTGTAAGTAAAAATTAAAACCAATAGGAGGAACCATCAGAAAGATGAAACAAAACTCAACAGAAGGTAAAAATATGTGAGAGCAATTTGACTTCCATAGTTCTTTCTTTGGATGTGGACAGCATTTTCCATCCCGAGGCCTCTGGAGATATCTTAGATCCTCATAATGCTGAGAAGGGTTCAGTTTAACATTCTTAGTCATTGCATAACATGGCTGCTATTGTGTACAAAGTCCTCTTGGTTCTGCTCACTTCACTCAGCATCAGAACATATAAGTCTCCCCAGGTTTTTCTGAAGTCAGCCTGTTCATCATTTCTTCTAGCACAATAGTATTCCATTACATTCATATACCACAACTTGCTCAGCCATTCCTCAGTTGATGGGCATCCTCTCAATTTCCAGTTCTTTGCCACCACAAAAAGAGCTGCTATGTATATTTTTGTACATGTGGGTCCTTTTCCCATTTGTTTGATCTCTTTGGGATATAGCCCTAGAAGTGCTATTGCTGGATCAAAGGGTATGCACATTTTTGTAGCCCTTTGGGCATAGTTCCAAATTGTTCTCCAAAATGGTTGGATCATTTCACAACTCCACCAACAATGTATTAGTGTTCCAATTTTCCCACATCCTCTCCAACATTTATCATTTTCCTGTTTTGTCATGTTGGCCAATCTGATAGGTGTGATGTGGTACCTCAGAGTTGTTTTGATTTGCATTTCTCTAATCAATAACGATTTAGAGCATTTTTTCATATGACTATAGATGGCTTTAATTTCTTCATCTGAGAACTGTCTGTTCATATCCTTTGACCATTTATCAATTGGGGAATGGCTTGTGTTCTTATAAATTTGTCTTAATTCTCTATATATTTTAGAAATGAGGCCTTTATGAGAAAGACTGGTTGTAAAAATTCTTTCCCAATTTTCTACCTTCCTTCTAATCTTAGTTGCATTGGCTTTGTTTGTGCAAAAACTTTTCAATTTAATGTAATCAAAATGATCCATTTTGCTTTTCATAATGTTCTCTATCTCCTGTTTGGTCATGAATTCTTCTGTTCTCCATAGATCTGATAGGTAAACTATTCCTTGTTCTCCCAGTTTACTTATGGTATCAGCCTTTATATCTAAGTTCTGAACCCATTTTGACTTTATTTTGGTATATGGTGTGAGATTTTGGTCTATGCCTAGTTTCTGCCATACTCTTTTTCAGTTTTCCCAGCAGTTTTTTTCAAAGAGTGGGTTCTTATCCCAGAAACTGGGGTCTTTGGGTTTATCAAATAATAGATTACTATAGGCAAGACCCTCTTCTTAGGCAAGTTGAGGGAAGCAGAATCATAGCTTTAGAGCTGTAAGGAACTTCTGAGAATGTCTATACCAATCCCCTTATTTTAAAGAAGGGAAACAGAGGCACAGAGAGATTAAGTGACTCACCCAGGGTCAAAAGTGGGATTTGAATTCAGGCCTTCATGACTCCAAGTCCAATGTTCCATGCCAAATTGTTTCTCTTGTTCTTAAAGACCTTTAAGGAAAATGTTTCTCTTAACTCTTTCTAACATCTGCTTATAGCTTTGGTTCTTCCATTTACTAATTTAGAAGTCTCAATATCATAACCTGTAAAATGGAGATAATAACATTTACACTGATTCTACCTGCTTTACATATGAGAAACCTGAGGCACAGAGAGGCAAAGCAACAGCTAGTGTTACAGTTGGAACTCAAACTTTTGCCCCATCATGGCACACTGTGTCAGGACTTTCTGGTTACAAGAGTTGTAAAGTTTCCTTGGGGGATGTTTAGGAAAGGGGCTCACTTCTCTCCATCCAAAATGATCTTCCAGCAAACTCGCTTTGGACAGCTCTGTGCCATCCCATTTCCGAGGCTAGATGAATGAGCTGTATATTGGTGCTGGCAAAGGAGGGAACATAGTGTGCCATGGTGTGAGTGTGGTGTGTGTGTGTGAGACAGAGAGAGAGAGAGAGAGAGAGAGAGAGAGAGAGAGAGAGAGAGAGAGAGAGAGAGAGAGAGAGAGAGAGAGAGAGGAGGAGGAGGAGGAGGAGGAAAAGAAGAAGAAGAGACAGAGAGGAGGTGAGAGAGATGAAGGAAAGAGAAAAAAAGAGAAAGGGAAAGGAGAGAAGGAGGGAGGGAAAAAAGGAGAAGACAGACAGACAGACAAATAGAGGGAGACAGACTGATGATGCTTATTATGTCACCTTGAGAGAAAGCAAAAGTATGGAGAGGAAGCCAGAGGGAGAAGGTAACTGAGTCAGAAAGGCTGGGCTCTGTTGAAAAGAAATGACCCATTATTCAGACACCCAAGGTCATTAACTCCTTAGGTGGGTGCTACTCCTTTCTACTTGGCTGTCCATCATGCCCAAGGTCCGAAAAATTGATTCCAGGAATCTTGTCCATTTCCTACCGGTTTCCCTGTGATCTGTGATGGAGATGGTGGTGAGGGTGATAGTTTGAGGGTTTGTAAGGTTGAGGAATACATCTAGCTGGTGATAGAACCAATGTGGGGGTCTGTCTCTCTAGGTATTTAGCATACTACATCCATTTTATTTGAACATGACACTGGAGCTAGGGGTTGAAGAATGGTCAGGTCATTCTGCCTCTCTACCCTCAGGATTAATGGGAGAGAATAGCTGGGAGGAAGCTGGGCATCTAAGGACCTTGCTCCAGGGCAATCTGGGAATTAGATTTGGCAGGTTGAGGGGTTGATAAAAGAAGATCTTTGAGATGGGAGCAGGGGATATAGGTAGAGATCACAGCATCTTCGTGGTCATAGGATCTTAGATGTAGAGATGGAAGGGACTTCTGAGGTCATTTAGTCCAGTCCCTTTATTTAACTGCTAAGGAAAATGAGACCTAGAAAGGTTAAGTGGCTTACCCAACATCATACATTTAGGAAGTGGCAGGGCTAGGATTTGAATCCATGCCCTGTGACTCCAAATCTACCATTTTGGCCCCCACCATCCATATTGTCATTTAGTGCAACCCATACCTGAACAAGAATGTCTTCAACCCCACCACCACCAAGGTGCTTGGTGATCTTGCCTCTGCCTGAAGATTTCTGGTGAAGAGAACCCACTGATCCTCAGACAGCCTATTCCACTTTGGGACAGCTCTAATTTTTAGGAAGCATGGGCCCGAATCTGCCTCTCTGTGATGTCTAATCGTTGCTCTTAATTCTGCCCTTTAGGGACAAACACAACAAGAAAATCCTCTGAAAATCATATCATGTCGCCTCTGAATATTCTTTTATTTTCAAGCTAACTATTCCCAGGCCCTTCAACTGACCTCTACATATCATGCTCTCCAGGGCTCTTCAGCATCCTGGGTGCCTTCTATTGGACTTTGTTTTCAAATGATGTTCAGTCATTTTTCAGTTGTGTCTGACTCTTTGTGACCCCTTTTGGGTTTCTCTTGGCAAAGATATTGGAGTGATTTGCCATTTCTTTCTCCAGCTCATTTTACAGATGAGGAAACTGAGGAAAACTGGGTGAAGTGACTTGCCCAGAGTCACACAGATAGTATCTGAGGCTGGATTTGAACTCAGCTCTTCCTTACTCCAGGCCCAGGGTTCTATCCTCTGTACCACCTAGCTGCCCAGACTTGGTGTAGCTTCCTCAATTTGCTTCTTAAAATATAGTCCTCAGAACTGAACTCAGTATTTCAGGTGTGGTCTGATTCAAAGGAGAATCTAGTAAGAGCTGCTTTCATTCTGAGCACTGTGTCTCCAAAATGAGCATGAGTTTGAAGTGGCTCTTTTGTGTGCAATGCTGTTGACTAATGTTAAGCTTGTGGCCAACTAAAATGATCAGATCTTTTTCATGTAAATTATTATTTAGCCATACCTTCTGCATCTTCTACTTACACAATTAATTTTTTGAAACCAAGTATCAGATTTTACCTTTGGCCATGTCGAATTCAATCTTATTAGAGCTGGCCTATTGTTCTTAACTATTGAGACCCTTTTTGATCAACTTTCTGTAATCATTCCCAGTTCATAAGAGCCAATAATAATATCTAGTACATATGTATATACATATATATATATTATGTACACATCACTTTAGGGTTTACAAAATACTTTACATATGTTCTCATTTGATCTTCACAAAAATTTTGTGAAGTAGATGTTATTATTATCCCCATTTTACAGTTGAGGAAGCTGAGGCTCAGAGAGATTAAGTGACTTGCCCAGGGTCACACAGCTAGTAAGTGTCTGTGGCAGGATTTGAACTCAGGATTTACTAACTCCACTGCATCCCCTATCTGCCTCAACTTCCTGTCAATCGATCAATCAACAAGTTATTTATTAAGTTTCTATCATGAGTCAGACACTATGCTAGCCATTGTATAAAGACAAATGTGAAAACAGCCCTTTACCTCATGAAGTTTACATTCTATCTAGGTAAACAACATGTGTGTGCATATATGTATATATGTACACATATGTATATGTACATATATATGTATATAACACATACAGCACACACACACACATATATATATGTATATATATATATATATATATATATATATATATATATATATACTTGTATAGAGAAAACACATACAAGGCAGACACAAGGTAACCCTGGATTTGGCAAGTGTTCCATTCGTGCCTTTATCTAAGTCATTGATAAAAATGTTGCAGAGCACAGGGCTAAGCAGAGATCACAAATACACACCGTTAGTATGTAATAGGGCAGCAAGGGAGCGCCATAGAGCTTGGGGTCTGGAGTCAGGAACAACTGAGTTCAAGTACAGCCTCAGGCACTTACTAGATGTGTAATCCGGGGGCAAGTCACTTAACCCTATTTGCCTCACTTTCCTCATCTGTAAAGCGAGATGGAAAAGAAAATGGCAGACCACTCCAGTATCTTTGTTGAGAAACCCCAAATGGGTTTGTGAAGAGTCAGACATGACTGAAATGATTGAACAAGTATATGCTATCTCATTCCAGGTTGACAGGGATGTATTAATGATGACTCTTTGTGTCTGGTCATTCAACCAGTTCTTAATTCATCTAATTGTACTATTGTTTATACTGTATCCCTCCTTCTTTTCCACAAGATAATTATGACACTAGTGATAATCATAATAGTGGCGATAATGGTAATTATAAAACACATACAATGTGATAATGAAGATTGATGATGGTGATAATGGTAATGACGATGGTTGTGGTAACTTAGACAAGAATTCTCTGCATTATTTCTGAGACAGCTCCTTTTTTTTTTTTTTTGCATTTGTACCATAGGATCATGGATCCGTTTCTGGAAGAGACTTTAGAAATCATCTGGTCAAACCCCTCATTTTGTAGATGAAGAAACTGAGGACCAAGGGTAAGCAACTTGTCCAAGGTCACAAGGGCAGTAAGTGTTAGAGGCAGGAATTGAATCCACGTCCTCTTCCCTCAAAGCCAATGCTCTCTCTGGGTATCAGGAGACTGATTTTCTTTCTCTGCAGATTTGGGGTTGCTGCTGCTAGAAGGTTGTCCTTTGCAGGCTTATGTATCCCTTACCCCCAGAGCCAAACTTTGCTTTAAGTAGAGGAAAGAGAGATTTGTCTGAGAGTTTACTTTTGCATAATCTCCTCTATTAGTTTACCATAAGGACTGAAATATCTGTACTAGGTAGTAATTCCTTTGGGTTAAGGCACTGATATTTCTAGAAATCCCCTGTAGGAAGGGAAGACATGTTCAACCATTAACATATTAATTTGCCATACATCTTAGTGAATTAGTTTATAAAATACTTAAAAGTCAGTCACCTGAAGAAACTGATCACAGGGTAGTGTGTGGGGTGCATGTGTGCGTGGTGGTGGTATATGTGCATGCATGTACATGGTATATGTGCATGCTTGCATTTGTGCTTCGTGTGTGTGTGTGTGTGTGTGTGTGTGTGTGTGTGTGTGTGTGTGTGTCTGTGTCTGTGTCTGTGTTGAGAAATAGGTCTGGCTGTGGGGGCGCTGGGAGGTGAAAGGCCTCATAAACAGACGTGACCCCTGGGGATAAGGAGAGGTAATTACTGGAGAGATAAGAGAGGGCCAAGGGTCAATTTTTTTTCTTTTTGCTTTCCAATTAGCCTTGCCCGCTGCCTATGCCTGGATCTGGGAGTGGGGGTAGTTCCATGGACTCAGGTACTCCCCCATTTTCCCCTGCATAGAGAGAAAATTATTACATATGCCTAAGGAGGGTCTGCTGGGTATCCCTTCTCTTCAGTTGTGAAATTGAGTGAAAGCTCAGATATTATAATTCAGGAAGGCTCCATTCAGCTGGATCTGACCACAGCTCTTATCAAGTCATGCCTCCTACAATTCTGGTGAATGGTGTGTGTGTGTGTGTGTGTGTGTGTGTGTGTGTGTGTGTGTGTGTGTGTGTGTGTGTTAATGCACAAGTATGCTTTCATACAGCATATACCATGACCCCAGACTGACCAGAAATCCATGAAAACCTTACATACATAACAATGATGGCAGAAGGGGTTGAGATCCAAGCTCAAGCCCAGGAAAGGAACATCCAGTCACCAGGTTGGAGGAATCAGCTAGTTCCTCTGCTGAATTTCAAAGAGTATATCACCAAGTAAGTCTGATAATGGGACATTTATGCTGTGATTTTATAATTACCTGAAAGAGAGGGCTAAAAACCCTGGGTGCCTCATCAGTGCCCAAACTCAGCCCTTCTCTCCTCTGCTTTTATTCCACTTACTTGATGCACACATTTTGCTCCTCACCATGTCTAGAATGCTTTGTTCCAAGTTGTACCAACTGCTTCCCATCACCTGGCTTCTCTAAATACCTTGGCAGACATTCTGGTACAATCAGCTACCACTCACTTCAGATGCTCCTGGCTGCCCTGACACAGTGGGGGCAATCTCTTTTGTATAGCCCAAGTGCCACCTGCATCCTCTTTTGCCTTGGAACCCTGTTGGTGCCCCATTTTCCCACTATGCTGACAAAAGGGGAGGCTGTTTAATTGTATGCTTTCCAATGGAGTACTGATTCATAGAATCTCAGGATCAGTCCTGGGCCAGTTCAACTTCTACACCCTGGAACACAGAAGTTCCAGACAAACAAGGGACAAAGAAGGTAATTGCCATGGGTATGACAGGGGTAAGACATGTTTTGCTTGATCCCAGAGGACAGAGCCAGGATCCATGGGTGAAAGTTACAAGAAGGTGGATTTTATGCTCAAAATAGGGAAAATGACCGTAGGGGTCATCCAGTTCCACCTCCCACCCTTCCATTTTACCCCTGAGAGATGGCCACCTGGTTTCTACTTAAACACTTCCCAAATTACTCCATGAGCGGCTTCCCCATCTTGGGACAGCTGTAATGTTTTAAAAAACTCTTCTGATTTTGAGTACAAAAATCTGTGTCCTTGGAACTTATATGCCTTGCTCCTATTTTTGTCCTCTGGGGTCAAATGGAATTAATCTAATCCCTCTCACATCCATGATGTCCACTTTCTTTGTCACTTATTGGACAAAAGTTTCTGGGTCCCAGCACATGGAATTGGACAGGGCCAGGAGAGCCCCTGGGAATATTTTCTGTGATGATGGTCTGAGGACCAGCAATCACCACAGGTCCCTGGCTTGTAGTTTGGGGGAGGGGGCTTTCCTATCTATAATTCTAATCCTTTTTCAGGCAAACAAGGGTAATCTTCACATTATTTACCAGGCTGGGTGAGGGGCCCCCTTGCTCAAGCAGTTTCCAAACAGCTCCATATTTCACTGGGAGGGGGAGGGTGGAACATAAATAAGACAATTTATTCAGAGAAACCATCTCCCCTATTTACATTTAAATTGAATAATTTAAAACACCTTTACCCATTTCCATAAATTATCCCCTGTTGGACGGGCAGCCTGACCGTGCAGAAGGGATGACGTCCCAGGAAAGGCCTAATTACATTCCCGGCTACATGACTTTGAGCAGGCGAGGGGAGCCTGGGGAGATGCAGGGCAGGTGGGAGGGGGCACTGGGCAAGCTCAGGAGGAGGAAATCTAATGTAAGGACATAGATGTTTCTTCAGGAGCTGGGTAGGAGGGTGGGGAATGAAAAGAAGGCAAGATCTCTCTAAGAACTTTAAACTCTGAGGGGCTTAAGGAGAAAGAAATATACAATTCCCAAGCAGAAGGAGTCAGCCAGTCCCTCTCCCCCTTTCAAGGAGCACATCACCAAAAACGTTTTATAATGGGGCATTTATGCTGTGATTTTATAATCACCTGAAGGAGAGGGCTAAGAAAGAATCAAGCAACTGAGTGTCCAGGTGATCAATTCATTAATCAACAGCTATTTCTTAAATGACTAGTATATACAAGGTGTGGGGGAGGTGCAAAGGGGAATAAATAAGACCCCTCTGCTCAAGGAATTTGCCGTCTAATGTCACAGATGACATTTATTCATTCAACAAACATTCATTCAGCTATGCTATCACCATGTGCCGCAGGCTCTGTGCTAGGTGCTAAAGATACAAAGAAATAGGATACAAGCACATAAAAAATAGCCCCTGTCCTGAAGGAGCTTATATTCTATCGAGATAAGTCATGCACGCAGAAGAAATACCAATACTGGGCTATCTATAAAGACCCAAGTAGGTGATACAGACAGAAGAAGCTGTAGGAATTCAGAGGAGGAGGGATGAGAGATGAAGGGAAGCAATGTGCAATTAAGTCTGGAAAGGTAGGAACAGATTGTGGGGGGATTCAAAAACCTGGCTGAGAAATTTGTGTTATCTCTTCTCCCCAAGTATTCTCTGCATACAGAGATGACAGGGACCAGTGTACAGCAACGGGAGGGAGCTGGTAACTATATCCCCTTGGACGAGAGTCAGAAGACCCTCGGGCCCCACTGTGGCTACTTTTTTATGAAACAGATGCCCTAAGTTTCCTTAGGGAGCTGAGATCTGGGGTGGGCTTTATGGAAGAGATGGGATTTAATCCTGGGGACCGGGAGAGAACAAGATGATGAGAGGTGGAATTACGCAGGAGAGAAGAAGGTGTATTGGGACCAGATGGCCAGGTGGCCCAGTGACCCTCTACAATGTTCCGTGGACACCATACTGCCCAGTCTCCCCTGAAATGCACCTCATTAGCTTATCTCACAGGAGCTACTCACCCACTCTACACTGGTCTCTTCTACCAAACCACTCATAGGTAAGCAGCCCTCCTACTTTCTGGTATGTCTAGTGGAAACTCCTATACCATCAGTTTATGCTTCCCTCCCTTGCCCATCTCCCTCAATAGCAAGAGGCATCAGGCAATTGTGGTGCTCACTTTGGTTTCCCAGCCTTGTGACTTGCCATTCTCTCTATCATATCTATGGGTTGTGGAGGCCCTTGGCTCTATCCTGCAGGCAATAGAGAGCCATAGAATATTTTTGAGCAGGGGAGGGCATAATAAAGGTGTGTTTGCCAGCCAGTCAACAGGCAGGCCAAATACTTAGTTTCTCTGCTGCCTTGGGTCCTCTCCCTCCTTCCAGGTCCCTCAGTAGAAAGTCTTTTTTATTGCCCGAGGGCATCAGTTTCCTAAAAAAGTAGGCATAGTGGGGCCCGAGGGTCTTCTGACCCTTGTCCAAAGGGATGTAGTTACTGGCTCCCTCTCGTTGCTTTTCACTGGTCCCTATTGTCTCTGTGTGCAGAGAGTTACTTGGGGAGGAGAGGATATAACCAAAATTCCTCAGCCAGGTTTTAAATCCCCCCACAATCTGACCTACCTTCCCAGACTTAGTTCACATTGCTTCCCTTCATATTCTGTGTTCCAACCAAACTGCATCTGCATCATTAGCTCTTCCTTAATCTCATTTCTCACTTTTCTGCCTCTGTGGGTTCATGCAGACTGTCCATCTTGCTTCATTGCTGCCAGTTGAAATCTGATTTTCCTTCAGGAACCAGCCTGGGGCAGGGGGGTGGGGGGCACCTCCTCCACAAAGCCTTTCTTGATCTACTGAGCTGAAAGTGATCTTCAGATTCCCCTGCAGCCTTTTGTCTGGATCTCACTTTTGCTCTTCCTCTCAGTCTACCTCCTGTCATTCTTACTAGTGTAAATGGCATATTCCTTCTATTACCATACATAGTTATCTTAAGGCTCAAATGAAATTATGTATGTAAATCACTTGCAGACTTTGAAACTTTGCAAATACTAGTGGGTTCTTTTTTCCCCCTAGACTAGACCTGTGATATCACCGGGTAAGGAAATACCCAGTGAGGAAACTCTCTATCCATGCAGATTGGCTACTGCTCTGAAATGTGTAATTCTAGAGAGTTGCCTCTGTGCACTGAGGGGTTAAGTGACTTTTGACTTGAATCCAGGTCTTACTGACTCCTGCCCTGGTTTTCCACCCTCTGTGTCATGCTGCCTCTCAAATGCCAATTATTAGTATTTTATAGGTGAGGAAATTGAGGTCCTGAGGAGCAAGGGTAGCTGCCTAATGTCACATAGGTAGTAAGTGGCAGAGCCTGGTTTCAGTCTCAGGTCTTCTGACTTGAGATTCAGTGCTCTAAGCTTTATACCACACTGCCTCTATTAAATGCCCCCTCATCAGAGCCTTTCGGTCTGATGCTGTCTCTCCAGGGGCAGCTTCCTGCCGATGGCTATATGAGCAGATGGGGTATAAACCTCAGTGGGAAAATAGATTAAGTCAGATGTGATGGTTCTTAAAATCTCCACACTCCCCTTTGCATTTTAATGAAATCTTATTGACGAATTCATTGAGCTGTAAAGTCTCTCTTTCCAACCTGATTCCAGGAGTCTGGCGGGAAGGATAAAATGAATAAAACCACAGGTCAAAGTGGGCCCTGGCATCATCTCCTTCCTTGTCCAAGGTAGGACTTCCCTCATTCCCACCTTTTCTTCCTAGAAAAGAGGAGTCTCCCCTTTTGGGCTTTGAGTGCCAACACTGATTCTACTCTAATCAAATCAATCCACCACTGGCAGGTGAACTGCCCACTTACGAAGAAGCCCTAATAGTCTTTTCTACACCATCAGCCTGATATAGTGTAAGAGTCCTAGACCTGGACTCTAATAGACTTGGGTTTGAATCCTGGCCATAGAGATCAGGGGTAAATTCAATTGAAGGGTGGCTCATGATGGCACATAGGGTAGCTGGGGAAGGGAGTGCAGTGGCAGGCAATGGGACAGTTCCTGTGCTTGCAGGGGGTGGCTTGGTAGCGTCTTACAGAGAGGTTGTACAAAGTCTTCCAGCCAAGTCACAGGGATGGTGATCACCTTGAGGTGATGGGGGAGGGAGGGGGAGAGGGCCCCTCCCTTGATTCCAGGGCTTAGGGCCAAGCTCCTTTTGCTCCCTGATAAGCGAGTGCTAGTTCTCCCTGCTCTACCACCTGTTAGCCCTGTGGCCACAGGCAAGTTATAGGTATAGATCTGATTCAGATCAGATCATAAAAGTAGAATTGAAAGGGCCCTAAAAGGTCATCCACTCCAGCCCCCCTCATTTTACAGATGAGGAAACTGAGGCTGTGAGAGGTTAAGTGACTTGCTTATGGTCACATAGTGAGTACCAGAGCTAGAGTCTGAATCTAGGTTCTCTCACTCCAGAGCCAGTTATAATCCCCTTGAGCCTCAACTTCCTCATCTGCAAAATGAGGCCAATGATATTTGTGCTGCCTATGCCCCAGGACTGTTTCAAAGAAAGGCTTCTGAAAACTTCAAGGCACTAGAAAAAATGAGAGCTATTACAATGATGGTGTCTTTCTGTCCCCTTGCTTCAAGCTCTGCTCTGAATTTACCTCCTGCGGGAAGCCTTCCTATATTTGCTTCACCTAAGTGACCACCTCTCGACTGCTTCTGGTCCCTCAGCAATTAGGTATTAATTATGAATTTACTGAAGTGCTGTTTAATAGGGGTGTGGCTATCTCCCCGTTAGGGTGGGAGCTCTCCAAGAGCACTAGAGCTGGTAGCCCAATTCAGTCCCCTCATATTACAAATGAAAAAACTAAGGCTCCAAGAGGGCAGTTGACTTTGCCCAGGCCAAAGAGCTGACAACAGATTTTAAATTCGTGTCTCCTGAAATCTGATTATGGGCTCTTTCCATGGCTGCCACTTCCCCCAAGTCTCTGCCTACTGCCTAGTATGGTACTCTTGACACCTTGGTGCTTAGTTCAGCCTGATTAACTGGTTGGGGCCCACAGACTCATCTAATTAACTTGGTGATTGTGTGCTAACTATTGGTGGATGGGTTAAGCAGCAAGAATGGGATAATAATGGGCTTGTTTCATAGTTATTCTCATCTTCCTACTGGGGTTTCCCACTGGGGCCCAAGACAGTGATGATTTAGGAAATGGGACAATTAAGTAAGACTCCTGAACTGTATCCAGGGCTAGGGCTCACATTTCAGGGATATAACAATCTAGCAGAGTCACTTCTCTTCTTGTCCACCCTTCTGCCTCTAGATAGGATGACATGTACCTAGGACCCCAGAAAGAGAGAAGGCTTCAAAGAAGATGCCAAAACCTTCCCAATACACAGCACCCCACCCACCCCCAAAAGAAGTTCTAGAGGTCTAATCACAATCCTTCCTGCTGCACTGGGAGCTAATAGGAATCATAATTGCATTTGTTGCAATAGAGATCCAGGAGGCTGGGATTGGGAGAACCTTAAGGTAACTGATTTTCATTTCCACTGATACCTGATGTTTATTCCTCCTCCATGTTAATAAAAGCTGAAATGAGTCTTCATTAAAGGTCCTATTAAGAAGCCACTGTTATCCCTGGCATTCATTAGCAGAGATCTTTCCTATTAAATGACAACATTGGAATTTTCAGAGAGCCTGCAAAACTACCCTTCTTCATGCCAAGCAGTTGTCTTGAGACAATCATGGCTTCCCTGTCTAGGCTGCTGTAGACTGGCAAAGGGGCTATCAAATCTAGGCCCCTGTCTCTATTTATTTGCCTCATAACAAGTCAACAGTTATGGGGATTCCCCCCTTCTTCTGTTCTAGGACTTCAATAGCCTAGTAGGCAGTTCCTTTCTCCACATAACTGCCCCTTCTCTTTTGGCAATATAAGCCCATTTCCTCAGGTTCTAGCCTCCCTAGAGGGGTGGAGATGGGGGAGAGAGGGTCCAAGGGCAACCTTCAGTTTCATAGATCCCTATAACAGTAAGCCAGTTTAAACGTCAATGTCAGCAATCAGAAAGGCACTAGTCAAGATAATGAACAGAGTTCAGGATCAGTGGGTCCTGACTCTTCCATGCACAGAGTAGGATCAGAAGAATAACCAAGAGGCAAGAATAAGAAGCTTTAACAGAGCCTTTTTCTTACAGTGAGGATGTGGAGGTCATCTCTCCCCCCTCCCCCCTCCCCCCTCACCACTCACCACTTTGCTGTTTGAGGGTTTGGACAGCCTGGGATTGTAGAATGAATGAATGCATGCTGCCCAGGATGTGTAGCTATGCCCATCCCAGAATGTGATGGTTTGTTCTGGGGATGGGAAGATAGCATGGTACAGAGGCAATAGTGTTGGATTCAGAGTCAGACAACTTGAGTCCAGATCTTATGTTTGCTACATACTGGCTGTGTGACCTTAGGACAATCACTTCCTCTCTCTGGGCTTCAGTTTCCTAATCTATATAGAACAAGGAGTTTGCTCTCTGTGATCTTTAAAGTCCCCTTTTGCTCTAATTTTCTGACTTTCCACAGTATTTTATTTCTTGATCTATGGGAACAGGAAAATCTGGGGCCTTAGGAATCCTCATGGGCTGAAGATTTAGCTTGTGAATTTTCAATTTGTTAGGATGGTTCTGTGAGCTTGGAGCCATCCATCCAGTCTGTTTTGGGTCAAATTATTTTGTATACTTATTTTTGAAAAATTGCTTTGTTCCTCATACATGATTTCTGAATGTGTATTCTTTTTTTCCTTTTAGAAGAGACCCTGAAAGAAATGTGTTTGTCTGAATCACGCATCAGCATGGGTAGAAGGGAAGATGACCACCTGGGACAGAAGGGATAAAGGTAATTAGAGAGAAGGTGCCAAGGACCTCTGATACAGATATAAGCTCAGGAATTCAGAAGGTCAAAGGATCAGAATCTGGAGCCAGAGGTTAGGGAGCAGTGAAATTCAGGCTGTGAGCTTCATCGGGGTAAGGACCCTATCATTTGCACACATTGTATCTTATGTATTGCCCAGTGCAATATTCTGCATGCAAAAGGAGTTTAATAAATGTCTATGGTGTAAAATAATTCCTGTTTCTAGAGCATAGCTTCCCTGATAAGTATTAGGAAAGATCTGATTCCCAGGAAGTAGAGGTAGGTCCTAGGAAGTTACTTGCAAAACCCATTTGGCTTTTCTTCTTCTATGGCTCAATTAGATGTAGATGAAAGGTGGGGTAACTACATAGACCACCTAATGTCATTAATCCACCGTATTTAAAGCTGGAAGGGTCCTTAGAGATGACCTACTCCAATCCTCTCATTTTACAAATGAGGAAACTGAGATCCAGAGAAGTGAAATGATTTGACCAAGGTTATCTGGGTATTAAAGTGGCAGAGCCAACATGTAAATCAGATCTTCTGATTCCAAATTCAGTGAACTTTCCATGGTACAATATTCTCTCTTGGTTCCAGATACATATAATTGTAGGTGAAATAACATCATAGTTGATAGCACTATCCATAAGAACAATGTTGCAAATGGACTGAATGGACCTATGGAGGATCTGTGGGATGTCATGGACAAGAGTGACACAGGATCAAAAGGCATGAATGGGTTGATCTGCACAACTGGAGAGAGAACTTACCTTGATGAGATCACAGATCAACTTATGCATGGCAGGGTTTCATTTTAATAGGTTAACGCTATTCTTTCAAAAGTACATTATTATGTACTTTTGTAACAATGTTAATACAGGGTGGGCCTGAAGTGTGGCTTATATTTTGTTGTCATCTTCTTTTGAGGTCCCACACCACTTATTTGTGTACTCCTCTCCAATCCAAGAAATTCATCCCATTAGTCCTGTGCCCCCTTTTCTTCTTTCCCAGCCTGGTATTATCTCCATGCCTCTCCCTGGTCTCACTTTTTGACATGCAGAGTTTACTTCTGTCACTCTCATCCCCACAAAATATATACATTAAAAATTATCTGGCCTGTGTTTTACTTCCTCTGGGCCAAAGGGACAAGTGGCTTCTAAGGAATACATGTGGGACAATATTCTATCAGAAGAGCAGTAGATGCTTTAACTATAAAGTAACAGGACTAGTCTTTAAACAGACATACTAGAGCTTGTAAATCCAAATGAGTATTGTACCCTTCAAAGTCATCACCCTGAATGGCTATATACTTATTCCAAGTTGCTGCTATTTCTTAGAACCTTAGGGGAATTCTCTTTTCTCCCTTCAGGACAGTCTTCTGGATATCTTCAGTGGTGGCTAATCTTAGAGGGTAACTGGTTTTGAGGTGTGACCCAAAGTCATTTAGAATCAAGTCTGATGGTTAAGGTGGGTGATCAGACTGGGAAATAGTGATTTTGTTCCAGTCTGGTTTTTTAGAAAGTACCATAGGTCCTGAAACATCTTACTGTTGAAGAAGTCAATAGTGGGCAGCAGCTCACTCCTTTGTGCTTCATAGAGTCCCTTCAAGACCTTTAGAACTTCTGCTCAAATAGTTTCAGTATTTGGCCTTGTGGGATGAATTTGGCATGTACAATGACAATTGATGTCAAAGGAGCAGATCAACAATGTCTCTCCCCCTGTGAGCTTGACATGTGTTGTTTCTTGGGTCATGAGAGTGTTTTGAGTTTTCCACTATAGATGCTGGTACTTTGTTTCTGGGTCATGCTGGAATTTCTCATTTCATCACCAATGACTATTTTCTTCAGCAATGTGTTATTTTGTTTGGCTTCCCTTGAAAGATAAGAACAAATGACAAGACTTCACTGCCTCTCTTCATTGTTCAAAATGGATAGCAGTCTTTCTAGAGACTCTCTTCAAGTTCAAGTTTTCAGCAGTATGTTATTCTACACAAATTCCATTCTGCAGCCATCATCCTCATAGTGAGTTATTGATTGGATAGGATGAAATTTCTGAACTTCTTAAGATTTTTATTAATTATTAGATGATCAATTCATGCCTCGTAATGGACATCTGCCATGTGCTCTGACTAATGTAAGACTTTGCTGCTAGTCAGAAAGTCTTATTCTTGACGTTACACACTCTACACAAATATCTTTTAACATGTTGAGTGTCTTACTGGTAGATTTGCTTAGTGTCTCCTTAAATTTGATTTTAATGCTTTGCTCTGAATATTGGTTATCTCTCTTTGTCTTGAAAGAAAATAGCAGACAATTCTATTCTGCAGAGCTACTAGCATGTGACTCATTGACCTTGCAAATCCTGTTGATGCAAGTTTAAACATGTTGTAACATGTCCCTGCTATGATCACTCCACTTCTGTTTTCACACACTCACTGAAAATCCATATTGCTTTATATTGGAAAAATAACATGGTAAAGGGTAGAAAGAGTGCTCGCAGGACTTGGAATCTAGGGACCTGAATTTAAATCTAGCTTCTGATAAAAACCATGTGACTATGAATAATCCACAAAACATCTTGCATCCTCAGTTTCTTCATACAGAAAATGGAGATAATAGCAACAGTACTACCACCCTCACAGGATTGTTCTTGGGAGGGTGCTTTATTAAGCTTAAAATGCTGTGAGCAATGTTTGATCTTTATAGTCATCTCATTTGTGCACTTTAACTGGGACCTTATGGAGAAAATAACACTGCCTTTGTGACTCTAATGCTGACAGGCTGAAACAAATGCATGGGAGATATACTTTAGGACCAGGTAGGGATGACCAGGGATGGAGGAGATGAAGTGCTTGGGAGCTATCCAAAGTGCTGATTCAACTAGGTCTACTACTGGGCTCCCAAGGAAGCCTTTTTGCTTTGATTGTCAATATGTGCCTATGTAAATATAGTATACATGTGAAAATGTGGGTATATTCCATGTGTATATGGCATTGAGCATGCATATGAAATATATGAGAATCTACATAAGTGGATCTACATCTCGATAGGTATGCATATGTTTGTGTAGATACGTGTGTATAGCCAAAAAGGTGCTGTGCATATACATGAGTATATGTATATGTATAATGTGTGTGTGAAAAAGCTTATGTTTATGTAGTTATTTAAGATTTATGAGGCATTTTTCTTTAAAAACAAACCAAGAAACCAACCTCTGAGAGGTAGATAGAGCAAATGTGGGTTTGTTTGGGAATTTTTGGGTGAGGTGATGGAGGTATGTGTGAAGTGATTTGCCCAGGGTCACACAGCTGGTAAATATTAAGTACCTGAGGTCAGATTTGAACTGAGGTCTTCCTGACTCCAGAGCACTGTGCCACCTCGCTGCCCCAGCAAATGCTTTTGTATCCATTTTATAGATGACAAAATTGAGGTTCAGGTTTTCTGACTCAAAGTCCAAGACTCATTCCAATATGTCACACTGTTTCTTTTATGGGTAATAGGGCAGGCACTGGGTATAAATGCTTCTAACATTGCATTTTTATGTGCATACATGTGAGGTGTGTGTGTGAGAGAGAGAGAGAGAAAGAGAGAGAGAGAGAGAAGATAAAATTAGGAGGATGAAGGCTGTATAGAGAAAGTGACTTTCCAATTCCTTTATACATAAACTGAGAGTTAATCTAAAGACAGGAAGAGCACATCTAGGTCCAGGGGAAGTAAGACTCATGAAACTTCATGGGAGATGGAAGGGGCATCAGGTTCCCAAACTCTGCCACCCCATCTTCTACCCTCTGCCTTCCCTCCCAACTATATAGGCCAACCTTCTCCTCAAGGCTGGAGTAGAGCTAAAGTGGAGACCAGAGCTGAGCTGCCTTCTGCCAGGCACTCAAAACTCATTTTCTGGTACATTATACACTTGGCCTTTGGAACAATCAATGACCTTAAGTGCTGTTTGATTTCTGCAGCCAAATCCAGCAGAAATAAGACATAATCCATCTGGCCTGGCTGGCCAGTGCAAGGGACTGTAGGGGGGTGGAAAGGGAGGCCAAAGTCCCTCTGGGGTTCTGCATTCTCTCTTGCTTGGCACTCAGAGTAGGAGGTAGGGTGGTGAAGAGGGCAGTGGAGCTGTTGGGAGCTGCCAGTGTTCAAGGGAATGGGCCTTTAAATGATATGAATGGGCTGGTAATCACTGTTCCATTTATCTCAATGCTTCTTACCCAGAAGTCTTGTAGCCTTGTAGCTCTAGTCAGGGGAGCAAGAACTTCAGGAAGGTTTGAAAAGCTAATCTTGTCTTTCCACCCCTACTCTCCACCTAAGAAACACAATGTTCATTGATTCATAAAAAAAAAAAAGAACTAAACTCAGTGACTTCTGGTATGGATACTCAGATCTCTTTGAGTTGGGCTAATAATAATGATAACTCAAATGTCTATAGTACTCTCCTCACAACACCCTTTGAGGGAGGTAGTGTAGATATTATTATACCTATTTTAGGGGTAAGAAAGTTGAGGTCCATAGATGTTAAGTGACTTGCCCAAAGTCACACAGATAATAAATGTCCAAGCTAGTTTAAATTCAACTCAGGTCCTCTGACTTCAAATTCAATGAATGTGTGTGTGTGTGTGTGTGTGTGTGTGTGTGTGTGTGTGTGTGTGTGTGTGTGCGAGAGAGAGAGAGAGAGAGAGAGAGAGAGAGAGAGAGAGAGAGAGAGAGACAGGCAGACAGACAGACAGAGACATAGACACAGAGAGAGTAAAAGTCAAAGAGAAAAGGAAACAGCATTCGGGGGACAGAGATAGAGGCACAAGGTACAGGGTACTAGAGAAGTCTTAGCTAGTCTATATTCCCAGGAAATTTAACATATACTATCTCATTTAATTTCCACAACCCTGTGAAATAGGGTAGGTATAATCATTCCTGTGTTAAAGATGAGGATACTGAGACTTACATTAAGAGCTTAGGCTAATTCAATTCAATTCAATGAACATTTATCATTTGTCTACTATGGTCCAGGAACCATGCTAGGCACTGGAGATACAACACCAAAGATAAAACAGCCTTAGACTCCAAGAAGCTCACATGCTACTGAGATTAAATTTTTTCTAGAACCTTGGGTCAGGGTGTTCAGAAGCTCATAGATGGAGACCTGGAAGAGACCTCAGAGGCCATCTAGTAAAAGCCCTAATTTTGCATATGAGGAAACTAAGGCTCAAACTCACATGGGTAGTAAGAAATAGAAGCAGGATTTAAACCTAGATCCTCTGTTCACAGAGTCAGTTATCTTTCCATTCTACTGGGAGAAGAGCTGTTTCAGAGCTCCTATTCTGATGGATCTGCTGCTTATTAGCCATGCTTCTCAATTTTCTCATCTGTAAAATGGATCTAATAGCATGGCATGACCTAACTCAGGGATATGAGAAAATGCTTTTATAGGATTTGGGAATGGTAGAATTTAGTTCAAGCCCCTAATATTATAGATAAGGAAATGGGACAGAAAGAAACATTGTCTCATTGGAGAAAAGCAAGAAGAAGGGAAATAGATTAATGGTGAGTTCAGATTTTGCACATCTTATTGAGAGCATACAGCCCCACACCTCAGATTTTCCATTTGCCTGACCCTGCGTTTCAAGACCCACTCCCACTTCCCCCTGGACAGAATTCTTCTGGTTTCATGGTTGGCAGCTGTGTGATAGCAGCAGATGTACCAGCTGTGGGGGAGGGACTGGTACTCCCAAGTGCTGGATAATTATGCTCAGTGCCTCTGAGCCTACGACAAGGACCCAGCTCGCTCGGCTTTTTCTGCTCTATGAGGAGGTGAGGGGCTTGTCTGACAAGGCAAGCTCTTGTTTGTGCTGTGGAGTTGGCTGGGGGCTGGGGGCTGGGGACTGGGTACGTGATGCTGCATGGCAAACCCAACCTTGGCAATGATTTTCTAACATTGCTGGTGGTGTGAAGGCAAGGGTGCATCTCTCCTGCTAAGGATCCTTGGCCCCCTTTACTGTGGGCCTAGCTGTGAAAGGAGAGAATGATAAGAGGAATAACAGGACCACATGATTGTATTACACTTTAGAGTTTGCAAAGAGTTTCTGCCTCTATCATCCTGTTTGACTTTTGTTACAGTGAGGTGAAATGTGGTATCATGGGAAAACTGCTAGATTTGGACTCAGAGTTTGAATCCTGTCTTTGTCACTTGTTACCTAGGAGACCTTGGGTAAGTCACTTAACCTCTGTCTGTAAAATGAGGGGGGGTTGGACTAGACAATCTCTAAAGTCCCTTCTAGTACTAAATCCTATAATCTGGACTCAAAAGACCTGTGTTTCATCCTCAGCTCTGCTATGTACTAGTTGTGTGACTTTGGGCAAGTCATTTCAACTCTCTTGGCCTCAATTCACCATATGTCAAATATGGATAGTAACACTTGCCCTTCTGATGTTATAGGATTGATGGGAGGAAGGTACTATTGATCTGTTGTTGTTCAGTCTTTTTAGTCGTGTCCAACTCTTTGTGACCCTATTTGGGATTTTCTTGGTAGAGATACTGGAATGATCGGCCATTTCCTTCTCCAACTCATTTTACAGATGAGGAAACTGAGGCAAACAGGGTTAAGTGACTCGCTCAGGGTCACACAGCTAGTAAGTGTCTAAGGTCAAATTTGAACTCCGGAAGATGAGTCTTCCTGACTCCAGGCCCAGTACTCTATCCACTGCGCCACCTAGCTGCTATTGATCTAGGGAGGCCTTATTATCCCCATTAGCATTAGAAGACTCAGAACTAAAATCAGGTTTTTTGACTCTTAGGTCAATGCTCTTTCCACCACACCAAATTAGGCAGCTTAAAGCACTGTCCCCAAACTCAGTGGCATGCTAATGAATCATTTAGGCTATAAACATACACCTAGAAGTGATAATGATGACTATTATAACAATTATTATTATTATTTCGCATTTCTATAGTAGCAGCTAGGTATCATGGTGGATACAGCACTGAACCTAGAGTTAGGAAGACTGATTTCAAATCCAGCCTCAGATACTTGTCAGCTGTGTGACCCTGGGCAAATCACTTAACCTCTGCCTGCTCTAGTTTCCTCATCTATGAAATGGGCAACAGTAATAACATATACCTCCCAGGGTTTTTGTGACGATCAAGTGATATTGTTAAAGCACTGTGAACCTTAAAGCACCATATAAATGCTAACTATTATTATTACTATAGCGATTTAAGGTTTGCAAAATGATTTCCTCACAACCACCAGGTTGTTGTTTGCCCTTTGTTTCAAAGAGGACCAGTGACATCACAGATGATGTCTTGACTTGCACTTGAATTGAATTTAAGGGAGGCAGAGTTGCACTAAGTCGCAACCTCACTCTCTCTTCCTGAGTCCTTGAAGTCCAGTGGCAGGACAAAGGTCAAGGCAACCAGCGATGGGCCAGGATGCTGTGGATGACCTTGGTGATTTCCATGTCTGACCAAGCTCTAAGCACTCCACAATGCCTGCTTCAGACCCCTCCAAGGCCATTGTTCTCATCTACTCATTCCACTGGGGAAAAGTAGATAAACTTGAAAGACCAAGGCAAATGCTCCACTGGTTGAGGTGTATTCTATTTCTCATTCACCATAGTGACTCAGTATCCTTTCCTGCATCCCTAGCAAGGATTCCAGGGAATCACTGCTTCACAACCGCCATGTAAGAGAGATTATTATTTCTCTGTTACTATTATTATGTGTGTGCTATTCACCCTCATTTTACAGATTAAAGACTGAGTCTCAGAGACATGAAATGACGTGCTCATGGTCATCTAGCTATGAAGTGTCAGAGCCAGGACCCAAATCTAATCCAAACTGCTTTTAATGAGGGCACACCTGTATGTAGGACCCTCTTCTAGATGTTGGGGGAGGAACATTTAGAGGAAGGAGACATGATCTCTGCCCTTGGGAAACTCCCAAGTTATGGCTTAAGTGGGTGATGAAGCACCTATAAGATCAGCAATAAGACCGGCCCATCAACAGAACCACAGCAGCAAGTGAAAATGAATGTATGTGTGTTTCCATTCACATACTACATTGCTGTCTCTTCTCTAAGATGATGCATTGATGCTGACTACTACCTATATGGAGTGAGGGGTGGAGGCCTCACTGGAAAGATGATGCATGGCAAATAGTCCTTTCCACCAGGTGCACATATGAAGGTTATGGAAATGACGATGGGGTACACTGCCTTGGTAAACATGAAGGGAAAGATGCAGAGAAAGGAATGACTTAAGTTCCTTGAGATCAATCATGGAAGGCTGACAGAGAGCAATCCCATTCTTCCTGAGATCTCCTTTGTTCTCCCTCCAACAGGCTGGCACCCCAGGTCCACACTTTAACCATTGCCTCCTGTCCTTGGCTAGACTCCAAAGAGCATGGATTCTTCCAGCTCCCTTGGCTTCCCTTGGCCTTTAGCATGGGTACCAGCTTTCTTTCTCTTAGCTCATAAAGGACAGAGGATTGGCTTTTTCAAAAAGACTTTACTAACAACTAGGATGAAAAAGTAAAATGAAATTAGGTACAGAGCATAGAATTGGTGAGTTTACAGAGCATGGAGTCTTATTCTGATTTCCTAAATTCAGGACTACTTGGCCCCATCTAATTAATAATTGTAGTAACTCCCATTAATAGAATGTTTTAGGGTTTACAAAATGCTTGCCTCATAGCAACAGGTGCTGCTGGTTAGCATAAATACTCCCATTTCACAGAGGACCAGAGAGGTTAGGCAATTTGTCTAGGACCACACAGGCATTAAGCATCTGAGGTGGAATTCAGTTTCTTCCCATCATACCACATTGTCTCCAAAGGCCTGACCTCAGTGATCAGCTGCCATGATGCCTCGGGAGAGGCCTTGCACTGTTCTCTTTCCTTTCAGAATTGGAGTCCTTTGTTGTCCCTCCCACCAGGGGGAAAGGGTGCTTCTAGATTACCGCTCTTTTGACAGGCAAGAAATACTAGCTCCACATCTGTCCTAGCTGGGAGCTCACTGCCTTTCCCTATTCAAATTAATGAATCATTTCATCATAGAGAAGTGTCCATCTATTCATCATAGAGAAGTGTCCATATTGCAATTTTATACACACACACACACACACACACACACACACACACACACACACACACACACCCTCTCACATCTGCAGTAATGATGAAACATATTTCTACCTATAATAAAGGAATGTTCATTCAATCATCAGGTTTCCTGAAAGATGTGTTTTAGTAGGGCATAGAAGGGATGTGACATAGGCTGATGAAGGGGTAAGGAAAGGGCAACTTAAGGAATGAGGAGGAATAGTCAAATTTACCCATTAAGCACAGAGTGAGGAATGAGAAGTTTGTGTGGGGGGGATGGCCATGAGGTTAATTTGGTTAGGGGCACAGGGTCTAAGCAAGGGGATAGTTACATGCAAAGGTAGTAAGATCAGGAGAGGGGGAGAAGATGGTTGATCAAAGTGGTTGTAGGTCTGACTTAGAGGTAATTCAGTATGATAGACAGTAGGGAGCCAGGGTAGGCTCTTAGTAGGGGAGGGATGTGATCAACAGAGAGTTGAAGGAAGATGATTTGAGCAGCTACTTATAGGATGATGAAAGTGATGAGAGGTGGCAAGCAAGTATAATTAGAGTAGATTAGATGACTAGGAGGCTATTAGTGAGGATGAGGTGTTAGACTAAGGTAATAGCCGTGTGAGTGGAGAGAAGGGCATGAATGTAAGAGACCTAGAAGTGTGAAGGCCTGGCAACTGATTGTCTATGGGGGTGAAGGGGAGTGAAGAATTGAGGATGACTCTGATGTTACGAACCTGAGTAGCTGGAAGAATTCCCAGTGTCATAGCAGTTTGACCTCACATTCTCAGGGTTGTACAAAGGTAGAATTTCCACAGTGTGGAGTTTGGATTAAAATTCCCAGGGTTGTTCCTGTCTGGAATTCCCAAAGATTATGGTATTCTCATTAGAATTCCAAAGAGTGATGATATTCAAGCCCAGAATTCCTAGGCTGTTGCCATGTTACACCAGTGCTTGTAACTCAAGGCCATTCTAACACCAAATTCCTACTAAATTGTGGCTCTATTCTGAATCTTGGTACCATGGATCAACCTCACAGTCCACTGGTCCACTCCTTCGAGTCTTACTCTTACCAGCCCTAGGCTCAGCCATTCCCTCACTACAGGGCACTGATTCCGTGCTTGAGTCTGCCTCAGGCTCTAAGAAAAGTCTTGCTGCTCTGTGAAGGTGCCCTGCTGTTTTTGCTGTTGCTCCTCCTGCAGGGTGATGGATGGAGACAAATAGCAGCTGGAAGAGAAGCCTGCTCCTCTCTGGAGCCCACTTCTAGATTGGAGGAAGATGAGATCCAGGGAAACCAAAGTGGAGCACTAGGGAAAATGGACCAGTGCAATGGCTCAGGGAGTAATGAGAAGGCCTTTATTTTTAATTTATTAAGATTCCAGTGAGTTAGATCAAGAATTAATTGAAATGGTCCTCCAAAGCTATTAAGTCTCTACAATGAAGATGGTCCTGGAAGGAAGTACTATAGCTTTTCATGAGGTGAGATGGTCCTAGAGGGAGTGATATAGTAGATGAAGTGAGATGGTTCTAGGGTTGGAGTAGTGTAGTACTAGGGAGGAGTGACATTGTTTTAGAAGCAGAGAGATAGTTCTGGGAGTGGTGAGATGGTCTTGGGAATGTGTAAGATGGTCCTAGAGGCAATGAGAGGGTTTTGGGTATAGTGAGATGATCTTGGGAGGGCAATGAGATGGTTCTTTTTGTTAATGGAGTCTCATAAGTGAAAGTCAGGAACAAACTCAGCTTTTTGTCTTCTCCAAATGCAATTTTATACATTTCTCTTACTGCCCTCTTGTAGTCACACTGAAAGACCCAATAAGATGCCCAGATAGTGGGTATGTGTATCTGCGCTTCCCCAGAAAGGAAGAGCAAAGACATATGTATAGGGCCATGGCAAGTGAATTATCAACAGAAGCCTGGGGAACTAGGGCCAGCAAATCTTGGAAACACCAAGAGATGGGAGCAACCCGACTTCAAGTCAGATTGGCCTAACCATGATTCCTGCTCTTGGACATCAGAGGCCTTTTATTCAACTAAGGTTAAAAATAGCTTCAAAGGGGAAAGGAAATAATTTGTAGTGGGAAGACCTCAAGACGTGGGCTCAGAAAATCAGAATTTGAGTCCTGGGTCTGACAAATATTTTCCCCCAAATTATTTTGCATCTATTATGTATATACCTATACTTCTACATATTTATCTCCCCTGTTTGAATGTAAGCTCCTTGAGGGCAGGTACAGTTTCATTTTTGTTTTTGTATCCCCAGCACTTAGTACCTGGTACCTAGTATTATTCACTTAAGAAGTGCTTATTGATTGATTGATTGATTGATATCTGCATTATTTTGGGCAAATTGACTGGAATGGGTTATTCCAGGAAGTCAGGAGCTCTTCATCCCTAGAAGTTTTCAGGCATAGACTTACTTAACCAAGAGTCAGGTCTGTTATAGAAGGGATTCCTGAGTGCATGTAGGTTAGACTATATGACCTCTGAGGGCCTTTGTAATTATAAGATTCTTTGAAACACTCCTATGAGCTTTAAATTCTCCATCTGTAAGATGGGAATTAGAATGTCTGCATTGCCAAATAAAATCATTTGTAAGTTGCAAAATGCTCTATGTAGAGGAACCATGATGACAATAATGACTTTGTGCTAAGAGGCATACTCTATGTTTGTCATACCTCTTAAAGAGTCCAGTCAAGTATAAAGTCTGAGTCAGGTAGATCTAGGACATCCAAGGAGTGCCAGGCTCAATTAATTCTATCTAAGCCATATCTTGGACCCTATCCCATATCTGTGCTTGGCCATCACCTACTTCTCTCATTACCTCTTCTCGCATCCTGTCCCAAGGAACTTTAGGCATCCTCTGTCTTCTTTCTTACGGCTTGGCTTCTCTGGTTTGCACAATCCTACTCATTAATGCCTACTGACCTTCACTCTATTTCTTCCCATCTCCACCCATGGGGTTCACTGAGCAACTGAGAGATCTAGGCCAGAGCAAGCCCTTGGTTTAAAGCTGTCTGCTGCTTCTGATGAGGCCCTTTGGCCATTCCAACCTTTGTGGTACAATTTCTTTATGCCTCAGTTACTCCTAGAAGCCCAGACCCCTCCCCCACAACCAGTAGCTTTAGTTAACTGTCTTTCATTGGCCCTGTAGCTTCCATCTCGGGAAAGGTTCTAGAGGGACCCTATCCAGACTCACTGAGAATTTTAAAGGGACAGGTCCTATCCTCAGGACTGGACGGAAGTCCAAGGGCTATCGGTACCTCGTTGAGAAGGGAAAAAAAGTCAGTCCTGCAAGGCAGCGACCAAAGAAAACCTGGAGAAACTGGAGTAACTCACAAGCAGGCACTAATGGAGGAGAAGAGAAATGTAGTTACATATTCATCAGCTTTTAAATATTCATAAGGATTGTAAAGCAGATTAATTTTCAAGGCTCATTTCTCCTGTGGTTCCCTCTATCCATATTTTACAGCAGCAGAAGAAAAGGGAGCTACAGATCACTTAGCTACTACCTTTACCATCACTTAAGTAACATTGTGGGGGGTGGGGAACAAGGCGGGAACTCAATATAACAGGTGATGAGAATTCTCCAAGAAGGCACCTTAGTGTCTCTCTTTTCTGCTAGGATGTGGTGGGGAGCAGGGGGAGCTGTAGGCAAGATAATGTGTGAGGAGAAGTATAGAAAAAAAAAAAGGAAAAAGGATGCAGTATGAGTCTGAAGGGGCTCTTGGTGGTTGTTGTACACATTTCTGGACTCTGTGGTGGAGACAAAAAAGAAAAGATCTTCAGCCAGAGTCAACAGATTTTGGTCCCCACTATTTAAATTTGATATAGTTAAGTGAATTAAATGAAGAGAAAGACTAGAGAGGAGAGGGAAGGGGAGGAAAGGAAAGAAAGGAATGAAAAGGAAAAAAAAAGAGGGAAGATGAGGAGAGGGAGCAGAACCAGGGAGAGTATCATTCTGAAGGAAAGTAGGAGACAGAAAGAGGGGAAACATAATTTGCAGCAGTAAGGATTGAGGTTGGCTATCAGGAAGGCCTTCCAGACTGTCCAGGTGGTGAAACCCTGGCTAGAGGACTAGTAACAGGGCCTCTTTGCCTGGGGAGGTACCAAAAACCCTGCAAACCAACCAACCAACCGAACAAACAAATAACGAGAGAGAGCTTCTGGAACAATTTGGGTGTAGCTTCCCTGGAGGGAAAGAGAAGGAAAAAATGACCTCTGAAGGGTCTAAGATTAGTTTCAGCAAGTTTCAACAAATCATAGAATCTTTTTTTTTTTGGTCTGTTTTCATCATTCAATTCAATTCAATAAATGTTTATTCAGTGCCTACTATGTGCTAAGCACAGTATATAGATCAGCAACTCACGTGTAACTTGAAGTCAGAGTTGCCTCAGGCACTAAGAGTTTAAGTGACTCGGTGGCACCATAAGTCTGTGTTAGAGTTAGGACACAAATTTAGGGCTTCCTGACTTGAAGACCCCTCCTCTATCCACTTCACCATTCTGCCTCTTAGAAAGTCATGGGACCTTCTTAGAAAGAACCCTAACCCTAATTTCTTTTTTTTTGGTATGTAGAGGTTAGGCCACAGAAGGAGAATCTGCTGCAGCACAGGCCTCACCATGATGGCCATCACCGTTGATTGGCTTGGGGCAATTCCTATTGCCACCACACACAAGAGGGATTTCTTTTCCAAGCTTGAGCCCTAGGCCCTCAGAGTTCAACCATTTTACTTCTTACCTACCCTATCATTTCTTGCTAGTTAACCCTATTTTCACCACCAGGGCCAGATTGAACTTTGACTCTCAGCATCCTGAGTCTCTGAAAAAGATGATTCTTTTTCTCTATAAGCTGAAGGTCATCTCAGCTTCAGGTCAAACCTATTCTTCTCATGGTTACTTGAACCCTGACTCAGTCAGGGCTCATATATTTCCTGATTATCTTTTTTCTCTGTTCCGGAAATACAACCTCTGCTTTTCAGCCTTTGCTGAACCCATAATCTAGACCAACCCGTTTGATTTCTCCCAGAGGACCTAAGTCTAATCCCAGCTTTCTAGATATGTAATCCTGGGGAAGTCACTTAAGTCAGAATTGTGAAGCTCTGGCTGAAAAAGGATGAGTGGATCCTCTCATCAGTTGCTTCATCTATCAAATGGGTATGTTAATGAGTACCCTGTCTAACCTTACAAAGTTGTCATAAAGACTAAATGAAGAAATGCATGTGAAAGCACTTTGCAAACTGTAATTATAAACATAGCGTACAGTGTGTAATATGGCAGACAGAGCAGTGGAGGAGGAATCAGAAGTTCTGTGTTCCTCACCCTTTATACTTCATGCCTCACAGGAGTATTATGAGAAAAGCACTTTCTATATTTTCCACTTAAGGAATAGCCTGTGATTTCATCATGCAGAATTCTCTCCACCAATGGAGATAATTTAGTGGCTAAGTCCTAGTTAGTGGAGGCACATAGAGGTTAAAGTTACCTACGCAGGCTAAGAAGGTACAGCTAGGTGGTACAGTGGATAAAGCACTGGGCATGAAGACAGGAAGACTTCATCTTCCGGAGTACAAATCTGGAGTCAGATACTTACTAACTGTATGACCTTGGGCAAGTCACTTAACACTCTTTGCCTCAGTTTCTTCATCTGTAAAATGAGCTAGAGAAGGAAATGGCAAACCACTCCAGCATCTCTGCCAAGAAAACCCCAAATGGGGTCATGAAGAGTTGGACATGACTGAAAAACAGCTGAACAGCAGCCCAGGGTAAGAATGGAGTAGAGGAAAGGGCAGGCCAAGGGAACGAAACAGCCACAGTGGTAGAAAGCAGGAGAGTTTGAAAAAGAAAGGGAGAACACACAAATTGCAACAACTACTGAGGTTAGATATCTGCAAGGGCTTCCAGACTGTCAAGGTTGTTTGCTGCTATTGAGTTAGTATTAGAGACAGGATTTGAACCCAGATCTTCCTGTCTCTAAGCCCCTACTCTATCCACATATAAAGATTGCAATCTTTAAAGTGTTAAATAAGTGTGATTTATTGTCCTCATCATCTTATTTTCCTTTCTGAACCAACATTTCCCCTAAATACTCTCAGTTCCTGTACAGTGCCACTCTCTGACATCATCAACTGTGACTTCCAAGTTCTCTTCAATCAAGCCCCTTTCCAGAGTTTATAGTATGACTGTTTTTTTTCCCCTGCAAATGTGAGCATAACCATTAGCATCTCTACAACTTAATTGTATGTCAATTCCTTTAGTTCTAGCCAGACTGCACTAAATCTGTAAGAATTTTGTGGTAAAGGGTTTCTGCTGAAGAATCAAAGCAAAACTTTGCCTGCTTTAACACATATTATGCCATCTAGGTGATGGGTGACATCAACGTGTCATTGTTGTCACCTGGAACCCTTCCCAATGAACATGAATCTGTTTTCCATTTCCCCCTTATTTCTATCCTTATTTTCATGAGGTTATTTCTGGTAATATAAGATGATCTCCTCTAAAGAAGTGACAAAGTATGCCTAGGTTGGAACTGGAGTGATAGCAATATGGATAGCATTGTTGGTGATGGTGTTACTGCCAATGAACATGAATCTTGAGATTCCATTTTTCTCTTGTTTCTGTCTCCATCAACAGGGGGGATATTCCTGGTGATACAGGCTGACCCGTAGATCTCCATGCCATAGAGGGAGCACCAAAACAAGTTGACAAGGTGTGCCTAGGCTGGCATTGTAGTGTGAGGGATAAGGATGGCACCATTGGCAATGGCAGCTCTGCCACTAGGCTATTATTGGCCATCAAGAAGAATGGTCTTGTAATGACAATTGTACCACTATACAAAGCATCAGTGGAGCAGGGTGGAGAGGAGAGGAATGTAGGAGATCCTAGACAAGGAGAAAGGAACCAGGCAGTTTCTGCAGATAATAGGCTGTGTGGTATTCCCTGCCTCCCACTTCCACACCTTTGCCATCTTCTCTCATCATCCATTTCTTCTCCCTCTTGAAAGCCCCTGGGATATTTCCCTGGGCCAGATGCTCTTCCTCCTCTATTTGGGATGTGGAGGAGGGGGGTGGTCTCTTCTGTTGAGTGTCTGATGAGGAATCTTTGTGAGCTCTCAACCTACCTGGCTTGCCAGTCTGAAAGTAAAAATGCTCAGCTTGCAATGGGGAAGTGAAAAGAAAAAAGAAAAAGAAAAAAGACTTAATCTGAATTTATTTTGGTAATTCTCCTGGAAGACCTGTCAAAGAGGCCTGGGCATTGTCCAAGTTGAGACCTCACTCCCAACTCTTCCACTGGTTCCTTTCCAAAACAAAACCATTCCCTACTATGGCTGCTTTTGTTAAACAACCAGCATCAGGACCCCTGTCGGTGCCCAGGGACTGATCATCCTCTTAATTGCAATTCTCTTGTTATGCAAAGTCATCAGCCACCTAATGTCCCATGTTATTGCTGAGACTTTTTGCCTAAAGATACCACCACTGCATTTTCTTCTCATCTAGTCTGTTGGTCTGAGCTAGAGCCCTGTCTGGCTAGAAACCGACCAGGGATACCCAAAATGCTCTAGTGTGAAGTAATATCATAAATGTATGCTCATTTACATCACCTTGCATGCTAGGCATTTAATATCCTCGTTTCCAAACTCCCATCCCCTATCCATACTCCTCTCTCATAGGTTTATAGAATTTGCAGCTGAAAGTAGTCCAGAGTGAGGTTATTTAGTTCAACCCCCTCCATTTAAAATTTTTTTATTTTATTTTATTAAATTAACAAAAATCTATTTCCCTCCTGCCTCCTTCTATTAGAAAAAAAAGAAAAAGAAAAAAGAAAAAGAAATAACAAATATGCATAGTTAAGCAAAACAAATTCCCACATTGTCTGTGTCTAAAAAATATGTCTCATTTTGCTCCCTGAGTCTATCACTTCTCTGGCAGGAGGTGGGTAGCATGCTTCATTATCCATTCACTGGAATTATTAACCCCCTTCTTTTTTCAGAAGAGACTGAGACCTAGAGATAGGGAGTGAATTGTCCAAGCTCATTACAGGTAGCAAATAGCAGAGGGGCTTTGATTTCAAATCTGGTCCTCTTACTTCCATCACACTCCTCAGTTTTTGTCTCAGTTCCCTACAGCAGCCTCAGCCGCTGCCCTTGTCTTCATAGACCAAGTTAATGGCTACCTTGCATCTCCCTCCCCATCTCAGAACCAGCCCCTCTAACCTACTCCCCATTGTCATTAAGAAAAAGGTCAGCCAGCACCAACCTGACCCTTTGTGGAGGGGGGAAGTCTGTGGGTGTAAACATGTTGGCACATATTTGGGGGCTTTTTCTATGTATTGATCAGTTGTGCTGATTTTTTTCTCTTCTTTTCTTCCCCTCTTTTTTTTCTTTGTCTTTAAAAAATACCATTTGTTTTGGGGAATGGCTTTCTGGGAGGAGAAGGGGGAGGATACTGGGGATAACTATGATGACACAAAATCCAGAAAACATCAATAAAAACTTATTTTCAAAAAAAGAAAAAGATCAGAACTGGGGAGGGAAGCTTGGTGGGTGATTCAAGTCATGAACAGTCAGTTGAGTGGCAGAGAGAACAGATCTAGATAAAAACTGTGTCTCCAAACTTGGTAACTCTAGATCCTAAGTGGGAAAGGGAGTTCAAGCCCTAGAGTGTCAAACACATCTCTGTGATGCCACTGGACTCAGTATTAATGAGGAGACTGCAGCACCTCTTCTTTTTTCTCCACCAAACTTGCAGAAGATGAATGGAGACAGTATCATATTCTCCATCCTTTCTGTCCCTGGGTGTTCATTTAGGCCAAACCAAGAAGTAGCCCTGGTATACCAAGTAATCCAAGTTGTCAGTATAACCAGAGGTTTGCTGAAATTGGTTAGAAAGGGTTCAGGAGAGCTGGTTGTTAAGTTTTCAGTGTGAGCATTTAGGACAGAATTGGCAAATGCTACAAATCAGGAATTGCATTAGTGTTAATTGGTTGTCTAGACTTAAGAAAGTGTTAATAATGCTGATTAAATTTAAAAGAGTGTCATGGGTATGTTTTTGTTTATGTGTGGGAAAGCTGGTTGTTAAACATTTACCAGTATATCCCTGAGTATCACCTCCTTATCCAAAGAGCTTAAGCCCAGTTTGAGCAAAGCTGGAGATGGGGAAACAGTGGGAAGGGAGAGAGAAGAGTCCATGGCTTGAGCTCCCCCCACCCAAGCATTTGCATTGGAAACCTAGTCTTCCTACTACCAAACCCATTCTTCCTCTTCTTTCTATCCTTTTCCTTTCCCTCCCTTCCCTTTCATTTCCCCTTCTCTGTATTTGGTTTTACTTTCAATTAAACAGATTAAATTTCACCTTTCACCCTCTCCAATGGAGGCAATGGGGATTGGGGGTGGGGTTCACCTGGTTCTGTTTCTTCACTAGTACCAAGACCTTGGGCTTTAGGAGCAGTTGCAACCAGATTAATGGGGGGGGGGAGCTTCGAAGGGATATTTCTCCCTCCTGGGGACACCAGTTGTCAAGATCCAAGATGATAACTTGAGGGTGGAGAAGAAGTCCAGTTCAGTATCACAAAGCTTCAGGGCTAGAAAGGACTTCAGAGATCATGGAATACCACCTTTCATAGGTGATGTAACTGGGAAAACAACTTGTCCAAAGGCACAACTAATAAGTGGTGGAAATAGGAATTGGGCCCAAGTCTTCCAACTCAGGGTTCTTTCTATTTCACCAGACTTCCACCAGAATCCTCTTAAAGTCATACTTTAGTTGGGAGTCCTTTAAATTGTCCTCTTCTCAACTCATTAGTCTGATTCTCCCCATTTCCCCAGTGGAGAGAGGGAAGCTGAGACTCTTGTTAGGTGTTCCAGGAACCTTTGCCTTTTTGATTTTTTGGTGTTTTTATTCCCCTTAGAGGACTTATCTACTCCCCAGCCTCCTTGGCTCCAGCTTTCGGCTTCTCCTGGCTCTAATCCATCAGTGACAAGGGCCCTCTAACTAATGTGTTATTTTGATCCCTGCCTAGCAGTGGTTTTCCCAGGGACTGCCTGAATTCTTTCCACACAGTAGGCACTTCATAAATGTTTGTAAAACTGAATTGAATTCCTTGCTCAGTGGGATCCCAATTGACACTTGCTATAAATCCAGACTCCTTGGCACGGCTTCAGAGCCCTTTCTCCACCTCCATCTTGGTCCCTTTCATCTGTCATATATATTTACTGCCCTCATCTCCTAGGCTTGGATTCTCCTCTCCAGCAAAGATAAACCCCTCAGCTTGCAATCTCTTCTTTTTTTTCTTGCTTCTGCTATTCTTCTTCTGTGTGCACAGCCTGCTTTTTGCTCTCCTTCTAAACCTCACCCAACACATGCTCTCTAGAAAGTCTATTCTGACTGAGTTCTGACTAATTTTTTTTGTTTTAGCATCCTACCCCCCTCACTCCTTACCCCTTCAACTCCCCACTGATGTCTACAGCTCTTTAAAGTAGCATATTTGGCCTAGATTTATCTGTTTTATGTTGTGTCTGATGTATGTGTTGTCTCTGTTATCAGATTGGGTTTTCCCAAGGGTGACAGAGTCTGGATCTTCTCCTTCCTTTAGTTTAGATGGTTTCATGATACCCAATTCAAGGCTTTGACCGTAGGGGGCCTCTTGGGTCAGTATATCAACTTCCTCACTGACAAATCAATTTTTTTCCATCCATTCCAGTCAGTCAATCAGTCTATAAAATGTACTAAGTACTTATTACATGCTAGGCACTGTGCTAAGCCTGGGGACACAGATAAAGAGAGAAAACACTCCCTGCCCTCAAGGAGCTTATATTCTAATGGAGGAGACAACATGTAAATAAACAGGTACATACAAGATCTATACAGAGTAGGATGGGGAGAATATACTAGGAGCCTGACTCACCTCCAAACCAGGGATCTAGTCTTTGCTGCTGTTTTTCTAGGAAGTAGTCCCTAGTCCCAGGAATCTATATTTCTTGGTATTTATGTCTGCCCACCATGCTACCTGCTCATACCTCCGTAGCTGGTCACTCTTCCTCCAACTTCTGCATCAGGGGGCACAGCCCCACTCAACTGGTGTCAATCTTCAGCTAACAGAAATGCCTCTCTCATCTCCTGCTCATATGAGTCTCAACTCTGAGTGAGGGTCAACAGTCAATGGGAGAGAGGAAAATTCTTTCCCTTTCCATCTTCATATCTTGCAATTTGTGATCCAGCTTCCCTTCCACTTATCTTCTGGTCTCGCCTTTTTCTTCCATGCTTGGGTCTCTCTTGGCAGCTGGGAGCAGGGTGCCTTCGATCTCTCTATTCGGCACACTATGCAGCAATCTTCTGCTCTTCCATAATTAGGGGAATTTTGAGCAAACTCCCTGATGGATGATTACAGCAAGTTGAATTCTGACTCCTTTGATCACTAAAGAATGAGAATGTTGCTGGAATATTTGTCACAGTGCTGGGCAGGCAGGCTCCAAACCTCAAGTTTCCATGGTTCTCTTTAAGAATGCTTTGTCGCTGGAATTCAAGGGACTTGTCCACTCCCCTTTCCCTGTCCAGGGGACTGAGGTTTGTTCAATAGAGGGAGTAATGAGTTTGAATTCAAATCAGTAATGACATCCTACTTTCATCCAGTAATGGACATCTTCACTTTGGGCACATCTGTTGGATAGAATCATCGAGCCTGTTAGGTAAGGTCTGAGTTGGCTTTGAAGTCAACCCTTTGGTCTAGAAGGGTATGTCAGAGGGTCCTCAGTAAATTCAATACAGTGTAATGGAAAGAAAAATGGATTTGGAAGCAGTAGACATGGGTTCCATGACCAACTCAAATCCTTTCTAGCCTTGTGTCTATCGGCAATTCAGTCAACCTCTCTGAGCCTCTCTTTCCTTATCTATAAAGTGTAGATCCAATCCTTGGAATGTTATATATAAATATGAAAGCATGGTGAATATGTGAGCTAATTTTATTCTATCCTCCTACCCCTGGGCAGGTCTGAGCTGAAATGTTTCAACTTCTCTGAGGTGTCTAGAGAAGGTACCATTCATTGCCCTGGAGTAGGGAAGGCCTCCCTGGACTTGCCCAGCCTATCTCCTGGTTCCTTTCTTCAGTTCTACAGAGAGTTGCTTTATGGCGGTGCTACCTCAAACAGAAAACACTGTTCTCAACAGTTTGGCTCCTGGTGGCCCCCCAGCAGCCCTGACAGATGAGCAGCCCCAGTATATTAATAGACTATTAATGTCTCCAACTTTCCCGAGCAGTGGGCCTGGGTTTTCCATAGGTTAATTAGGCCATATTTCAGGATAATTATGGCTGTATATTCCTACACTAATTAAGTGGCTCTAAAACATCTCCACAATGCAGCTCAGTGAATCATAATTAAGCCTTGCTGCCGTGTGCTCACCACCAGGGCTGATCCCCATACACAGCACCAACTCTGCCTCACTCGACTCTGCTCATTGCTCCCGGAGCTTTGTGGCTCTTTGAGAAGTTGGGATGGAACGGTGGGTTCGAATGGGATTTTTTTCCCCCTAGGATCATGTCAGGATGATTCCCAATGAATATTGGATGAGGACTCCATGTCATTCTACTTCTGATTTCCACAAGAGAGTGAGAAAAATACCATACTGACATATAATTATGCTCTTCTCTCCTTCTCTCCTCCCCGATTAGGCTCTGAGGAGCAGGTTTTGACGTATTCTCAGGGAGAAGGGGATCAAAGAGCATATATATATATGTATGTATTATCTATCTATCTATCTATCTATCTATCTATCTATCTATCTCTGTGTGAGTATACATGTGAGTAAGCATGTTAAAAAGGAGTGTAGATGTATTTGTTTGAGTGAGTGTGTAAGTATGTGAGCATCCATGTGAGTACTTCTGTCAGTAAATGTGTAAATGTGAACAAGTCTGTGAGTGGCTATGTGTGTGAGCATTTATGGGTGTATGCAATAGTTTATATTTGCTACAGAAAGGCTATCTAACATTAGCTTCCAAAGGGCTAGATGATGTTCAGTATTTGACAAAAGGTATGCACCAGGAAATACCTAATTGAGGTATAAACACACCTTCAATTCCCTGATTATGTCTTTCCTTATGGACTTGGTAAATTAAACTACTCTTGGTAAATTAAGCTGTTCTTGGTAAATTAAACTGCTCAGGCTGCCACGTTAGCCTGCATTTTAGGCCAATTTTAGACAGTACCCTGTTCTTCAACATTAGCCACAAGTATCTGTATGTATAGAATGTGCTGCCCCTTCATGGTGGAATATATTTCTATTCCACCCCCACATCAGTTATCCATGGGCTTTGAACTGTTCTTCTAGCTGTGGGAAGAGGTCTACACTTTATCAGCTCTGTTCTTTCCCTTTGCCCCTTATAATTGAGGGTCCAAGTTTTCTGGATGACTGACAAGATGAGGGGTTAAGGGGTGTCAACTGTACCCACAGAACATGGCAAAGCTGGCTAGAACATAGGACTATGACTTTATTAGCACTCAGGTAACCTGTCACTCATTGTGAGTGTGTGTGTGTGTGTGTGTGTGTGTGTGTGTGTGTGTGTGTGTGTGTAGTGCCCATGTGTGCACTTCTCTTATATGTGAAGAACACTGATATCCAATTCAGTCTGAAGCCTTTGCCTCTCTGGCATTTCTTCTCTGTGTTCTCTGCCTGACGAGCTGAGAAATGTCAGCATAGGTCAGGGCTATATGGTACGGCAATGGATTTGGCAGCTTCTGGAGGCTTCTTATGAAGTATTTTCATTGTTAGGAACTCCCAGCTCATGGCCTAGAAACCCCTTCAGGCTTCTGGACTTCCAGGAATTCTTTTAAATACACATTTTTATGGAGGCTTATTATCTTTACATTATATTCATTTCTGAAAAATCTTCCCTCCCCTCTGCCCCAGGTTGAATCTAGATAGTAACAAGGAAAAATGGTTAAACAAAAACACCCAATAAAGTGGCTGTATCTGAGGATGTACACAACCTTCTGTCCAAAGTCTCCCACCTCTCTGTCTTGGAGATGAGGACCATCATTGTTTTTGTCAATGCATTTTATTTGTCTTTTGCTTTTACATATAGTCATTTCACCCTCCCTACTCTGACCCCTCCCTTGTGACAAAGACAAATTAATAACCAAACATCTGATACATGCAACTACATCTGTAAATTATTTCTATCCTACTTCCCATATATTTTTCTACCTTCCTCTCCCGGACCCCAATCTTTGCCACACATGCTCCACCTCCTTTCATAACAAGGCTAATTAATTTACCCCAATACTCTTCCTCCTTCCCTGCCTGTCCAAACAGAGCTAACTCTAGATACAACAAACAAAATGCCAGGAATTGGGCTCTCTCCTAACTGGATCACTCCGGGCGTTTTGAATAAGGCGATAATCAAATAAGGACGAGTGACAGTGAGCGAATGTCTTTTATGGGAAGCTATCAAGACAGGGGCCTTGGAAAGCAGCACCGAAATTGTCCTCAGCAGTGGGGTGGGGAGAAAAAACGTTTAACCGGGCTTGTTACACACGCAGTTCCCCAGTTCCCGGTTGACAGGCTGACACCATATGAAGATGCCGATAAGCTGGAGCCGTGAAATTGACAACACTGAGAAATGTGCCTCTCCCTACACTCTGAGGGCTTATAGCTCCATTAGAACAGGAGGGCGAGGCTGGAGAGGGGGCATATGACTGCACGGACCCCATCCACCAGGAGTCTGGGGGGTGGGGTGGGGAAGGGAAGGCAGGAGACAAGCGCTTCCCTTATAGTGAAGAGGGGAGGATTTCCAGAGGCAAATGATATCAGGGACTGGGAGGCTGTGGGGATGTGAGGGAAGAAGGGGATGGTATTGTAGCTTGAGGAGTTCAGGTCAGACAAAGGAAGAATTTCCTCAAAACTGAGGCTCCGAAGACCATAGCATTCCTTCCTCAGAGAGAATCATGGAGATAAGAGAGAACTATCTGGGATGAGGATAAGCCCTGGTGCGGGTGGGATTGGGGGTGGGATGATGACTAGCTGACCTCTAGGGGGCCCTGCCAGGCTAGGGAATCAGGAGAAAGCTCTGATCCTTTCTCTTAAACCCATGACCCTTCTGGCAGTGTTGGGGGTGGGGAGATGGGGAAACATGGGACCTGGCTGATCTCACTGCAATTCAATGACCATGACAGAAGGGGGGGGAGGAGGCGGGCGGTGATAGGATTAACTGGGAGAGGAGGAGGGGTAGTGGAGGATGAGGGCTGAGGCTTGCCACGTAGACAACAAACAGGATTGGATCGGGCTGGTGACTGGTTTTGGAGACTGGCTCCCAAAGCCTCAGCAAGTACAAAGATGGACTTCGTTTTGAGGCCTCAGTTTAAGGAGAGGTCTCTAAGGGGAGCTAGGGGCATGGCAGGGACATGGTAGGGGTGTGCAACGTGTTGCAGCCCCTCTGTCAGAGGGCTAGTGGATTATGAGGAGTCACTCCCTCCAGGAACTTTGGGGAGAATGAGGGAGTGGAAGAGGGATCTGGTTCTCAGAGGAACTGGGAGTGGGGTGGGATTATGAGATAGAGACAACATCATTCCTTGGGCCCTAGAACACAAGAACATACCTCAGGCAACAGGGCAAGAGGGAAGGAGAACAAAGTTCATGGCATGAGCACATCATGTCAAACATACAGACCCAAACACTTCACACACACACATGCACGGTGTCCCATAATGCCTGATACACAGACACAAACACCTGTAAGTCAACATACACTCCTTTATGTCTCCAGCCTACTTCTCCTCAGATCAAGAAGTATTATCTACCACCTCTTTGGCCACAGGCCCCACATCTGAGTTGCTTCCCTTTCCCTCTTCTTCCTCATGCAGCTACCTTAAATGATATGTTCCTGGAATGCCAGCATTTCGCATTTAGGAGAGAAATCTGGCTGGGCCACTGAGCCTGCTTCTCCATCTCTGATTTCAGGAACTATCACCCTATTGCTCTTGAAGCAGCCCTGGACGGATGTCCTATCTTTGGTCCATGAGTCAGAGCATAGGAGAGAGGGGCAGGTTTGCCTAGGAGAAAGGGAAGGGAAGAAAGAGGGAGGCTGGGAAAGGCTATGTGTAGAAGGTGTTGTTTTAGCCAAGTCTTGAAGGAAGTCAGGGATTCTAAGGGACAGAGGCAAGGAGGGAGAGATCTCCAGATGTGAGGGGCAGCCAAGGCGATGGCCCAGAAGGAGCCATTCATGAGGCCCACGGAGAAGCTTGTAGGTAGCTCTTCTTCATCTGAGTCACAGTGTAGGAGGCAGGGCCCTTTGGGAAGAGCTTGGAGCACCCACCTGCTGCATGTGTGGCAGCTGTTCTGCCTGTATGTTCTGGAGCCTGGGAACCCAGCCCTTTTCAGCCCTTCTTCCCTCCCCCAACTTCTGGGCACAGTGCCCAGCCAGGGTTGGGTACCTGGGTAGGTGAACTGGGCCTAGAAGGACTTAGGTCAGGAAGGCAGAGGAATATAGGAGCCTACATTGCTTCAAGGGAAGGGTTCCACTCTTTCCCCCTACTCCCAGTATCTTCTTCCCTTCACAGAGCCTGACTTCCCCAGACTTCTCTCAGTTTCCTTTTCTGAGATTTCCTAGAGTATGTGTATGTTTGTGTGTGTTGACCCATAACGGGCCAGGAGCAGCAGTGTGTGTGTGTGTGTGTGTGTGTGTGTGTGTGTGTGTGTGTGCACCCACACGGATCTAAAATTTATTTCCTGGGATTAAAGTCAAAGGAGTCAAGCAGCTTTCAGGGAAATCCCACCGGGGATTGGAGGCCAGCATCCCTTCAGAGCATGAGCCCTTCAGTCCTTCAGTCCTTCAGGGTTTTCTCTTTTTAACTCATCCTGTTCTGGTTTCAGGTGATTTTAAGAGAGAGGAATGACATTCTGAGATCCTTGTATGTGCTTTTTACTGCCTACCTAGCTTTGCTTAGACTATTCCTTCCATCCGAAATGCCTTTCCTTTTTCCCTATCCCTGCCTAAATCCTGCCCTGCGTTCAAGGCCCAGCTAAGTCCCATCTCCACCAGGAAACCTCCCCTGACTCCTGCAGCCTTCTCAGAGCATCTCTCCTGAAAACACCTGAGTACTCAAGTACTTGTTGGTTAGGGAAACCTTGGGATGTAGTGTAGGGGAAAAAATTGGACTGAGAGTTAAGAGTCCTGGGTTTTTGGGTCTCAGCTCTTAGCAGCTGTATGATCTTAGCCAAGTCACTATGGCTGAGCCTCAGTTTCGTCACCCATGGCATTCTTGGGGAATCTTCAAGTAGAGGACCAAGATTCATGCAGCAGAAAAGGGATTGGACTGGATGATCTCTAAAGTTCTTTCCAACTCCGGGATTTTATGATTCTGTTGTTGGATGAGATGGGATCCAGGGTTGCTTCCAACTTTAGCAGATACTGGGACTCCGTGATTTTTCTGTGCCCCCTTGATTGGTTCCAAACAGAGCAGACCCCTAGAGGGCAGTGGAGCATCTACCTGCAAGGCATCGTACCCAAGCATACCCTTAACCAAAGTGACATTGTAACCAAACCTAACTACAAAGTCACAAATCCCTGCCAATCACCTGTTAATTCATTTATAAGCTTCTAAATTGGTGACGGCCAATGCAATTAGCAGTCATTTTTTGGAACAAATCGCCCCCTGTGAAGCTGTTTCATCTAGTGCATTTTTGTGATGCTGGGCAGGATATGTCTGGATTCTGTGTACTTTTCTGCAGGGCTAGGGGATGGGGAGGGAATTGCTATTGAGGAAAATGGAGCAACAGCTGTCCTTGTCCCTAGATGGAATCACAGAATCATAGAATCTCTGACTTGGAACCTAAGCAGCCAAGTAGGACAACCCATATTAGAAAAATAATACCTTCATTAACATCCCTGATAAGTAACTATTTAGCATTTTCCTGAAGACTTCCAGGAATGAGAAATTGACTACCTTTAAACTCGATTAATTCTGCTTTGGGACAACTCTAGGGATATGAGGGAAATGGTGCCAACTTACTGAAGTCTCTCACAAATAACCAAGCAGAAGCAGACATGTGGAATAGGTATATCTTCTGTGGGTTTTTATCCCAGCCCCTCCAAAGCATTCCCAAGCTGTATAGGGAGCCTTCTCATGGGCATGGATGGAAGGGAAAGGGAAAGTGACTCCCCTACCTGGATGAGAGTGGGGTGGGCAGGCATGATTGGATACTGAGCTGCCATGTATACTTGCTGCTGGAATGTTAAAGACTGGCCAGATGGGGGTCATGGATGAAAAGTGTTGAAAAATCACTTTCCATGATCAGAAGAGGCAGCTAGAGAGCTTGTGATGCTTGAGTTGGTGAAGGAGCTTAGGTACCTGGGTGGGGGCAGCTAGGAGGGGAGTGGGCAGGAAACCACACATACATAGTACCTTGGTGGGTGGGAAAGGGTCACTGGCATAGAGTTGGAGATGCTTCCAGGGTGAGCACGTGAATTAGAGGGTGAAAGAGAAATAAAAATCAGAGTATGGTGAAGGCTGAGCCACAGTGAGGCCAGAGAAGAGACATGGAGAGAAAGGGCTGCCATAGTATTTGCTGACTGATATTTCAATTTTTGTAGTCTGGGCTCTGAAATCACTCACTTGGATGGCTTAGTCATAGTGGCAGGACACACAGGAGCTGGAGAAAGTATAGAACATAAGACAAACTGATCAACCTGGATGGTGGGGAGAGAGATGAAGGAGGCAGAAACTGAGGGACACTCACACACACACACACACACACACACACACACACACGCACACATGCACACACATATACACATTCGGACAGTGGGAGGGAAAGGAGGGAGGTACAGAAACAGACAGAAAACAGTAAGACAGATGGAGAAACAGAGGCAAACATGAGCAGACACAGGAAAATGAGAGGTAGAAATGTAAGCAGAGACCCTCAGAGAATAAAACAGAGACACAAAGAGATGGAGACAGAAACACAGGTGTAGATAGAGATATTGAGAGATCATGAAACAGAAAATGAGAGGCACAAAAGTAGAGGAGGGGATGAGAGAGAGACAGAGACAGAGACAGAGAGAAAGAGAGAGAGAGAGAGAGAGAGAGAGAGAGAGAGAGAGAGAGAGAGAGAGAGTGTTCTAGGGGTTAAGAAGGTGGAGAGAAGGAAGAAGTTGAGTCCCTAGGGGAAAGTTTGGGGATATGCACCCATTGCAAAGAAAAGAGTTGAGGGAGATAGAAAATATAACCAGGGAACAGGGACAGTTTAGTGCTAATCTTGTCTTCATTACAAGGAAGATGCTTTCAATCAAGTCCTAAGTGAGTGGTAGGAGGGGAGAGGCTTGTTCTGTCTTTACTTGCTTTGTGTGAGAGGACAATTTGGGGAACTGATAATCTTGCCTGCATCATATTAACACCAATAAAATACCTTGACAGTTTCAGCTCTCCAAATGTCAACATTTATTAACTCCAGGAGTCTAGTGGTGCCCATCCTCTCACTCAGCCTTGGGAGAGACTAGAAATGGGAGAGACTCAGGGTTAGGCAGTAACACATTTGCTATGCTGCTCTTGTCCTATAGCATCAACCCCAGTGATCCTTGCCTGTCCCCTCCCCTTCACTGCTGCCCTTGTACACCATTCTGTGGTCCTGATATAAAAAGGAACCCCTGTAGTTAGAAGATATGGAGAGGCAGCATGGTATAGAGGAAAGGGTGCTGGACTTGGAATCAGGAAGACCCAGGTTTGAATTCTGCCTCAGACACTTCCTAGCTGTGACACCCTGGACAAGTCACTTGACCTCTGTGGTCATCAGTTTCCTCATCAATAAAAGAGGGATAATAAATAACACCTCTAGTGCCTACCTCACAGAGTTGTGAGGCTCAGATGTGGTAATACTTGTAAAGCACTTTGTAAACCTTCGAATGCTGTATAAATGGCAGCTGTTATCATGGAGATCCCCATCTGGGTATGCACTAATGACGACCTGGCACTGGATCCTTCCTGTGACACATAAGCTTGGTGACCATAGGCAAATCACTTAACTTCTCTGAAATCAGATTCTCTCCCTGTAAAATGAGGGGTTTGGACTAGATGACCTCTGGAATCACTTCTGGTCCTCGACTTTTGATCCTATGATCCTTGGGTTTGAGCTTGTTTGGTGGTCTGAGTTAAAGATCTGCCACCTTTGATTCCTAATTACCTAGACCCCCTCTTTATTTGCCTCTCTATCTTGTTGCCCTGTTCCAACACCTTCCTTCTTTCCCTTCCACTCTGTCTCCACATGCTGTAGATAACAAGAAAGGGTATCTTAGGGGGTTATTCACAAGAGAGAAAAGTATATATAAATTCAAAAATAGCACATGGGGATAAGGTAATTAAAAGTGTTCATAAAAGAAAAATCCACCTATTTCCAGTCTGAATGGCACCTACGTTTTCTAACCTAATACTTAACTAAAGTCCTCCAGGCCTAGATTGGCCCAAGGCCCCATAAAAGAATGGCATCTTCCATCCCAGAGCACCCTCGTGCCAGATGTGGATTTGTCTACATGGGTGCACAGCTTGCCTATTACACAATCTCCAGGCTCATCCTCAACCAATCAGGAACCTTCATGACTGAATGGCGGGCTTTGGCATTCCATCCATCTCACTGCAAAATCACTTAGCCAACTCAAGAGCTCTCTTTCTGAAACCAAGGGAAAATAAGGACGTGTGACTGGCAGAATGTTTGCGTCATTTCAAAAATTAGAAGAATTCAATCTGCTACACAGGCCACCGTCAAATCTACAAACTACCATTACATTTATACAACCATGAGGCCTCATTTCCTCCAACTGGCCCAAAGGAAAAGTTTGGCCTTAATGAGTCCTTGAGTTCAACTATCAGGACAACCCAAGGACAATTTTAGCCATGGCCTTTGATGAAGAAGGCAGGGGGCTATGAAGGTGAGCAGAAGGTTATTGAAGGTTGACTCTCAGCTAGGGGAGCTTGAGTCAAGGCAACTTTGGATGTGGGGGTGGGGAGAGGTGAAGTGGAGAGTTTGAGCGGTATCAGGACTGTGACAAAGGTACAGGGGGTCACAACTATGGACCAGGTGTGATGGTGAAAGGGGAAGGGCCTCAGTCCTGGGATTATTGGTTGGTGGTTCCAGTTCCTGGGGGTACAGGGCCAAGTATTGAAACTTACAAAGGTTAAGAGTCAGGAATGAGGCTAGGTGCATGGTGTTGAAACATTATATGTGTATATATATACACATATACATATATATGAATATATGTGTGTGTGTGTGTGTGTGTGTGTGTGTGTATAATATGAGTGTGTATAACTTGGATAGGCTGCTCTCTGTGCCTCACCCCCCAAGTTATTATCAAGGGAACCTAGTGAGCCCAATGGGATAGGCAGATACTATTGACAGTTTCCCAGGTACTTGGAACTTGGTGCTTGACCCTAAATGAGCTTGGGGGGAAGAAGAAAGGGAGTAGCCAAAGAAAGAATGAGACTTAAGCTAGAGAGCTACACTGAACCTGGGGACTGTTTAATCAGAGAGTTGAGGAATAGCCAGCCATCCACTAACCGGACTCAAGTTGTGAAGGTTGTGGGGAGGGCTACATGGGCAGTAGAAGAGAGTCAATCGTAGACAGGTACAGACCAGACAAAATTGAGAGCCAGGAGGAGCAAGGTGGTGATGAGAAGACTGTAGGATCTTCACTAACCCAGTAAAACATCTTTCTTTGCTTCCTTCATTCCTCCAGTAGGGAAGTCGTTTTCTGTTTGCCAATCAATCTCTTACTTAATGCTTTGGCCTCATTCTAGACTCCAACATGACTCCCATTTCTTCCTATACCACTCTCTTGGATTCTTCTCCTTGGAAGTACATTCAAAGTCCCTTTTTAAAAGTTTATTTTTGAATATTTGTTTTTTGTTTTTTCAGAAAACATGATTATATCTCTTGCTTTTTTGGATTCACCTGATGCATAGTAAATTTTTTTTCATCTCCTCAGTTTTATTTTGTGTGTGTTTTTGTTTTTTAAGCAACAGATTGTAAGGTTTTGTTTCTTTAATCAATCTGTCACTCTTTTTCATTTTCTTGAATTTTTTAATCCATTGACATTTAAAGCTGGAAGAGCTAGGTTTATGTTTTCTTCCATCTCTCTCTAATATTTTTTTTAAGTCATAGATTTCTTTCTTCTTTCGCTATAAAATCAGTCCTATATTCCTTCAGTTACATTACCTTAATCTTTTCTTAAGTTGGCCTTGTTGCCACTGATTCTCTTCCTCTTGTCTCTGAGATCCTCTTCTCATCTGTTAGTCCTTTTCCTTTGAGGTTTTGCTCATTAGTTCCTTTTATTCTCATGCTTTTATCTGATTATATGATGCTCCCCCTCTTTTTTTTTTCTAATCAGTTAGTCAAATAGATTCCCTTTTCCTCTCTTCCCCTTCAACTATTCCTGTTCATTAGTTTTTAAATTTTCATTTTTTGTACCCTTTTCCTAAAAGGATTTCTCTCACTCTCTTTCATTATCCTTCCTTTCTTTCTGTTTATTCCAGACCCTCATTCCTTTATTCACAACCCTTATTATTATCTAGTCTCTCTCTTTTTTTCTATATTCCTCATAAAATCAAAACTTCCAATGTATCCATTCTGGGCTTTCCCTTCTAGGTGGCTTCTGTCACTGCCTTGTGGAGCTTGTTGATTCCACTTTTCCATTGTGCCTCACTAAAAGAATAATGCAATTATTACTAGTGTCAGAGAGGACACTGCCCCATGGTAGGACCTTTCCTCCACCATGTTCCTGAATATGCAGCCCACCACAGATCTATATCCTGCCCTGGCTATTTTTCTTTTCTCCAATTGCTTCTAATTCTAGCCTATGCTTTCCCACTGTCCTAGGTGCAAGTTCCAGGAGTTCTACCTCCTCCCAGCCTGAAGTAGGATGAGTAGACTTTTCAAGCACCAAATCTCCTAGGCCACACACAGAGCAAGGTCTCCATCTCCCTTCACAGACCATCTTTCTTCGCCCATAAGAGGTCATCAGAAGAATCCACTCCCACCACCAAAGCAAGGTCTTCTTCCTTTCCTTCCTTTTTCAATCCTTCCTCCTTCTTCCTCACCCTCACTTGGATTTGAGTAAGGGGAGGCTGTGCAAAATCACCAGCCTCACTTTCTCCTCCTGAGCCATCTGCTCTGCTTCCTGGGCCATCTCCATTTGCCCTGATCTGGCCAATGGACCAGATGGTTCTGGAGGAGAACGTGAGGCTGGTGCCTTTGCACAGCCCTTCATCACTCAAATCCAATTCATTTACAAGTCATGTCATCATCTTCCTGATGTCATGATCCTCTTTGAGAATGAAAGACAAAGCACAACCACCCTCACTACAGAGAAGTTCCTGTAGGTTCTTCTCTGTGACGAGACAGGTCATCTTCTCCTCATTGCTAACCCTTGATTTGATCATGGCACATCGCATATTCCCTTGTCTCTCCTTGTTGCCCTTCCCCTTTCATGTACCTGATCATGTTATAATGTAGCTACACACATGCATGAGCACTCACATATGCACATATGCACACACACACACACACACACACACAACACACACACCCCAACATTGATTCACTTTTAGAAAGGGTGTCACCATATTCTGTCCATTATGCCCTGGGCCTGCTTCTTCATTCTTACCTTAACTGGCCTTCTGCTGTCATTTGTATACATTTAGGAAAAGGTTTTTTGCTAGTTTCTTTACTGTCACTCTGTTGCTGTTCTTAACTGCTACATTTATTCATTCTTCCTGCATTTCTGTTGTTTGGAGTGTTTGAGAAGCAAATGATCTCTTTAGTTCTGATTTTCTTTCTAAAAGTATTTCAAATGCCTCTTTATTATTGAATGTCCATCTTCTCCCTTTTTAGTTAAGCTCAGATTTGTAGGGTAAGTCATCCCGGGCTGCATCCTGAGGTCCATTGCTCTTTGAAACATATTATTCCATTCTCTCCTACTTTTTACAGTGGGTGCTTAATAGTCTTGCATTATTCAAATTTCTTTACCATTATATTTAAATGTCTTTTTCCTGATTGCATGCAGAACTTGTTTCTAAATTGAATTGTTAAATTTAATCATTATGTGCCTTTGAGTATGCAGCTTTTTTTTTTTCTGGAGGTGATTTGTAGATTCTTTCAATTGGTATCTGATTTTTTATGTTCAAAAGTTCTGAATGTTATTTCCTGCATTATGGTCTTAAGGTTTTTTGTCCTGTTATGTTCTGGGAGACCTATGATCCTTAGGTTGTTTCTACACATCCTTTCTTTGACTTTGCTTGTGTAGGGAACATATTTCTTTTAAATTTATTGGTTTTTGCTTCTCTTCTTCTAGATTATCTTTCACTTCTATCTATTTGCATTCCACAATACATTGTTCTCTCTTTTGTTTCTTTGGTGACACTTAACAGTGCAGGTTCAAATTTGTTTTATTCTGCTCATTATTTTTGCTGTACAGGACATAAATTCTCTTTTCTTAATTCTCATTTCTCTTTTGAACTACTCAGGAACAGTATGTTGTGATTCCATGTTCTTACATTCCCTTGGGTCTTCTGTCTCATTAAGTGTTATATCATTTTCCTTTGTTATGTGATATTTATTCATAGATGTCTAAACTTGTTTACTATACCTGGAGGCTGTATTTCTTTCTGTTGCTAATGTTTTCCTTGTTGCTTTATCTGTTTGTGTTCAAGGTCTTTCAGTTTTGTTTTTCCTGAGATCTTTGGTAATTTCAGTCTCTTTTCTCCTTCTAATTTCCCCCTGTTCACTTTTTGACTCTGTTTCTTCACATGATAGTTTCCTTGGGGGCTGTATCTCAAAGTGTCTCAGCCTCCTCCCACTCTGAGCAATTCATGGTTCACCAGCCTAGGTCTCTGCCTGGTCTGAATTAGCTCCAGCTGAATGCTGTGCACTTTCCCTTAGACTTAGTGTAGTGCTGTACAGCTACTCCTACACACAGTGTGGTCCCACTCCTTCTGAGTAGTTCAAAGCTTTGCATTGCTGGTGCTATGGGGTTGTGGCCCCCAGTAGGCTTTTGCTAGTGAAGGGCTGCTGTCTGCCACATTGGCTATCTGTTGATGCCCAAGCAAATTTCTGCAGCCTAGAGGTGGGGTCTCCACCATGTTGGAAAGAGGGAGAGGTGACTCGGGTGTGGGGTTGAGTTTTGTTACAAGCCCTGACCCACGTGTTGGGTCCTTGGGTCTAGTAGTGTAGTTTTGTTGCAAGTAGTGGGGGAGGTAAAAAAGGGGGCTGAGTGAGCTCAAGGTCAGCTTGTAGTTTTTTTGCCCCAACTTCTTTTGGATTCTGAGTCTCCCAGATCATAGATACAGTTAACATTTCTTTATCTTTGGTTCATGTATTGTTTTGAAAAGGTTTGGGACGTTGTTGAGATCAGAGAAAAAGTCTAGTCCTCCATCTGGTTGCTTGCATGACCCAGAAGTCTACATTCAAGGTCATACACAAAACTGGAGAACTCTCCTTAGTGTTTACATAGCTTAAAGGTGCCTGACTCACTAAGCTTCCATGATACTGATTTAGGGTGGGGCAAGCCAGATTAAATATAAAAACATGCATTTAATTCAATTCAACCAACATTGAAACCTATCTTTTGCCTTTTTGTATTCTCAGCACTTAGCACAGTACCTGATACATAGTATGTGCTTAATAAATGTTTATTGATTGACTGACATTGCTAAATCACCTGCTATGTGCCAGACATTGTGCTAGATGCTAAGGATACAAAGACAAACATGAAGTACCCTGCCCTCAAGGAACTCATATTCTGCTGGGGTGAGATTATCATAGAAACATGTGAGTAAATAGAGAATATATTTAAAAATGCAATTTCAAGAAGAAGTGTGCCTATAACTGGGAAGATCACGGAAGGCCTTGGATAAAAGATGGTACCTCAGCAGTGCTTTGAAGAAAATTAGGGATCCTACAAGGTAGAGGTAAGCATGTTCAGGCCAGACATTGGGAACCATTTGTACAAAGGCATGAAGGTGGGAAATGGAATCTTTTTTTTTTTTAATAAGAAATTACTAGTAAATTTCAGGGATGAAAACTAAGGGCTAGGTATGAGGCTAAGTATTGGAGGCAAAGGGCAGCTAGGTTGTACAGTGGGTAGAGAACTGGGCCTGGAGTCAGGAAGACCCAAGTTTAAATTTGGCTTCAGACACTTACTAGCTATGTGACCCTGGACAATTCATTTAATTCTGCCTCAGCTTCTTCATCTGTAAAATGAGCTGGAGAAGGAAATGGCAAACCACTCCCACGTCTTTGCCAAGAAAACCCCAAATGAGGTCACAAAGAGTTGAACATGAATGAAAAATAACTGAGTAATAACAACAAAATTGGAGGTAAAGACAAAGTGCTGGGTACATGGATTAATGATAAGCATAGAGAATAAGTGTCAAGGACAGAGACTAAGTGTTAGGAATGATGGAGCTGTCTGCTAGGAACTGGGCCAAAATTTTGGAAATGAGGATTCAGTGACAGGGATGGGGACTAAGTTCTGGGAATGAGAATTGTCAGGAAGGGCTTTGTAGAACTAGTTTTCCCTAAAAAGCTCGGGAAAGAAATAGCAGGGACCTAGTGCTTCTTGTGCCTGCTGGGGACACCCTGGAAGGGGACAGGGTAAACAGCACATAGCGTTTCAGTCCTAAGGGAATGGACCTCCTGGTAAGGAGGAGCTCTCCTAGGGGTAAGCAGCCTCAAGGAAGGGCTAAGGAGTTCAAGATTTTGTGAGATGTAGCCTAGGGGTGTGTGTGTGTGTGTGTGTGTGTGTGTGTGTGTGTGTATGTGTGTCTGTGGTCTGATAAACACATTTCTTTTTGGGATGCTTTTTACCGTTCTAGGAAGAGTAGGTCAATCCCAGGAGGCTAGGCCTTAGGACAGAGTGCCTGAGGGTACAGGCCACTGTTACTCCCTCCCTTTGGGAAAAGGCACAAAGGGAAGGCTCTTTCCACACATCTCCTCTTTCCATCCAGCACCCACCTGCAGCCCCCAACACACCAGCCTTCTTTGCTATCTAGAGTGTGTCTCTCTAGCTACCCTGGCCCCTGGGGGTTCCCAGGCCAACCTTCCTGCTATGGGACTCAGGGCCTTTTTGAAGACAGATTGGAGGATTAGCCAGTAAGTAGGTTAAGTCCCCTCCTCACATCAGCTCTGCTGACTTCCAGGGCCGGGTGCCAGGAAGCCAGATTAGCTTTTCCCTGCCCTCCCTCCTACTCCAGTCCCAGGCCTCCCACCCTGAGCCCTCAGATCTTAACCACTGCCTGGAAGGAGGAATCACTGGTTCATCAACTGACCCCTAAGTGGGCAAAGATTCAGCTCCTAGACTCAGAAAGAAGCCTTTTGAAGCCACCACCAAAGTGTCGATGACTCCTGGCTTTCTTCAGATGGACCTCAATTTCCATTGTTGATAAATGACTTGTTGATCAATGTTCCTTTCTTTTCTATTGGTTAGGCCTGTGTATCATGTTACTGACTGGAATGTTTTTGTTGTTGAGTTATTTTTCAGTCATGTCTGACTCTTTGTGACCCTGATTGGGTTTTCTTGACAAAGATACTGGAGCGGTTTGCCATTTCCTTCTCTACCTTATTTTATAGATGAGGAAACTGAGCCAAACAGGGTTAAGTGACTTGCTAAAGGTCACATAAACAGCAAGTGCCTGAGACCAGATTTGAAGTCAGGAAGATGAGTCTTCCTGACTTCAGACCTGGCGCTCTATCCACTGAGCCACCCAGCTACCCTTGACCAGCATAATATGTGTTATAGACCTATGATCATTTTTCTGTCATGGAGGACAGCTAGGGCAAAACATTCCCTTTTTGGGAAGTGGGCAGAGATATGCTAAAATGGTGGTTTCAATGGGCTGTCTTCAAGTGGAATGGGCTTCCTGAGAGGAAGTGGGCTTTCCATCACTGGATCTCTCCAAGCCCAGAACGGGTGACTAATTCTTAGCAATGTTGTAGGGACAGTTGGGCATGTTTCAGGCAGATTGGCCAAAATGGCCTCTGAGGGTTCCTTCCAACTCTAGGATTCATGAACTGCCTTCAGACGAATTATAATAAGCCACAGAAGAATGTAAACTGTAAGTCCTTGGAACGCTGTGATGGCTTCATTTCTTCTTGGTAACTCTAGAGCCTACCACAATGTCTACTAGGTACTTACTAAATGTTGAATTGAATTGAATTAAGAGTGTTAGATTCTATGTGACTCTAGCACTATTCCCCAACTTGGCTCCTCAGATTCCTCATAAAGCTTGCTATCTGACACACTCAGGTCTACCCTCCAAGGAAGAAGATTGGTCAATATCCAAAAAAGGAACTTTCAAAGATGGTGATGTGAGTCCTGAAGGCATTTCCAAAAGTAGTTCCCCAAATGCTTTGAGCGAATGTCTATGTTGTTGGAATAAGTACTTAGCCTCCCTGAATGACTACTTTAAAGGGGACAGCAGTTATTGGGGCGTGAGACTTCTGGCTTGTTCATAAAAAGAAAGGAAAAGAAAAGCAATCTCATTTCTTTATAGTCACCCTGGAATTACTAATATCTCATATTTATATATGATGCATAGTTACATGCAATAATAGCTCACATTAATATAGTTCTTTACTAATATCATCTCATTTTGAGCTTCCCATCAACTCTGTGAGCTATTTGCTATTATTACCTCCATTTCACAGATGAAGAAACTGAGCCTGAGAGAGGTTATGTGATCTACCCAGAGTCACACAGTTAGTGTCTGAGGCAGGATTTGAATTCAAGTCTTTCTGATTCTAACTAAGCTCTATATTACACCATATTACCTCTAATAACTGAATCAACCAATCAATTGACCAATAAATGTTTATTAAACACTTATCATGTACCAGGAATTGGGGAGGTCTACATGTTCTACAGTGAATGTTTGCTGAATTGAATTGCTGCACAGAGATGGCATTTTCCTTTTACAGAGTATTCTGCATGCATTTTCTCATTTGATCCCTCACAATCTGTGAAGTAGCAGTGCATATATCCCCATTTTATAGATGAAGAAACTTAAACTGGGAGAGGGTAAGAGATGACACTTCATGTTCTGATTCTCAGTTTCTTTGCTGTTAAAATGAGGGGTCCAGATGACCCAGTAGGTCAGCTGCTAGCTCCCAACCCTCCTTAATTACCTACCTTGTATTTATTTTTATTTATTCTTTTGATATTGAGTCAGCCTACCCTTATATGTATACTTATTGTTTCTCAGGTTAGAATGTAAACTCCTGGAGGGGAGGGATTGTTTCAGTCTTGGTATTTGCATCCCCAGTACCTTGTCACTTAATAGGCAATTAATAAATACTTGCTGATTAATGGCCTCCAAGGTCCCTTCTGGCCCTAATGCTGAATGGCTCTAAGCTTCTTTGATTCTAGGACATGTACTTGGTCACATGGTTAGTAAGGAGCAGAGCCAGTCTCCCGAGTCCAAGTTTAAAGTCCTTTCTTGCTTGTCAAGGATTATTAACATTACTAGCATTGCTGTTGTTCCCAAAGGGGTCAGACTTAGAGCAGTGACTGGTCCTCATAGGATCCAGGAAAGTACCAATATTCAAGTGGGAATGTTGCTACATGTTGCCATTGTGTGTTCCCTCTCCGCTCACAGAGTTGCTGATGTATAACCATAGTTACAACAGAGCATCATTTCGCTCCCCCTGGGGCTCCCAGGTGTTCTTCCAGATGCTGGGAAGCTGCTGAGCAGGAACTAGGGATTGGGGCAGGGGATGAGAGTTATAGGAATGCCTCGGGCTGGGCAGAACTCTGAGTGTTTGCTGGATGCCCTGGGAACTGAGGGGCATCATGACATAGCAGGTGCTGGTGAGCATAATGTTGAGATGCAGTTCTGTTGAGAGGTCTCTGATATAGGGAATGCCCACTGCCTCCTTCCGCTGGCCCTCTCTGCAGTGGGTTCCCTCTGTTCCTGTCAGTGATGGGGGCCCCACTCGGCACTTTGGAAATCATTGCATCTCTTTTGGTGGAACATTAGTGGGGGAGCAGGGAGAGGACAAAGGGAGGGAACAACTGAAGCTAAAGTCACCAATGGGAGGGTTCACTTGCCTAAGGGAAGGGAGGAAGGTAGAAGGAGAGAAAGGCCTGCCTGCCTGAGGGCAGTTGACTGATGCCAACTCTAGCAGCTGTGGACTCTCTTCTCTGAAACAGGGCTTGGACTCTCCTTAGCAGCAGTAAGGGAAGGTGGGAGTATAGGAGTAGAGAACCAGAAAGGAGAATGATATACACGCAGAGACTTTCTCTTCAGTCCCAGCCTCCCATTCCCCAGCGTGTCCTCAGTATCTCCTTTGGGACAGTCCATTGTCTAGCTCAAATTTAAAACATCCCAAATCAAACTCACAGTCCTCTGCTTGCTCCCGCTGTCTCCCTCCATATCCGCCATCAATACTTTTCTAATTTCTCTTGATGGCTCCACCATATGCCCAGTTCTTTCCAGCCAGCCTTCTCCATTACCCCCCAAACCCCTCCATCTACAATCCTTAAGTCCTGTCAACTTTTCATTTAAACTGTTTCTCTAGATCTTCTCATTTAAACTCTTTCTGCCACCATCCAATATCAGGCCCTCCACTACTTTTCTCTGGACTATTCTAATAGTCTTTTAACTGTTCTTCCTGCCTCCACTTCCCTCTTCACTCATCTAACTCATCCCTCACACTTGTCAGAATTGTAGGTGTGGATACTCCCTTCACCAGTGCATATCATGACTCTCCCACATTTAACTGTAGTTTCATGAGCTGCTCTGGCCAAAACATTTTGTTATGTGGTAGTAATAGTAACTGGCATTTATAGAGCATTTTTGAGGCTTACAAAATGCTTTGCGTGCCTTATCTCATCTGAGCTTCACAGCAACTCTGTGAGCTGGGCATCACAGGTATCCCCATTCTACAGATGAGGAAACTGATGCTCACAAAAGTGACTTGACTTACCAATGGTGACATAGCTCATAATCAATCGTCAGAGGTGGGATTTGAACCTCAGTTTCCCTGACCTTTGATCCAGCGTCATGTCTACTATGCCATTCCTTTATAAACTTGATTATTTGGTTCTCAAATGACATAGACTGTCATCTGACCCAGGCTCAAATCTTTTTCATCTTGGTAGGACGTGGTAAATGTTTAGGCTCCACTGACAGAGGCCTCAAGAACTCGGGGTCACTTCCACACCGTGATGAGGCATTAGAGCAGGATTTTAATGGAGGCTGCTGGGGTCATCCTCCTAAATCCCTATGCTGTTCACATTGTCCACTCCTGACCTGCGCCTGCAAATAGTTACCTCCAATGGCTCTCCGCTGCTGGGGGAATGAATCCTGGCATTACACTCCCTCCATAATCTGGCTCCCACCTACCTTTATGATTTTGTTTCCTATGACTCAACTCCCCTGCATGAATCCTCCATTCTGGGCAAACTTGCTTATTTATTTTCCTCAGAATTATCAGGTATATCCTTATAGATCAGTGCTATTCTTCTGTAACTTAACTCAGGCTCTTTCCACTTCCTCAAATTCCCTTCCCCCTCCTTTTAGTTGATCACATTTTTACTCATATTTCCAGGTCCCTCGCAAAGCTCCTTTTCCTCTCTGGGGTCTTGAATAACCCAACCCAACACCAGAAATCTCATAGATGCCACAAAGCATCACAAGGTTATCACCTGTTAGAACCTAAAAGGAATTTAGAGATTATTTAGTCCATCCTGAGGAAGTTGAGATTTAGAGTTGGGAAATTACTTGAACAAGGATTCTAGTCCTGCCTTTGCTGACACCCGGCTGTAAAATCTTAAATTGAACATCCCCCACCTCCCCATTCCTCATCCATAAAATCCCTCATTGTTTTAAAAGTCTATGATTCTCAACATTTGTCTTCATTTCTAATCCAAATCATTTTTGCTTCAACCTCACCTCCCATCCCCTTGTTCTATTTTCATGAGAAAAGCCAGAATGAAACATTCCTTCTGTGACTTTCTCAGTCTTCTCTTCTCCAATTTGAAATATCCGGGCTCCTCTAACCTTCTCACCCAGAGTAGGCTGTTTTCTACTCCTCAAATTTCTCCAACACCCTCTGAGAGTGCAGAGCTCTGAGTTGGGGAGGGCTCTTTGAGCCTAGGAGCATGGGACTGGACAAGATGATATCCTGAGGTCTTTTTCAGGCTTCCATTGAAAGATTTAGCAGCAGCCGTCTGGCCCCTGGCTTCTTCCAACATTACTATTTGCCCATGAAAACGTTTCATGTGATTAGCCAAGTAATGACATCTTAAAACTGTAGAGCTAATATATTACGTAATAAAACAGGGGAGCAAATCTCTTTGACACACACCCATGATTTACTCCCTGAGCTATAAAGATAATTACATTTCAGGTTGATATATAAAAGGCAACAGACACAGCTTATGAAGAATTAACATAGCTTTGTGACATACCTTGCTGTCCAAACCATCCTGTTCATCATTCTCTTTGCAGCAGGCCAACAAACATTGACACAGAGAGGGCACCTCACTGGCCTCAGATCCGAAGGGAGAACTGCTTGGCAGAAGAGGAGGAGCAGGTAGCCAAGCCCAGGGATCAGGCCCAATACATTCCTTCAGGCAGCACGGCTGCTGCTGGTGCTTGAGGGGAAGTAGGGGAAGAAGAATGCTGGACTAGGGCCTCAGGAAGGACACCTGGGTGCTAGTTTCTTCCCTTTCGCTCACTTGATTTGTGACTTTGGACAAGTCATTTCACTTTTCTTTGTAGAAACAAAATCTTGGAGTGGGAAGGTGCTCTAGAGGCCATCAAATGTAAGCCCTCTACAACCTGCCCGACCTGTGGTAATCCAGCCTTTGCTTGAACCCTTCTACTGATGAAGATAAGGGCAGCTAGGTGGTAAAGTCAGGAGGAGACAGGAAGACCTGAGTTCAAATCCAGCCTCAGACACTTAACTAGCTGGGCAAGTCATTTAACTCTGCCTCAATTTCCTCATCTGTAAAATGATCAGGAAAAGAAAATGGCAAACTCATCTAGTATTATTTCTTTTTTGCTGTTTTTTTTTTTGCCAGGCAATGAAGTTAAGTGATTTGCCCAGGGTCACACAGCTAGTAGGTGTTATGTGTCTGAGGCCAGATTTGAACTTAGGTCCTCCTGACTCCAGGGCCGGTGCTCTATCCACTGCACTACTTCACTGCCCCAAATCCAGTTTTTTTTTTTGCCAAGAAAATTCCAAATGGGGTCACAAACAGTCAGACATGACTGAAGTGATTGAACGGCAAAAACTGATGAAGAAAGCTTGCTCCGTTGATGCATCTCATTTCACTTTTGGACTGTTTCCTTATGTGTAAAATGGAAATAATATTACTGCTCTGTATACATCATTGGGTGTTAGGAAGAACAAATAAGAGCATGAATATGAAAGGACAGAATCACAGAATGTCAGAGATGGATGAGACCTCAAAGACCATTGAGCCTAAGCCATTATCTTTTGAGGCTCCCTCAGCTACTAACTGTGTGACCATAACCTCTCTAGGGCTCCATTTACTCATCTGTAAAGTGTGTGTGTGTGTGTGTGTGTGTGTGTGTGTGTGTGTGTGTGTGTGTGTGTGTTGGACTTATCAGCTTCTAAGCTTCTTTCTTAACTCTAGATCTATGATCTGCTCACAGGCCACCTAGTTCAACTCTCTTATTTTGTAAATAGGGAAACTGAGGCCAGGGGGCTAAATGACTTGCATAAGGTCACGCAGGTAGAATGTGTCAGAGGTGGGATTTGAACCCACATCCTTTCACCACAAAACAGTGCTATTTCTTCTCTACTGCAGTGCCTATTCCACTTTTCAACAGCTCTAATTAAAGATGTTCAAAATTTTTTCCTTATAACAAGAAAAAATTTGTCATTATGCAATTTCCATCCATTTCTCCTGGTTCTGACCCGAGGGGCCAAACACAAGTCAAATCCTTCTTCCATTTGATAGCTTATTTTGCCCATCATATTTGAAGATAATTATCATATTTAAGTCTACTCCTTGCCAGGCATCCCCAGCTCTTTCAACCAATTCCCACGTGGCATAATCTCAAGGTCCTTTGCCATCATAGTTGCCCTCCTCTGGGTGTTCTCCAATTTATTAATGTCCATCCTAAAATGTAGAAGTAGAAGACCTATTCTTTGCCCTGAAGGAACTTACAATCTAGAACGTATTGGTAAGATGAAGGTTTACCTTGCACTTATTCTAGAAAAGCTTCATGGAACAAGCAGGCTCTAAATGGTGCTTAGACACCACAGCAAATGCAATCAAATGTTCCCTGAGTCTTGTGGAGAGGGTTTTTCTCATTCACATCTCTAGTCTTTCTCCTCTTAGCCCAGGAGTCTCAGATTGTTGAGGAACTCCAAGGACCATGGAGTCCAACCTTCTTGGTATATGAGAACTGCTCATACACCAGATAAGTGGGCTGTTGACCTATAAACCTGCTAAGGACACTTAAAGCTTGAGTATAACAATGCCATCGTCTGCCTGACACCTGGCATTATCTCACAATACATTGCCCTGCAAACTGAATTCTGTCCATCCATGTGGAGGGAGAGGGGCAGGGATCTAGAGAGACACAGATTAAGAACACATAGAAACAGAAATTGGGAGATGTGGAGACAAGAGGCAGAGACACAGTGGTATGCAGAGATGGAGACAGGCAGAGATAGAGACACACAGGGAGAAAGAAAGAAACACAAAGATAGTGAGAAAGATTCAGAGATACAAAAAGCTTGACAGGGACAGATCTAAAGAAATACTGAGTAATGAACAGAAATTGGCACACACAGAGAGATAGAAACAGAGACATATACGGATAGAAAGATTTATAGGAACAGAAGCACACTCAGGTAGAAGAACAGAGAGAAACAGAGATAAACACAAAGACCCAGAGACAGATGAAGAGTTACACAGAAACAGAGATCTAGCAACTGAGAAACAAGCTTGTCATCCCCTGCATCCCTTCAATCTCACCTTCCTCTGGATTTTTTCAAGTAGCAATCATGAATGAGGTAGTCATCTTCTCTACCTAGAGAGTTAGGTGGAGACAGAGAGATAAGCATTGTGGGTGTTGTAGAAAGGCCATTGCACCTGAAATTAGAGGCTTTGAATCCTAGCTCTTCTTCTCCTTACTGCTTGTATATACCATTATCTTATGTGGTCCTAAGTTATAGTCATTTAATATCTCTGAGCTTCAATTTTCTCATGTGTAAAATGAGAGGGTGGAACAAGACCATCTCTAAGGTTCCATCTGGCTCTAAATCCTATGCCCCATGACAAATAAAGACCCACTGAGACTTACACTGACAGAAGCAGAGAGCAAGGTACACATCTTGTTCTTGGGAAGATGGCTTCCCCTCTACTATAAGTAGTCACTCAAGCAAGCTGGTGACTTGATCCTTCTGAGACTCTAGGGGTGAGATACTGAGGTCCAAGCCAATAGGATCCTGGGAAATGGGGGTAAGGGTGTGGTTACTAGATCAGGATGGAGGTGCATGGTCATGACAGAGTTCCCCTGGCTCAAGGGAGGCCTCTTCTGTCCCCAGCATCCCAACCACGCTTGGGACTGTCCCCTTCTCTATACTAGCTGTTGTGGTGGTGGTGGTGGTGGTGATATATGTGTCCCAAGTGCCACCATCATGCACAGGCTGGAAGCCTCCTCAGAAGGAGGAGGCAGAGCAAGGCGACTTGGCTGGACCCACTCTGGTACACCTGGCCTACAGGTCTTAGGTAAGCTGGGGGGTTCCCGAAGAGTACATTGAATTATGTAACTGCTGACCTAGCCTTAAGAGAGTGTGACCAGCTGGTCCTAGGAAAGGAATCTTACCCTTGTTAAGCCAGGTTCTGGGTAAATTCCAAAAACCTAGAGAAGCACCCTGTTGTAGTAAAAAGAACACCAAGTCTGGAGTCAGAGGATCTGGGTTCAAGTTTCAGCTCTGTTGCTTACTCTCTGGGTGACTTTTACCTTTTGGTATTTCAGTTTCCTCACCAGGGGAATGCTATCAATATAATTTACTTTGTTGTTTTTGTTCAGTCATTTCAGTCATGTCTGACTCCTCATTAACCCATTTGTTTTTTTTTTTTTTGTTCTTTTTGCTTTTTGGCAAAGATACCAGAATGTTTTGCCATTTACTTCTCTAGTTCATTTTACAGATGAGCAAACCAAGGCAAAAAAGGTTAAACGACTTGCCCAGGGTCACACAAATATTAAGTGTCTAAGGCTGGATTTGAACTCAGGAAGATAAGTCTTCCTGACATCAGGCCCGGTGTCCTATCCATTTTACTTAGATTTTGGCAAAGCCTTAGATAACATCTCCCACACTGTTCTTGTGGAAAAGATGGATATATGGGCTTGGTCATTAGATTATAATACTACAAATCTGAGCTGTAAGGGGTCTTAGAGGCCACCTTGCCCAACCCCCTCATTTCAAGATGAGGAAACTGAGGCCTGGGAGGTTAAGTGATTGACCAAGGTCACAAATCCAGTAAGCATCAGAAGTGGGATGTGAACCTAGGTCCCAAATGAGAGTATAGTTGGGTAGATTCAAAACTATTTGACTGGTTAGGGCCAAAGAATAACTATTAATAGTTTGATGTCTGCGAAGAGAGTCTCTTGTGGAATTCTCTGGGATCTGTATTTGGCACTGTGCTGTTAAAGCTTTTTTTTTTTCCACTGATACCATTGATAAAGGAACCTACATATCAAATGTTCATATAATACAAAATTGGGAAGGATAGATAAGATATTGGATCATAGATCCAAGATCCAAAAAGATCTCTACAGGTTGGAATGTTGACCTGAATCTAATAAGGAATCAATCCACAATCATCAAACATTTATTAACTGCTTATGATGTGCTAGGCACTATGTTAAGTATCAGAGATACTATGACAAAGAAGTCTGAGAGATGTAATTTCTGGGTAATTAATAATCATTTTGTTAATTATGGCTAGCGAATAATCAAGAAAATGAGGTCATTGGCACTCTTGGAAGCCAAAGACAACCTCAGGGTCCCCTGAATGCCTAAATACCCTTGAAAAAAGTAGGTATTCCTGACAAGTGGAAATGAGTTCTGATTGGTTAAAAATTAATGAGAGAATGAATATTATAATAAGAGGTGGGCTTATTCTAATGAGGGGCTGGGGGACATGAATTTTGATTATGTCACTCTTGGACAAAGAGACTCATCTCTACCCAGACCACTTCTACCTCAGCAATCTAGACAAAAGGATCTATTATCCACCTAGTCTTACCTGAGTAGAACAATGGTGGAATTATGGTAAGAATTCCACCCAAATAAGATGGTCTTTACCCTTTAATCAGAACTCAGCTTTCCCCGTTGAGTGTGGTCCCACCCAAGATTGAACCCAATCTCATCATTAGCCCTGTCCTTCAGAGGCTGCCTTGACCTAGTAAACAAATGAGGAAACAGAAAGGGGGAAAAATCCTGGATTTCCCCCCATATTAGTAATTGGTTATTAATAATTATTTCTCTCAATACAAATAAAGGCAACAACACAGTCTCTGCCCTCAGGGAGCTCACGTTCAAACTGGGGAGATAATATACAAATAATCAAGTATGTATAAAGATATATACTGTGTATATGGGAGAGGGAAAGCACTCACAGTAGATGCGATAGTGTAAAAAGCCTCTTGGGGAAAGTAGGGTTTGAACTGAGTCTTGAAGGAATCCAGAGAAGCCAGGAGGAAGAGCCTTCAGGCTTGCCGTTTAGAAAAACCACATTTTTGGCAGCTGAGTGGAGGATGAGCTTAGGGGAAGGAAAGATTTGAAGCTAGGAGACCAACCAGAAAGCCATTCCTGTCCTCAAGGTGTGAGGTGATGAGCACCTGCACTAGAGGCGTGGCCATGTGGGTGGAAAAAAGGGGGACGTGTGCCAGAGATGTTCTAAAGGGAGAAATGACACACAGGGTACATATGTGGAGCTAGTGGGAGAGAAGAGCTGAAGATGGCACTGAAGTGGTGATCCTGGGTGACTAGAAGGATAGTGGAGCCCTCAACAGTAACAGGGAAGTCCAGAAAAGGAGAATATTTCGGAGGAAAGATAATAAGTTCTGATTTGGATAGTCTGAGTTCTAGATACCTACAGGACTTTCAGTTTGACATGTCCAAAAGGTAGCTGTTGACATGAAACTGGAGCTTAGACGAGAGGTCAGAGCTCGACACATAGATTTGGCAATCATCTGCACAGAGATGACAATTTAAACCTACGGGAACTGGAGATCTCCAAGGGAGATAGTAGAGAGGGAGAAAAGAAGAGGGCCCAGGACAGAGACTTGGGTAGCAAGATGAGATTTAATAGATATAAATGTAAAACATTATTCTTTGAGATGAAAAATAATCAAGTTCACAGAATAAGATGGGGAAGACAGTGTGAGTCAATGGTGTGATACAACAGTTAAAAAAAGACTAACGGGGGCTATGTTAAAAGAATAGTGTCTAGGACTAAGAATGTCTTGCCTGTACTCTTCCTTGGTCTGACCACATCTGCAGCATGGCGTTCAGTTTGCCTTGTTGTTGTTCAGTTGTTTTCAGCCACATCTAACTCTTCGTGACCCCATCTGGGGTTTTCTTGGCAAAGATACTGGTTTGCCATTTCTTTCTCCAGCTCATTTTACAGATGAGGAAACTGAGGCAAACAGGGTTAAATAACTTGCCCAGGGTCACACAGCTAGTAAGTGTCTGGAACTGGGGTTTGAACTCAGGAAATGAGTCTTCCTGATTCCAAGCCCAGTGCTCCATCCACTTCACCACCATTCAACTGTGTGTGTTGGGGTGGGATGGGGGACTGGGGTAGGGGGAGAGGCACATTTCAGGAAGGATATTTAATAAGCTGAAAAGCATAGAGAGGGAAAAAACCAAGATGATGAAGAGCCTTGAGGTCATGTCTTATGAGGAGAAATTAAAGAAACAGGGGAGGTGTGAGCTGGAGAATAGAACACTTCAGGGCAGGGCTCCATGGTGGCTGTCTTCAAGCATTCAAAGGACTATTATGAGGAAGAGTAGATTGATTCTACTTGGCCCTAGAGGGCAGAGCTAGAGCAGTAATTGGTGGAAATTGCAGAGGAAGATTTTGGCTTGATATAAGGAATAATTTTTGTTACAATTACAGTTGTCTCTAAATGGAATGAGGCTGCTTTGGGGGGGGGTAGGTTCCCGCTGGATGACCACATGCCAGGTATGCTGTAGAGAGTATCCTCTTTCAGGTATGGTTAAATGAGATGGCCTCTGAGGTCCCCTTCCACCTTTGACATTTTATGGTTCTGTCAGCTGTAAAATGAGGGGGTTGTATCAGATGATTTCTAAGGTCCCTTCTTAGCTATAAATCTTTTGAAGTTCTGAGCCTAAGCGGTGCAGAAAACCCAGGGTCATATGACCCCTCCCCTCACATTCCTCACCAGCTCAGAGGCCAACTCTAAGCCAGCTGAAAGATGAAAGGACCAACATGCAGTAATTAGTTGTTTAGTTTTCCCCAATTAGAAAGGGAGATGGATCTTTGAAGTGCTATAGGAAGGGAAGGAGTTGTAGGGGCATTTGTCTGCCCTTTTAATGATACCTCAATCCCTTCTCCATGCAGGATACACTCTCCTTCCTTCTTCTCACATCCTGAATCCTTTTCCTCCCTTGGCCCAATCAAGAAGCCCCTGGACTGCTGGTAGGGTCCTTTATAAGAAGTGGGTGGGAACACTCATTCTGACTTTGACACCTATTAGCTTTGTGACCATTGGGCAGGTGTGGGGGCTGAGCTTCACACCTGAGTGAGACTGACCCCATACTGTCAAACCATCCATTTTGGACCTCTGATCCCTGAGGCAACATTTGTTCAGGAGTGTGAGATTTAGCTTAAAACATCACTTTCCTAAGCAGGCTCTTACCCAAACACACTCCAAAACCACATGTTCAAGCCTTGCTCCTCAGACCTGTTCTTTGTTCCTCTTATTGCCCGATCGGTGGGCTTGCTGCTGAACCCACATATTCTTGCCAGTAACTGAAAGCCCACATAAACCACTGTGACATTTACCTGGGCGCTGTCTGGTGTATAAGCCTGCTACTCTGCCAGTGGCCTTGACACCCATGGGACACTGAGCCCTCTAAAGGAGCCATCTGATCCCCAAACCTGTAAACCTAAAAAATGTGTTGCTTGCTCTGATCTCAGCCATATCAGCGTCAGTTCTTTTGAGGCTTTTCACCATCTGTCAAGTCACTTGGTGTCTCAGGAACTCAATTTCATCATCTGCAAAATGGGGATCATAATAACACCTATTTCACATATGCTAGAGCAATTTAAAGTTAATATCCCCAATCTTCAGACGAGGAAACTGAGGTTCAGGGAGTCAATAAGTCAAATGAAATCAACAATCATTTATTAAGTACCTACTATGTGCTAGGCATTGTGCTAAGTCCTGGGGATACAAAGAAAGGTGAAAGATGGTTCCTGCTCTCAAGGAACTCACAGTCTAATAGGGGAGATAACATGCAAATAGCTCTTTCCAAACAAAACATAGACAGGATACAGTGGAGTTCATCTCAGAAGGAAGGCATTAAGATCAAGGAGGACTGGAAAAAGCTTTTTGACAAAGGTGGGACTTAGCTGAGTCTTGAAGGAAGCTAGAAAAACCAGGAGGTGAAGATGAGGAGGAAGAGAGTTCTAAGCCAGAAGATAGCAGTAAAAATACCTGGAGTTGGAAGATGGGAGTGTCTTGCATTAGGAACAGCAAAGGAGTCTGGTCTCCCTGGATTGCGGAATATGCAGAGGGAAGAAGGTGTAAGTAATGTGTAAGAAGACTGTAAAAGTAGAAAAAGCCAGGTTATTAGAGTTAAAGTGATTTGTTCCAGGTCACAAAGTTAGTAAGTTTCAGAGTTCCCAGTTTTCCAACCCATTGATCATGTATCATAAGATCATAAATTTAGAGTTGGAAGAGGCCTTTGATCAATCAATATTTATTAAACGGGGTAGGGAACAAGCATGCCTATTATGTGCCAGGTATTGTGCTAAGAGTTTTACAAATATTTTTGCATCTGATCTTCACGATGACCCTGGGAAATAACCCTGCTATTATCATCTCCATTTTACAGTTGAGGAAATTGAGGCAGACAGAGGTTAAATGACTTTCTCAGTATTCTAAGAGCTAATAACTGTCTGAGGCTGTATTTTAACTTGAGTCTTCCTGACTTCAGATCCAGTACTCTATCCACTGCATCATGTAGTTGTCTATCTAGTATGTGCTAGGCATTCTACTTGGCACTTAAATGCTTGTTGAATGATTGGGGATGTGAACACAAATACAGAACAACCTGTGCCTTCATAGATCCCCGAATTATGCAGTCCATTAGACTGTGAGCTCCTTGTGAGTAGCGATTGTCTTTTGCCTCTTTTTGTATCCCAAACACTTAGCACAGTGCCTGGCACATAGTAGGTGCTTAATAAATGCTTATTGTTTATTGTCTATGGACTATTCCTGCTCATTTTATGATGATGAAACTTTAGCTTGTTGAGGTTGACCTGCTCACAGGTATATAGGATCTTTGGTTCTTTCAATTATACCTCAAGGAAGGGGTCCTGGGAGGAACTGGAGTTATATTCCAGGAAGAACTTGCTGGTGACAAATAAGAACACCTGAAATTTCCTGCTCAACTGGGCAGGATTCAGTCCTGTATGAAGGTTAGTCAAGGGGATAGGCTGGATGGCTATTGGAGGGATTTGGAAGTGGGAGAACTGTCCAAGGGCTTGGATTACATATTAATTTTAGGGGTAAATCAGATCCTAACTCTAAACAAGGAGAGACATTTCTTAGGCACCTTCTGTGTGGTGAACACTGGGGAAGGTGATGGAGAAATATACAAAGTTTTCTTAGGAGAGGATCCCTGCCCTCAAAGAGCTTAGGCTATGACAATAGCAATGGGAAGCTATTCTAGCCTAGGTAGCATCCCTCTGTGCAAAGAAATAGGACAGAGGACAGGATCCAGCTTTGGTGCTTGTCCACTTCACCCCTCACCTCGATTCTGTCCTCCATTTTTGCTTTTGTATTGTGTCTTCTCCCCATTAGACTACGAGCTCCTTAAAAACAGGGGCTGTTTACTTTTTGTCTTCCTTTGTAGCCCCAACACTTAGCATAGTGCCAGGAACATAGTAGGGACTTAATAAATGCTAGTTAACTCCCTTCCCACTTCCTCTGATGGTATAAAAGATAGATACTCAGGTATTTCTATGCTTCTCCCCCACTTCTCCAAACCTCCTTGCTCCCAGTATGGGAGTTCTGAAGGATGGGGGGGTGGTGGAGTGGGGGAGAAGAGAAGAATGCATAGGGAAGAGAGCAATAATGTGGATAAAGCAAAACATAAAATCATAGATTTGAAACCGGAAGGAACCAGTTAATCCCCAAATCACGTCTACCTAACTTTGGAATGTATTAGGAAGGAGGCTGTTGGTTTGTTTACTTCTCTGCCAAGTTCACCCTGTGACAATATTTGACTCAGGAGTTTTCTAAGCAATCACCGACTCATAGAGTGGAGAAGCCTTCTCCACAGCAGGGGGTGGCCAAGCCTCCAGGGGCCCCTCCTTTGCTTTAGTGCGCCCACAAGGTGTATTGTCATCCTCACTGTTCTCAGTTTCCAAATACCTCCGAGTCATTTCATGATTGGTACAATGTGGAGGCTGGTCTGTATGTCCTCAAAGGTCCTTTTAGTTCTAAATCCAAACTAGTACGATGGTGAACCCCCCTCCTAAAATGCGTAATGGAAAAAGAGTGGACTGCCTCCTCCCCACTCCTGGGCTGTGGGTGAGAAGGGGATGGAGGGCAGAGAGACCCTTCCTGGGCACACTGCCTGGGTCTTTAGAAACCCTTTAAACTGCATCTCCCATTATCTCTTCCCCTAGCTGCTGATCTTCATTGAATTTTTTCCGTGGGTCTGCTGCCAGGAAAGCTGTTTCCAGGGCTATGGAGTGGAGCCCCTTTGTGTGACCATGAGAATGGAAATGGAGTTGGGGGTGGGTGGGAGAGGGATAAGGGAGGGAGACATTTGTTTTCCATCAAGGAGACTGATAAACAGCCCCACAGCTAACAACCAGAACACAGCATTGGCTTCCCAGAGAACTATCCCAGCGGAGAACTTGGAGAAGATGAATTGGCCTGAATGGCACTGGACATGGCATATTGGATGTTTAATTTCTGTGTATTATTGGAACACAACCCTACTCTCCTCCCAACTTCTAGGCTCTCACTTTGCTTCCTGCTGTAGAGAAAACCCACATCCTTCCAAAGGACTGCATCAGAGGGATAAAGGCATGCCTTTTGATTTCTGGTGGTTTAGAAGGAATGCTAGCTTTTCTCCCACTCCTTCCTACCCCTACCCCCAATCCCATCCCCATCCTGGCCCACCACTAAAGAGAAATTCAACAAGTCCATTTCATTCTATTCCACAAACATTTATTAAGTGCCTACTGTATGCCACCTACTCTGCTAGGTACTGGAGAGATCCAAAGTTTAGAGAAACTTCTCTAAAAGAATTTACAAATCTACAGCCTCATAGAAAGGTAATATGCATATGCAAATTTTATAATGCACAGTATTATATGATAAATGAACTTACTGCTGGGTACCAACAAAGCACGTTGCCATCTGCACAGTTCTTGGTTTCCAAAGGCCAAGGAGATGCAAAACCAAATATTATCTGGGGTTGGAGTGGGAAGGTCATTAGGAACAGGAGAGATGCTGGAAGGTTGAGAGGCAGCAGGAGAATAAATAATAAAAATTTTCTTGTTCAGTCCTGTCCAGCTCTTTGTGACTCTATTTAGGGTTTTCTTGACAAAAATACTGGAGTGGTTTTGCCATTTTCTTCTCTAGCTTATTTTACAGATGAGGAACTGAGGCAAACAGAGTTAAGTGACTTGCCCAAGGTCACACAGCTAGTAAGTGTCTGAGGCCAGATTTGAACTTAGGAAGATAAGTCTCTGACTCCAGGCCCAGCACTCTACTATGCCACTCAGCTGCCCCTTGCCTCCAGCAAAACCATGAAACTGAAGGTTATGTGACTTACCCAGGGTAACAAAGCTAGTATGTGTCTCAAGCAGGATTTGAACTCAGGTCTTCCTTCAAGTCTAACACTCTGTTGTCTATGCTTTGCTGTTGTTGAATCATTTTTCAGTTGTGTCCAACTCTCTGTGACCCCATTTGGAGTTTTCTTGGCAGAGATACTAGAGTGGTTTGCCATTTCCTCTCCAGCTCATTTTATAGATGAGGAACTGAGGCAACCAGGGTTAAGTGACTTGCCCAGAGTCACATAGCTAGTAAGTGTCTGAGGCCAGATTTGAATTCAGGAAAATGAGTCTTCCTGACTCCAGGCCCAGTACTGTATCCATGGTGCCACCTAGCTGTCCTTAAGTAATGATAAAATAATAATAATAATAATAATAATATAATGATAACTAGCATTTATATTATACTTTAGGCTTTGCAAAGAGTTTTACATGCATTCTCACATTTGATTCTTCCCACAACCTGGTGAGGTTGAGAATGAAAGTATTGCTATCTCCTTTTTAAAGATGAAGAAACTGAGTTTAGAGAGATTGACTGACTTGCTCGTGGTCACACAATATGTACTGGAGACAGGATTTGAACCCAGTTTTCAAATGAATCCAAATGCTAGGCTCTTTCTTTCCACTACCTCATATTGCTTTAAAGTCTAAAAAATGATGGAAATTTGAAATACAAAGAGGCAGGGCAGGCATTTCAGTCATTCCAGGGAGAAGACAGAGTACAGATAACTATGACACATAGTCAACCATGATAAGTGCTTTAGTGAGGTTCCAAACAAAGAGCTATATGAGGTCTGAGGGAGAAGGTGGTTTCTGTAGTAGCAGAAGGAGGACTGGGGATTAGATACTCTGGAAGATTTCCTAAATTGCTGGGATGATTGGTCTGAGGAGAAGATGAAAAGGTGAAGTCTTAGGGATGTAGGGAATCTAGCTGGACTTACAATTATAATGGCTAGCATTTATGCAGCATTTTAGGGCAACTAGGTGGTACAATGGATACAACACTGGGTTTGTAATCTGGAAGACTCAGCTTCCTGAGTTCAAATCTGACCTCAGACACTTACTAGCTGTGTGACCCTGGGCAAGTCACTTAACCGTGTTTGCCTCAGTTTCCTCATCTGTAAAATAAGCTGGAGAAGGAAATGGCAAACCACACCAATATTTTTGCCAAGAAAATCCCAAAAGGGGTCATGAAGAGTCGGACACATAGAGTTTTAAGGTTTACTAAGTATTTTATACTTTAAATGAGATAATATGTAGCTCATTAGAGGCCAAGGAAGAATTTGAACTTGGGTTTTCCTTACTCTAAATACAACATACTAACCACTGTGCCATCTAGCTGGCTGCCTTGGTTTGGATCCTTTTCAGTCCCACAGGCTAGAGGAGGGACAAAAGGATTGTTAGTTAGAAAGGTAAGGATGCTTGCTCACGATAGGAAGAGTGGTGCTGAGGCTAGCATCCTTGGCCTGGAGTGAGGAGCTCTGCGCCCCGGTTCTATATTTTACTTCCATGTGACTAAGGACAAATCATGGAACCTCTCGGAATCTCAGTCTCGTCACCTGTATAATGGGGACAATCATATGCCATTGATGTGAGGAAAGTGCTTCACAAACCTAGAACACCAGGAAGGGGATGAAGAACACTAACCATTTACTCTCTTAAGGCCTCAGTTCCTGATAGGTAAAACAGGAGGGTTGGGTTAGATCAATGATTCTCCAAGTATGGTCAGCAGATCTCTGGGATCAGCAAGACTTTTTCCGAGGGTCTGCAGATTCAAAACTATTTTCGTTATAAGAGGAAGACATTTTAATTTTGAATATGGTACATATTGATAGACATAAACAAAAACTCTCGGGAGAGGTGGTCCTCGATATTTTTCAAGAGTGAAAAGAGTCCTGAGACCAAAAAGGTTGAAAAATCACTGGATTAGTTGGTCTAAAGACCCCTTCCAGTTCTGCTGTTGGGATAGTCTAAAGAAAGAAAGGGATTGAGTATTCGTGAATGGAGGTGTCTGCCTAGATCCGAGTACGGTGTGAGAGGAAACAGAGCCGCTGGCCTGAGAGGAGGAAGAAGGTAACAATGGAGCTCAGACTGATCACAACCTGTCAGTCCCGTTTCCCTTCAGTCTAACCTTCCTCCACATCTTTCCCAACAAAGTGCGGCAAACAAAGCAATCATCTCCTCCAGCTAGAGACAGCAGCCGCCAGCAAGGGCAAGAGGTGGGGGGTGGGGGCGGCGGGGGCTGTGATGGAAACAATCGAGAAGCTGAGCTCCCGCCACTGGCAATACGTCTGACTCCTACAGCTCCAGCCCCTGACAGGGGGGATGGACACAAGAGAAGGGGCGATCTCAGAATCAGGCGGCTCCCCTTTCCATCCCAGCCTTGCAGCTTAAACCTAGGGCTCCTTCTTAAGCTCCCATGTTCCCCTGTCCCCCTCCTCCGCCTCCAGCTAGAATTTAGGGACATGTCCAAGAGTCGGGGCCCTATTTCAGCTACACCTACCTGAAGAGTTAAGCAAATAGTCCGACCTCACAGAAGCACCGGGCTTGAAACCAGTAGATACCGGCTCATGGATTGTGTAAGAATGAAGTAAGCAGAACCAGGAAGATATACATACAATGATTATAACAATGTGAATGGAAGAAGAATGATTAAAAACAAAACAAAACAAAACTGAATGCTATGTAATTAAAATCATCAAGCTTGGGCCCAAAGTATAGAAAAAAGGGTATGTCTCCTTCTCTTCTTTGCAGAGATGCGGGACTATGGTTGGGAACATTTCATATGTCCCCAGACTTAGGTGAGGCATGGATTAATTTGGTTGAACTGCTTTTGCAATAAGGAATTGGCTAGCTAGGGCCCAGTCCTTAGAGCATGCTGGTGTTTGCCCTTCCTGGTGGGTTATTCAGAGAATGTGTAATATTTTCTGGCAATCTAACATGGGATTTTGGAAGCCAATTTTAGCCATGATGGCTTGGGGTTAATGCGGTGTGATGATTAAAAGTCTTCTAACTGGCTGAGGAGCTGGAAGGATTGAAGAGTTGGTAGAGGCTGAATCAGAACTGAATGCCCACACAAAATGTGCAAGTGGACCATCTCCTCATTCTCTTAGCTGGTGGCATTTGAGTGAGGAAAACTGCCAGGAGCTTGCCTGCAACTCCTGTTTATTCTTTCCTGACCTTAGTGAACCAAGTATTTGGAGGCAGGTGTGCCTAGGTGACTCTGGAGATTGGGAGATCCATCAAAGACACCAGAAGACCCTCCTCCTCCCAAATGGAGTCAGCAGAAGCAGCTGAGCCTGGGGAGGCAAAGCAGCCTGGTGACTTGCTTGACCCACCCAACAGCAGAGTGATCCATTAGCTAAGATATCTCATTCTGCAAAGAGGCAACCTGACTCCTCACCTCAAAGCAAATTTAGTGGAGAAAAGGATTCCCAGGGCCAGGGCTTGCTAGGCACTTTAGCTTCATATGCTCCCTATATGTATACATCATTACATTTGTACTTTATCTTTGGGCTCATTCTCTCCTGGCACACATGGTGGGAAAGTGTACCCCTTTCTACTCCCCCTCCCAAGTTTGGGGATGGGATTGTTTTATAACTTCTATATTTGCTATAGGTAGGCCAGGAGTCTGGAAGTCCTGAGTTCAAATCTGGCTTTAGACATTTGCTAGATATGTGACCCCGGGCAAGTCACTTACTACCTGCCTCAGTTTCTTCATGTGTAAAAATGAGAGTGATAACTTCACCTGCCTCACAGGGTTGTTGTGAGGACAAAAGGAAGTACTATTTTTAAAGTGCTTTCCGAGCCTTAAAGCACTATTATTATCTTTTCAGTAAATATTTTTGTCTCAAAAAAAATGTTTTTGTCAAAGTTAATTGATGTCAGCTAGTTGATTGATACCGGGGACCACACTGGATGAGGGTTTGTGAGTGATAGTACTGAAATCTTAGAACTTTAGATTTATCCCAAGAACTCTAAGGGGGAAAAGTAGTTGACCACTCTCTTAGAACCTAATCTGCTAGGCCAGAGCATGTTGGGAAGGTAAGGCCAGGGTAGGGTGCTAAACCTTTTTCTTTATTTCTGTTTTATTTTCTATAAAGGGTGGTTTTCTGGGAGAGGAGGAAGGCATAGGGCCTTATATTGAAAATAAGATGATATGAAAACAAGAGATCCATTTTCTTCAGTTGTTCAGTTGTGTCTGATTCTTCATGACTCCATGGACCAGAGTGTACCAGGCCCTTCTGTCTTCCACTATCTCTTGAAGTCTGTCCAAGTTCTATTTGTTGTTTCCATGATACTATCTATCCACCTCATCCCGTGCTATATCCCCTTCTCCCTTGGCCTTCAGTCTTTCCCAGTATCAGGGCTTTTTTCAATGAGTCCCATCTTCTCGTTATGTGGTCAATGTATTTAAGCTTCAGCTTCAGTATTTGACATTCCAACAGCTTTTTAAAAAAGATTTCATTTTGCCCTATTAACTGAAATGCTTTGGTGGGGTGTGTGTGTGTGTGTGTGTGTGAAGAGGGAGTGGGATAAACAAACAATGAACTATATTCTCTGAATGTTTCAGTCAATTGAGAGACTTAAAAAAAAAGAAAAAAGGTCTGGTTTCAAGATAGAACTCTGGCATTAGTTGTGTTACCTTAGACAAGTCACTTAGACTTGTTACATGAAGGGGTTAGACTAGATAAAATCTAAAGTCCCTCCCAGTCCTAAAACTTTTGACTGCTCCTCTCTTTCCTTGTACCCTGTCCTACCTTCTTTGGATCACACCTTTCAGACCAGTTTTTATAGCTTCACTGGGACACTGATGGTCCTTTTCTGTTGGGAATGGGCCTGGAGGAGTTATATCTGACCCCAGAGTTAGCTTTCTTTATCTGTAATAATTGGTGGTGTGAATATTCCAACTACATTTCAATTTGGCTTTAGGTTGTGTTCTGGTCCTTATATTTGAACATCTAACATTCTAAGAACCTAAAATATTCTTTCCAAATAATGAATAACATGATTCCTTTTCAACTTTTACTGTAAGCTCCCTCATTGTGTGCTGCTAATACTCTCGGACAGATGAAGAGCACCAATCTTCCCCCTTTGGCTCTACTTGTGGTCTTTCTGATTTCATCATTGATTGGGTACAACTGAGTATTTTTATTTAAAAGACCCTTAGAAGAGTAGGAGGCATTGTGGTGTAGTGGATAGGGAATTGAGGTCAGAGTCAGGAGGACCAGGGTTCAAGTCAAACCTCTGACACATGGGCTATGTGATCCTGCTAAAATCCTGTCAGAGCATCTGGGGCCATCTCCAATAGTCCTGATCTATATGTTGCCACTGAACCCAAATGACTCTGGAGGAGAAAGTGAAGCTGGTGACTTTGCACAACTCTCCCTCACTTAAATTCAATTCTCTTGAAAGTCATGGTATCATCTTCCTGATGTCACAGTCCTCTTTGAGAGCAAAGGACAAACGACAACTTGTGTCAGAACACTTTGCTAACTGGGGTGACTGGGGGCGATGAATAAAGCATTAGAGTTAGGAAAACTAGAGTTCAATTTCTACCTCAAACACTTACTAGGCTTGTGACCCTAGATAAGTTACTTGACTTCTCCCCAACCTCAATTTCCTCACATTGCATCCACTTCACAGGACTGTTGTGATTTGAAAATGAGATAAGATATGAAAAGTGCTTTGCAAACTTTAAAGCACTATATAAATATTAACTATATTTGCATTGGTAGAGGAAGTTCCCTAGAGCAACAAAATCATAGATCCAAACCCTCCCACCAAAAAAAGACCAAAACAAGAAAGTGAACAGAAATGGAACTATTGATCATGTCAACAAAGGATGTAAATAAGGAGAAAAGTTGGCAATAACAAAAAGATGACAGGTTTGCCCTTGGCAAAGGCAGAAAGTGGATCATTTGCATTTGAAAAATGAAGAGTTGACAAATTTCTGTCTGGGGTCCCTCAGATGCTCAGATTCCTTCCCAAATCATTAGATTGCCTGGTCATGACCAAGTGCACATTCCCAGTGCCCTCTCTATAGCCCAGTCCTTCCTTATTTGCTCTGGTACCTTATTCTCAGAAGCAGTCAATGAATTACCCCATTCTTTAGATCTCTGCAGGGAATAGGGATAAGGAGTTAGGGAGCAAAGCTAGAACTAGGAATATTTTTCCCTGGGGGCAAAAACAGTTAAACTGGTAGGAGAGAAGACTCTTGGGTTGTTTCAGTAGCTTGGAGAATAATCCAGTTGCAGCTGTAGTCTTGATGAAAATACTAATCCCTTCAAGGGCACTAGTGGTCAGATGATTCCCACATATGACAAAGTGGGCTGGCAGATGACTGTGACGGAAGGCCAAGGGACAGTGATTGCAATGGGAATGAAGTGCCTACCTCTGTTTTTGCTTCCTGGGGATAAAACCCTAGTTGATTTATGCTAATTATGGCTTTTCTAGGAAGATGGGGATGAGATCTCTGAGTTGGGAGAATCACCTTCAAGTATTCCTTTGGCTTAAAATAAGAAAGACATGAACAGAACATCAGGATTTTACAGGTTATGTCAATGGCAAAGAAAGCTGGTGCTGAGCTTTTTCAGTCTATAATCATTTGATAGAATACAAGCTCCTGAAGGACAGGAAGTGTTTCATCCATGTCTTTTCATTCTCAGCCTCCAGAACAGCATATGTAGGCACTTAATAAATACTTGTTGATTGACTAATCAGTCCCACCACATCTCAACTCAGCCTCCTAACAATGAGAATAAGAATAGTAATCATAACAATGTTTAATTCACATTTCAAAATTTTACAAAATATTTCTTTACTACAACCCACTGAAATGAAAGGCATAGTGTAGTAGAGAGTATGCCTCAGAGCCAGCATTGACTTGGGTTCAACATATATCGATTGTATGTTGTTCAATTGTGTCCGACTCTCTGTGACCCCATTTGGGGTTTTCTTGGCAAAGATATGGGAGTGGTTTGCCAATTTCCTTCTCCAGCTCATTTAAAGATGAGGAAACTGAGGCAAGCAAAATAAAATGACTTGCCCAGGGCCACACAGCTAGTAAGTGTTTGAGGTCAGATTTGAACTCGGGTCTTCCTGACTCCAGGTCTGGCACTCTATCCAGTGTGCCACTTAACTGCCCTACCGACACTGACTGTGAAACCCTGGGCAAATCATTTAACCACTCAGTTCCCTGGACAATTCTCAAAGTCAATGAAATTATAACATAGGTAAATTGGTAATGGAGCCCTGTACACCAGAAGTGTCATACCCATGGCCTTAGGGGTTTATGCAGCCCACAACACTCATTAGTGAAGCCAGAACTAGATTAAAATGTGATTGGGAAATATTTAACAAAATGTTTAAAATGCAGCAAAATGTAGATAATGTTCACATGTGGTTTTCTAAGTCAATATACATCTGCAGGGATCCTTATGTACAGTTTAGTGGACCTGGTTTTCATTTGAGTTTGATACCATTGCCCTACATGACTGAAATCATCAATATCAAACCTGTATGTCCCCTCCCCAACAAACCATGAGGTTTAGAACTTTAGGGGTGCTGGGACCCCGAAATCACAACCTGCAGGTCTTGCCTGAAAGAATTTGACCCAAATTTTCTTTCAGCGAAAGACAAGGTTTATTAGAACACCTGTCATATTGGGCAAACTCTTAAGGAATCTAAGCTATTGGCTAGATTATAAGAATCTGAGCACCTTAATAGAGACAAGATGGACCTTATATACAGAAAGACTGTGGGGGGGGGATCTAGGAGTGGCCAAATAGTTTGGGGTGACTGGAGGAGGGGTCTAAGGAGGATCTGGATGGAGTGGCCAGTAAGCTGGGTGAACAGAATGCGAAGGACCTGGACTACATGGCCAAGGGAGAATGGAATCTAGATATGATTAAGAGTGGGAAGTGTCCAGGGGCAATTGGGAGGTAACAGAACAGAACTGGAAGATTGGGCATAGCCACAACGAAAGGCCAGTTGATAGGATTATAGCGTCAGGTAAATGCCAGAGATTTGGCCAGGTGGGAAAGTCCAATGTTTTTCCTTTTTGGGTCCAGATCCCAAAGACTTGGTCTTTTCCTTTCAGGGGTTCAGATCCCATCCCCATCCCGATGATGCTTCTGGTTCCCAGAGGAGGAAACTGAGGTTGAGCTAAGTGAAGAGATTTGCTCAGGATCACAAAGACAGAAAACAGGAGCTAGGTTTAGTTGGATTTAGAACATTTGGGGATGAGGATCATGACTCTGAATAGTATATGGCATTCACTACTTGCAGTAGCAAAATGTGTTAGTGTAGAAAGAACGCGGTGTTGGGAGTCAGAAGACTCAAAATCCCAGCCTTGTCACTGAATAGCAGCTGTGTGCCTGTGGGCAGTAAGCCTCACCATCTAGTGAGCTTCAGCATCTTCATCCAAACGTTTGTTACCTATCTGTGCAGTTGTGAGAAGGCTTTGTAAACGGTAATACACAGAGGTATTAAGATTTGAGTTATTATTATTATTGTTATTTTATTGTATATTTCACTTTTTTCCCTGACGGCAAAAAATAAAAGGTCTAAAATTTACTTTGGCTATTAGATGAAAGCAGAGGGAAGGGAAAAGGAGAGGAATGAGGAAGGGAGGGAGGGGATGAATTTGTCACGAAATTTCTTCTGGTAGCAGCAGTATAGTGGACAGAGAGGGTGAAGAGGGCAGACCCCCAAAGGTCTGTGGATGTCCCACAACACAAAGGACGTCCACAACCTTTGAAGCAATCAGGATTTCAGAGTAACTCTCCTGGGAGATCAGCTCTGGGATGCAGCTGGCTGGGGACATTTGGGAATAAAGATTTTTTTTAAAGCCTTCCTCTTCAGAGTAGGATACAGGTGAGTCAGTCAGTTTTCCCATTTCAGGCTGAGAGTTCCCCCAAACCCCACCTCTGCAAATCCCACCATTCTAACCCTTTACAATGAGTCAATCTATCTTTTGCCTGTGGATTCAGAATCTAGTTCAACGCCATCCCCTGAGCTCACTGACTTAGCTGTGCAAATGAGACCCCATTGCCTGATTTCTGTGGCACAAAAAATGTTTTTGAGGACATAGGTCAAGGGAAAGAGCAAGCCAAAGGATGATGGGACAATTGGAAAGCTTGTACAGGAGCTGCTTCTTTCCTCCTGAGGCAATGCAGTGTAGTGGACAGTTTTGGACTTAGAGTCAGATGACCTGGGTTCAAATTCTGCCCCTGTTACTTCCTAGCTATGTGATCTTGGTCAAAGCACACTTTTCCTCTCTGACTTTCAGTTCCCTTATGTGTAAAATGGGGCTTAATAGTACTCCTGCTGCATGTCTCACAGGGTGATTTTAAGGCTAGCTGATGAGATAATATAGGTAAAGTGTGTTAAACCCTGAGAAGTCCAAAATAAATGTAATCATAGTAATGGCATTTGACAAATTCTACTTCATTTTATTGGGGTATCTAGGGGCTTAGCAGAGAGAACACTAGAGCACTAGACTTGAAGTCAGGAAAGACCAGAGTTCAAATCCTGACTCAGGCACTATCCTGACCAAATCACTGAATTTCTCAGCCTTAGTTTCCACTAAGATGGGGATAATAATAACACCCAGCTCCCAGAATTGTAGTGAAGATAAGATGAGACACATGTAAACCACTTTGCAAAGTCTTAAAGCATATATAAATGCTATTATTACATGGAAGAGGGATTGATTTTGTTCTATATTTTCAGAGGGTTGGAAGTTATAAGGAAGCAAATTTCTAACACTAGAATAAACTGTCCCGGGAAATAGAGATTCGACTGCATGCTGAAGCATCTATAAAAGGATCCTTGCACTGGGTAGGAAGTAGGACTAGATAACCTTATGGGGATGGTGGTTCATTTCAATGCCAAGATTCTGTAAGATCAGAGAGTACTGGAGTTGATGCGGAGAGACAGGTGGAGGGGGGGTCCTGAACTAGACTTAAAAGGTTAGTTAGGATGTGAATAGACAGGGTAGAGGGGAGGCACTGAGATGGGAGTGAATAAAAACATAAAAACTCCACGGCAAGCATTTCACCAAACCCTGGGGGTACAAATATGAAAAGCAAAGCCAGTCCATGGCCTCAAGGAGCTTACATTCTATTGGGAGAGGTAACACACAAAAGGGATGTGTGGGCAGGAAGGACCTTTTGGTCTAGAAAGTTAAGGAATGGTAAATATGGCTGTGGGGGCAGCTAAGTGGCACAGGGGATAAAGAGCTGGGCCTGCAGTCAGGAAGATTCATCTTTGTGAGTTCAAATCTAGCCTCAGACACTTACTAGCTGTGTCACCCTGGGCAAATCCTCTTTGCCTCAGTTTCCTCACTTGCAAAATGAGCTGGGGAAGAAAATGGCAAACTACTTCAGTATCTCTGCCAAGAAAACCCTAAATGGGGTCATAGACAGTCAGACAGGACTGAAAAGTGACTTAACAAGGCAAAAATAGGACGGTAATGCTATTAACACACTATATAGTAAGAGCAGAGTGTGGTTGGAGGGAAGAAAGGGTACCCAAGTACAACCGAGGTGGTTGTCAAGGATTTGGAATGACTAGACTGGGAGTTGGGAGTGAAGCAGAGCAGGGCTTGGGATTTTCCAGATATAGTAGTCTGAGAGAGACTGTCATCATGGGGAGGTGGGAGGGGAGGAGGTGGAAGTTTCTCCTGGGTGGGAACATGATTAAGAATGAATAAGTAATGAATAATAATAGCAAATAGCTAGCATTTATATAGCTCTTCAAGGTTTGAAAAATACTTTAAACATGTTAACTCATTTGATCCTTACCACAACCCCCGGTAGATATGTGCTATTATTATGCCTATATCCCAGAAAGGAAACCTGACTTGCTTAGGGTCTGGAAACTAAGGAATTTTTATGGGACAAAGAGAATTCTTTAAGGGGCTAAGGGGTTATTTGGGAAGAAATGGGAGAAAAGATTTGAGAGACAGAGTGGTGAGGCTGAGACAGGTGGTGGAGGGCTTTGAAAGCTATGCAAGAAGGATTTGGACTAACTGAGGGAGCTGGAAAGTCACCATGGAGGAGTTTAAAGCAGATGACTGAGGGGTTGGAAACGTGCTTTAGAAAGATTCATCGGGCTTCCACGTATAAAATGGATGATGGAGTTTTGGGCTTGGGGGTGGTGGTGGTGCTGTCAATCAAGTGGAAAGGAAGAGAAAGATATGTTTAAAGATGTTTGGATGATGCAAGTTAAAAGAACCTCCACAACAGCAGTGTCCTTTTATTGCTACTTTTATGCTATTTACTCTCCATTAGGTTGAGCTGAACCACACCCTAAATCCCCTCCACCTTGGGATTTTACCTTGTAAAGGAACCTAGCTTGAGCTGGATCTCAGTTCCTGATGTCCTTCTCTCCTTTTTTTTTTATAATATAAATTTATTTATTTGTAGTTTTCAACATTCATTTCCACAAGTTTTTGAGTTTCAAATTTTCATCCCGTCTCACCCTCCCCCCGCCCCAAGATGGCATGCATTCTGAATATCCCTTCCCCTAGTCTGTCCTCTTTTCTTTCTCTCCCCCCTTCTCTTATCCCCTTCCCCTTCTATTTTCCTGTAGGGCAGGATAGACTTCTGTACCCCATTTCCTGTATTTCTTAGCTCCTGATAGCACGTGAAAACTTTTTTTTAAAATATATGTTTTTAAAACTTTAGGTTTCAAATTTTCTCTCTTCCTCCCTCCCTACCCACCCTCATTGAAAAGGCAAGCAACTCAATATAGGTTGTACATGTGCAGTTACGCAAAGCAAAACACTTCCATAGTAGACATGTTGTAAAACACTAACTCTATTTCCCTTAATCCTATCCTGCCCTCCCCTTTATTCTATTCTTTCTTTTGACCCTGTTCCTCCTCAGAAGTATTTACTTCTGATTACACCCTTTTCCAATCTGCCCTCCTCTCTATCATCCCCCTGCTCTCTTGTCCCTTCTCCCCTATTTTCTTGTAGGGTAAGACAAACTTCCATACCCAACTGAATGTGTATGTTATTCCCTCCTTAAGCCAAATCCTATGAGAATAAGATTTACTCATTCCTCTCACCTTCCCCTGCTTCCCCTCCACTGTAAGAGACTTTTCTTTTTGTTTTTTTGAGATAATTTACCCCATTCTACCTCTCCCTTTCTTCTTCTCCGAGTATAATCCTCCTCATCCCTTAATTTTATTCTCCAGATATGACCCCTTAATCTTCAACTCACCCTGTGCCTGTCTATCTATCTATCTATCTATCTATCTATCTATCTATCTATCTATATACATACATATAATTTTTTTCCTCCAACTACCCTAATACTGACAAAGGTCTCATGAGTTATAAATATCATCTTTCCATGCAGGAATGTAAACAGTTCAATCTTAATAAGTCTCTTATGATTTCTCTTTCCTGTTTACCTCTTCATGTTCCACTTGAGTCCTGTATTTGAAAGTCAAATTTTCTATTCAGCTCTGGTCTTTTCATCAGGAATGCTTGAAAGTCCTCTATTTCACTGAATGACCATTTTTTCCCCTGAAGGATTATACTCAGTTTTGCTGGGTAGGTGATTCTTGGTTGTAATCCTATCTCCTTTGCCCTCCGGAATATTATATTCCATGCCCTGTGTCCTTTAATGTAGAAGCTGCTAAATCTTGTGTTATCCTGATTGTGTTTCCACAGTACTTGAATTGTTTCCTTCTGGCAGCTTGTAATATTTTCTCCTTGACCTGGGAACTCTGGAATTTGGCTATATTCCTAGGAGTTTTCCTTTGGGGATGTCTTTCAGGAGGAGATCTGTGGATTCTTTCAATTTCTATTTTGCCCTCTGGTTCTACTATATCAGGGCAGTTTTCCTTGATAATTTCTTGAAAGATGATGTCTAGGCTCTTTTTTGATCATGGCTTTCAGATAGTCCAATAATTTTTAAATTCTCTCTCCTGGATCTATTTTCCAGGTCAGTTGTTTTTCCAATGAGATATTTCACATTGTTTTCTAATTTTTCATTCTTTTGGATTTGTTTTACAGTGTCTTGATTTCTCATAAAGTCACTAGCTTCCAATTGCTCTATTCTAATTTTTAAGGAAGTATTTTCTTCAGTAGTCTTTTGGACTTCCTTTTCCATTTGGCCAATTTTTCTTTTTAGGGCATTTTCTCTCATTGGCTTTTTGGACCTCTTTTGCCATTTGGGTTAGGCTATTTTTTAAGGTGTTATTTTCTTCAGTATTTTTTTTGGTCTCCTTTAGCAAGCTATTGACTTGTTTTTCATGATTTTCTTGCATCACTCCCATTTTCTCCCAGTTTTTCCTCTGCTTCCCTTACTTGCTTCTCAGAATCCCTTTTGAGCTCTTCCAAGGCCTGGGACTGATTCATATTTTTCTTGGAGGCTTTGGATGTAGGAGCTTTGACTTTGTTGTCTTCTTCTGGTTGTATATTTTGATCTTCTTTGTCACCAAAGTAAGATAATATAGTCTGACTCTTTTTGCGCTGCTTGCTCATGATCCCAGCCAATTACTTGAGTTTTAAACTCTTTGTTAAGGTAAGAGTCTGCTTCCAATGTGGAGAATGTACTGTCCCAAGCTTCAGGGGTTTGTACAGCTGTTTTCAGAGATACTTGTAGGTACTTGTAAATTTTCAGGTTCTTCCAAGGTATGATAAGGGGCGAGGTGTTTACTCCTTTCCTGGCCTGTGACCACAAGTATTCCTTTCTGTCCTGTAACTGTGAGGAGGGGTTCCTCTCCACAGCCACTACAAGCTCCACCAGCCAGTTCCTCCTCACCCCAGCACCTGCCCAGAACTGTGACCCAGATCCAAACATGGGCAAAGCAAGAGATTCCTGCCTCAGCACTGGCAAAGGGATCACTGCAATCCCTCTCTGATCAGCCACTGAATTCCCCCTCAGTCTGTGGGCCAGAAGCTCAGGAAGCAGCTGTCCCCCCGCCATGCTCTTGGGGAATGAGCTGAAACCCCGCCTTCCTTCTCAGCACCCAGAAACAGACTTTTCCCACTGACCTTCTAAGTTGTCTTTGGCATTAGTCGGTTAAGGAGTCTAGAAACCTCCACAGCTGCCCGAGATTCAGTCCTCTGAGGCCTGCTCCAGGTTGCTGCGCCTGTGCCTGCACCCCACGCTGCTGCTGCTCCCACCAGCGTGATACACCTTTCTGATCAATCATCCAGGTTGTCTTGGGCTGGAAATCTGTTTCACTCTGTTTTTTTTGTGGGTTCTGCTGCTTCAGAATTTGTTTAGAGCCATTTTTTATGAGTATTTGGAGGGTTTGGAGGAGAGCTTATGCAAGTCACTGCTTTCACTCCGCCATCTTGGCTCTGCCCCTGTCCTTGTCCCCTTCTGATGGGGCGATAGGACCTGAAACTGTAAAAGGAAATGACCGTGTCTTTGAAAGCAACCCAGTCCTTGAATTTTCCCACACATTTCAGCAGTCCAGATCACTGGCATCTCCCCCAAGGCATCTGGCCCATCCCAGCCACTTAGATACTTGACAGCCCTTTCAGAGTGGCACTATTTTACCTAGCCCAACCCAGGTTATTTGCCACTCCTTAATCCCACCCAGATCTTTTCGCTGTCCTTTTCTGTATATAAGTATCAGTCTTATCCCAATTAAGTTGCAGATTCATTAGGAATCTCACCAGCACTATTGGCCTTACAATAAACCTTGTCACTTTAACTGCAAGAAGGTTTGAGTACTTGAATTCTTTCCAGGCAGATCCCCCATGCCCTGACATTTTGGGGTTGCCAGCAACGCCAGATCACATCACTTGGGATTCTTGGCATGAAAGGCAAAACAGCCAGAATGAAGTGTTTTTCCTTGCCTGGATTGCCAAGGGCCACTGGAGTCTCATGACCAGGCCTTGCTACCTCATGCTGTCTCCTCCCCCTCTTCTCCTAAAACTACAAAACCTTTTTCTTGGGTCTCATTGGTTGGGAAATCCACTGGACATCCCCCAGGGTGTCAGGTTTGCTACTCTGTTATCTTAGTTAAAGGCACTATATTCCTCAACTCATGGCTTTGATTTATTTCAGGACTTGACAATGAATGTCGTTGATAAAAACAGAAAGGTTTGGAGGAGGAGTTGGTTTGAGGAAGAGGCAATGAATTCAGTTTAACAAATATTTACCCATTGCCCGCTTGCTCTGTTGAGCTCAGCACTCATTCAAGGGACAGAGTAGGATGCAAAGATAAAGGAGACATGGTTCTTGCCCACAAAAAGGTTGGGGCATAATGAATTTGAAGCATCCAGTTAAAATGGTCTGTAGACAGTTGGAAGCATATGACAGCAGCTTGGGAGAGAAGTCAAGTCTTTAGGTACAGATGTGGTACCAACTACTGCAGTTTTCTCAAAGTCTGTGCCATAATTATGAGAGGAGGAAACACTTGAGAAGATGATAATTCACATTTATATTGAGCTTTAAAAACTCTTGCCTCAGCCTTGAATGATTCCCGCCATCCACCACCTTCCTTCCTATACATGTACTGCTGAAAGGTAGAGAAAATTATGTATCTGTGCTCGTTGGGTGCTAATGTGCTAAGTTATGCCACATAATCTCAGCTGGACCCTTACTGCTTTGAGGCAATCCTACACTACCTCCCTTATCAACTTACTATCCCACTCCTCACAATGGCTCTTCCAAACCTTTTCATCCCTCTTCACTACCCATGGCTTTTATTCCCTCACCCTCTCAGCTGAGAACCTTGGCTCATATTTTACAGAAAAATTTGAGGCCATATGCCAAGAGTTTCCTCTCCTTCTTTCCTTTTATCTCGTATCGCCCAGATGCTTTTTGTCGCAATATCCTCCTTCACTCTTGTCTCACATGATGAAGGGTGGTGTATGGGCTATCCAGGAGGTCTAGCGCTTCTGTTGAGGGCCTGCCAAGCCCTTTTTAGGGCTGCTCATCCACTTTTGGTGACTGCCTGGCACTCAACTTTCCTGTGACTCAAGACGCTAGAGCCATGTGTAAAGGCCACATCCCAGTAAAACTGTCTTGGCAGACAGGGCTTATCCAGGTTGAAGGTAACTGACAGGCCTTAAAACTGTCAGTGAGTTAGGGGGATGTCTACCCCAAGCATGCGAAGACTTTGCAGAGAGGAATGGGCAGATGAGAACAATTTGTTACAATAGTCATGGAGGCGGCTGAAGCAGGCACTGTGGAGCACTTAGAGCTTAGTCAGCCATTGAATACACCAAGGTCATCCACTGCATCTGGGGTCATTGCCTGCTGTGCTGACTTTTGTCTTGCCATCGGACTTCAATGACTGTGGAAAAGAGAGTGAGGCTGATGACTTTGTGCAGCTCTGCCTCATTGAAATCCAAGTCACATGTGAGTCAAGACATCATCCTATGATGTCATTGGTGTTCTTTGAAAACAAAGGATGAACAGCAGAAAACAACATGAGGAAGTCGCCCTCATGACCATGGCCAGCCCTCTACACATCCAAGTGATCCCATCCTATCCCACCTTTACCAGCAGATTGTCCCCTCTATCATCTCCACTATCTTGTTTATTATCTTCAATCTGTTCCTGTCTATTTGCGGCTTCCCTACTGCTTATAAACATGTCCATGTCTCCTCTAACCTCAAAAAACCCTCACTTGATCTATCCACATCCCATAGGTCTCCTGCCATTTGTGACTAGATTTTTTTAAATTTTATTTTAGATTCAAACACCAGAACACAAATACAGAATAGAGAAAAGAAAAAAAAATCATGAACTTAAATATTAGAACTTAAATACAAAGAAAAGAAAAAAAGCATGTCATGTGCATAGCAGAACATAAGAGATGATTCAAAATATGTAATGATAAATTTTCATTTCAAGAAAGCCCGTATGATATTGCATATTGTGTCAAGAGCTGTCCATCTTTTCTTTGCTTCCTTGTAAGTTTTCTTTTGTTCTCCACTGTGAACTTTTTCACTTTGTTCTTCACCCCCCTCCCCAGGCTACAATTAATTGTGGATATATTTCTATATAGCCATAGATATATACATACATATATAGGCATATACTTTGCCATATTCTACTCCTGATACTTGTTTTTATGTTTGTGCATATTTCTTGTTTCCTATCCTTCCTGAGTCCTTTACTTTATTTCTATCTGCTACCTTGCCCTCCTATTACTTAACCTACTCCCCTCCAAGGATCCCTTCCCTTTCCTCCCATTCCCATAAATGTAAACACCCTTCTATAGCCCCCTATAACCTATTCACTCACCTTTCCTTCTAGAGATCCCTCCTTATCCTCTCCCCACGTCCTACTCTCATACTGTTTTATTTCTTCTGAATTTAGAAGACTTTTATACTCTTCTAGATATACATGTATCGTTCCTTCTTAAACCCATTCTCAATGAAAGTAGGTTACCAGAACTACCAGCCCTCCTCCCCCATCTAATTCCTCTGTATCGATTTTTCCTCTTGCACCTCATTTGTATAAAATAATCACTCCTTTTAGCTGTTTCTAAATGGTTTTACTTTTTAAAGTCATTATCATATTCAGGTCTACCCCCAATCTTTCTTATGAACTACCCAATTCCTAATGACAATCTTAGACATACGATTTACATTTTACATATACAAAAAGTAAACAGTCTGTCCTTATTGAATCCCTTGTATTCCTTATGTTTCTCTTGGATCTTGTATGTCAAATCTTCTATTAAGTTCAAGTTTGTTTGTTTTTTATTTTTTTAACAAAGTCTTGAATGTCTGATGGTTTATCAAATATCCATTTTTTTTTCATTCAGGATTATGTTTAACTTTGCTGGGTATGATATTTTCAGCTGCAGCCCCAGTTCTTTGGCTCTTCAACATATAGTGTTCCAAGACCTACAGTCCTATAATGTCTCCACTACTAGGTCCAACTGTGGCACCATCATATTTAAATTTTTTTTCTTGTTGTTTTTAATATTTTATCCTTGAGCTAGCAGTTTTGGAATTTGACTAATATTCCTATGAGTTTTCCTCATAGGATCTCTTTCAAGTGGTGATCAATGGATTTTTTCTATTTCTACTTTCCCCCCTTGTTCTAATGTTTCTGGACAATTTTCTTTAATTATTTCTTGTATTGCTATATCAAGATTCTTTTTTGATGATAGCTTTCAGTTAGTCCAATTATTTTTATATTTTCTCTTCTTGATCTATTCTTCAGATCAGTTGTTTTTCATATAAGATGTTCTACTTTCTCTTCTATTTTTTCATTCTTTATATTTTGCTTAATTATTTCTTGATCTCTTATAACTTTACTGGCTTCACCTTGCCCAATTCTAATTTTCAAGGTGTCATTTTCTTCCTTAAAATTCGGGATCTCCTTTTCTAATTGGTTGACTTTCTTTTCATAATCTTCTTGTTTTTCTTGGATTATTTTTATTTAGTTAGTTTTTCCTCCATCTCTCTCATTTGATTTTTAAAGTCTTTTTAAAGTTCCTCTACAAATTCTTTTTGGGCAGATGACCATTTGACATTACTCTTTGGGATAGAAGGGGGTTTCTTTGCTTCAATATCTTCCTTTATAGATGAACTCCGGTCTTCTCTATTCCCATAATAATTTTCTGTGGTTGGATTCTTTCTCCTTTGCCTGTGCATTTTTTTGTAGTAGTAATAGCTTAATTTTTGCAATCACCTCTAGCCCAGGGGTAGGGGGATGGTGCCTCTAGCTCCAGATCTTCAGTTCTCCCCTTCCAGCCTGGAATCAAAGCCTGGCCCCCAACCTCCTGTAAGTGCCCATAGCCAGGGGCATTGGGTGGCTGGCGGTGGTGGTGGTGGTGGTGGTGGTGGTGGTAAAAGTTCCTGTGATTGGGACTGAGACAGCCTCCCAAACCAGGTAACCCCAGGGCTTGCTACTTGTTAACTCCAACCCTATCCTGGAGGTATTTACTCTTCACAGGAACCAAACCTCATCCTGGGATTTTTTTTTTCCTGATATTCTTGAATTGTCTCAGGGAGATCCCTGTTGTGCCCTTACTCTTACTTATTTTTACCTGCACTTTGTTTGCCCAAAAGTGCTATTTTATCTCTTTTATAGGGGAAGATCTTGAGAGCTTGTAATTTTCTGACCTACTCCTCCATTTTCCCAGAATCCTCTTGATGTGACTAGATTTCTTGAGAAGGCCTTAACTTTCTATAATTTGTCTTCTGCCCTCATCATTCAGTTGAAGCTGCTCCCTGCAAAGTTATCAAAGATCTCTTAATTGCCAAATCCAATACCCTTTTCTCAATCTCCTTTTTGACTCCTCAACAGCCTTTGACACTATTGATCACTCTTTCCTTCATATGCTCATCTCTCTAAGTTTTCAGGACACTTCTGATATCCAGAAGCTCCTGATCTGACTGCTCTTTCTCAGTCTTTGCTGTATCATCATTCAGATTATGCTCACTAATTATGGGTGTCCCATAGGACTCTATCCTGAGCCTTCTGCTTTTCTCTCTATTCACTTGAGGATCTTAGCTCCCGTGGATTCAAGTATCATCTCTTTGCTAATAATTCTCCAATCTGTTTATTCAGTCCTAACCTCTCTGCTCTACCTCCAACTGCATATTAGACATCTTGTACTTGATATCCTGTGGATAGCTTGAATTCAACATATCTAAAACTAACCTCATTATTTTTTCCTTCCAAATTTTCTCCTCTACTTAACTTTCCTCTTACTGTTGAGGGCATCACAGGCTCGCAACCTATGTGTCATTCTCCACTCCTCACTATCTCTAATCCCCCCCCCCTCGTATCGTATCTGTTGCCAAGGCTTTTTGATTTCACATTTTCAACATCTCTTGAATACATTCCCTTCTATGATACTGCCACCACCATCTTACAAGCCCTCATCTTGTCATTCTTGGATGATTGCAATAACCTGCCAATTGGTCTGCCTGCCAGAAGTCTCTCTTTATTTCAGTCCATCTTCCATTCAGCCATCAAAGAGATTTCCCTAAAGTGCAGGTCTGACAGTTTCATCTCCCCCACTCCCATCCCCACTCCCGGACTCTACTGGCCTCCTGTCACCTCTAAGATCAAATATAATTCAATTCAATAAACAGTTCTTAAGCATCTACTTTGTGCCAGGCATTGTGCTATGCACTGAGGATATGAAGAAAAGCAAAATGCAGTCCCTGCCCTCAAGGAGTTTACAATCTAATAGAGGAAAGCAACACACAAAAGGAAGATAGAAGGGGAAGGACTACAGAGGGGACATATGATGTTCTGGAGTCAAAACCAAGGATAGTTGCTGATGGAAAATGGAGAGCTACCTGGAAAGTTCTGAAAGTTCTGAGCCCTCTATAAAGGAAAGCTTAGGGAAAAGGAAAGGTATTATCAATATCCAAATTAACTATGAAGGACACATGAAGAAAGATGCTATCTGCATCCAGAGAAAGAACTGATAAACAGAAGCATGTAAAAATAATTTTACACATATATACATGCATCCATCCATAAATATGTACATATATGTATATATGCATGTGCATGTGGCTGTGCAATATATGTGTGTATATATGTGCATGTGTGTGTATATATACATACACACACATACATACATATACACCTATTTGTTTCTAATCATGGCCATCTGTAGGGCAGGGGGAGGGTAGAAAAAATAGAAAAAAAAGAAATTTACATGATAACTTTATTATGTATTTAAAAGGAATAGCAAGTTGTACATAATAGACTTGCAGTTTCACGTGCAATCATCTTTTTTTTTATTATACTATGTTATGAGAATGCTTGTTTTAGCTCATAAATTAAAAATAAAATACATTTTTTAAAAAATAAAGGTTTGGAAGGACTTTATTGCTCCATCTTCCAGTCCTCCATTAATAAGGAAGAGGCAACTGAGGGACTGAGAAAGTGTAGAATATAAAAAACTGAGTTGATGATGATGAGGTTTCAGACTTTCAAAGCCCTTCCTAACTAGCCACTCCCTATCTTTCCAGTTTTCTTGCATCTGACACCGACCCTGCCCCTACCCCCACATACTCTATGATCAATGACGGGGCCCTCCTTACTGTTCCTTGAACTGGACCAGGGATGGGGAACCTGCGGCCTCGAGGCCACGTGCGGCCCTCTAGGTCCTCAAGTGTGACCCTTTGGCTGAATCCAAACTTCACAGAACAAGTTTGGATTCAAAGGGTTGAACTTGAGGACCTAGAGGGCCGCATGTGGCCTCGAGGCCGCAGGTTCCCCAACCCTGGACTAGACTCTCCATCTCCTGATTCCAGGCGTTTTCACTGCCTGTCTCCCATCCTTGGAATGTTCTCCTTCCTCCTCTCCAGCTCCTGGCTTTCCTGACTTCCTTCACTGCCTACATAAAATTCCACCTTCCACAGAAAGCCTTTCCCAATACCTCTTAATTCTAGAGTCTTCCTTCTACTGATCATTTCTTATTTATCCTGTATATATTTTGTTTGTACATATTGTTTGCATGTTGTTTCCTCCATTAGACTGTAAGCTCCTTGAGGGCAGAGACTGTCTTTCCCCCTTTATATAGACAATGCTTAGCACAGTGCCTGACACATAGTAGGCACTTAATAAATGCTTTTTGACTGACTTTTCTCACAACAACCCTGTAAGAGCAATAGTGTAAATATTATTATCTACATTTTGCAAATGAGGAAACTGAGGCTCTGAGAAGTCAAGTGATTCATCCATGAATCCAAACTCACCTTAGTCCAGACCCTCATTGTTGTATACCTGGGTTATTACAACTACCTCCTAACTGGTCTCCCTGCTTCTAGCTTCTCTCCCATCTAATAATCCTATAAAACGATGTCAGATTAATCTTCCTAAACTCACTTTCTTAATGAGCAGCCTTATCAAGGGTCTGAGGTAAGATTTGAACATTATGATCTCTGTTCACTACACCAGATTTCTTTGTGGTATCCATCGATCAGCCAAACCTATGGCCCAATATTACCCCAGACAATTCATTTGGTTCTGTTTAGGTTCTGTTTTCATCTCACTTGATCAATCCCAGGGCAGAAAAGATCAATGGAAATGCCTCAGGTCATTTCCCTAGTCTCCTGGGACACACACACACACACACACACACACACACACACACACACACACACACACACACACACACACACACACACACACACACACACACACACACACACACACACACACGAGTAATCCTCTGTGGCTTATTTCCCACAGAGAGAACCCACCATGGGGCTTCACAACCCTAGCAAGAGACTGGTAGGGAAGTGGAGCCCAGCACCATCACGAGTGTGAACGCTGTGCTAAGTATATAATCATTCAAATTTGTCATCTCTCAGTAATCCACAGAACAATGGGACTAGTCTAGCAATTGCCAGCATCAGAGAGAGCATTCTTTGTCTTGAATACTCAGCATTCCTGTCATGAGGGAAAAATTGAAGGCAGTTGACTTTAGGTTGTGTCTCCAGCATTGTCTTGGGGAGTAAGGAGTCATATCAATTTCTCTGTGGCTGATTACCCACGTTCATCACATTTAGAAACAGGAGCAACCTCATCATTGTTTAACTTGGGAGGGGCGGAGAAGCAGGCACACCACACTTTACCTTTAATCTGCATCCTGAATATTTTCTCCTTCACTTATTTAAGCCTAGAAAATCAACAAAAGAAACACAACAAAACAACAAATAAATCAAGCCTTAATTTGTAGTATTTGCAGATTTCTGAGGTGTAAATGCTCACATCAAAAATTTAACAGTGGGCTCTCTAGAGACAATTTGAGCTGGCTCCAGGATAGCCTTGTGTGAAGTCATCTTTATGGAAGGGATAGCTGAAGTGATGAAAATGCTTGTGTTATCTCCAGTTTGTTTTATTTCACTGTACTCTGCTGAATGTAGTGAACAAAAAGGATGGAGAGCCTGTGCCCACGTTCACCTTTAGAGGATGGGAGGAGGAGGAGCCAGTGAAACAGATGCATGTGTAGACAGGGATCACATGGACAGAGTAGGCACTGGATGGGGAGGCTGACCGTAATCTGCCTAATGTCCTACAAAGGGATCTCTACCTGGGATGCTTTCTGAAGGGAGCAGGCAGGGACAAGAGACTCAAGCATCACGGAAGGGATCTTAGAGGTCATCTAGTCCAATCCCTCCATTTTACAGATGAGAAAACTGAGGCCCAAAGAGTAGGAGGCCAAAGTCATACAAGCAGTAAGTGGTGAAACCAGTATTTGAACCCACATCCTCATTCTCCACATCCTAGGCTTCTTCCACTGAACCACTCTTCCATCCAGTGCCAGAGAGCCACCTTTTGCAACACCCCTGACAGGTGATCATCCATCCTTTGCTCGAACACTCCCAGTGACACTTTATCTGGTGGTTTGTTCTTCTCGGAATCTGTCTGGCAGGCTAATAATAGATCTAGCACTTTTAAGGTTTGCAAAGCACTTGGCATATATTTCCTCCGAACAGCAACTCTGTGAGGTAGGCCTTATTATCATCCCTATTCTGCAGAAGAAGAAGCTGAGGGTGAGAGAGAGTAGTAACTTGCCCTGGGTCACACAACTAGTAAGTTATGCAAGGTAGGATTTGAACTCAGGTCTTCCTCACTCCAAGTTCAGTGTTCTATGCATTTTGTCATCTAGCTGCTTCTGAACAGAGAGGTCTTGTAGGGGGAAAGGTCGCCTTCAGAGGGAGGCTTTCTAGGGAAGTGGGATGGGAATGAGGAGGAGGGTGCAGGGAAGTCTAAAAAACCCCAACTCGGTGTTCTTTTGACTGCAATTTGGGATATCCTGACAGCACCATGCAATTGAAGGAAAATGATGCTTATATCCTTTCAGCTGCCTGTCTGGATGCCAGCAGAACAGGAGCTGAGCAGAGACAAGTGAAATGTGCTTGTTTACACTCAAATACCTTAATAACCAGCAATTTCAGATGGGGCTGGGGTGGGTGGGGGGAGGGGGAGCATCCAACTTGAAGGACACACAGATATTAAACTCAATGTGAAAGTTAATTTGTGTGTGGAGGGACCAACCGCAGAGCCTGAGATGGATTCAGAAGGCTCCCAAAGAGTTCAGGAACGACATTTCCTTCTTCATTCCCCTTTTCTTCGCATGCCTTTTAACAGAGGCTTGGAATTACATTAATTTATCTAATGCGTGCATGCCATAAGTTACTTTTTTAATTATTATGATCAAAATATTGCTTAAAATTGACGCCAGCTGCATTTGTTTCTGTCGGAGATCATAATTGCAATTGTAAATTGGGGGAACAGCACAGTGCCGGGGGCTTCCTGAATAACGGCCTGAGACCATTATGGAGAGGTAGATAAAAATAAACCGGCAGATCTCGCTATAAAAATAAGCCAACGCAAGTTAAAAGGATAATTAGCTGAGCCGAGAGGAAAGCCGGGATGCTCCAGGATGGGAAATGTGCCCGGGAGCAGGAGAAGTGGGCTGGTAGATACACTGGGGGACAAAAGGAAGTGGGAGTGTGGGAGATGAATGGTGAAGGGTACGTGTATGTGTATGGCTGATACCCTGGGGAAGAAAGGGAGAGAGAATTGCTGCAGGCGGAAGAATAGTTACAAAGTGTGGTTAACTTTCAATTATGCGCATGAATGGAGGGACCTTCTTTGGCGTGGTTAATCTTAAACTGGCAGATAATCCAGAACTCGTTTTTAGGGCTTGGGTAGGTATGGGGCACTGTAAAAAATGCTAGACTTGGAGTCAGAAGTCCTAGGTTCGAGTCTCAGCTCCGCCAGCTAAACATCCTTGTGCAAATTACTCACCTTTTTAGCCTGTTTCCTCATCTGTGAAATGGATGCCTGCCTTACCTACCTCGCAGGTTGGTGTAGTGATCGATTGAGAAAATGTCTGTGAACGCATATTTTAAATGTAAACACCTTTACAAATGTATGGTATTGATATAATTTGGGTGAGAAGCAGCTTTAAAAAAGGCCGTAGTAAAAGTTGTTTAAGGTCATTGGTTTTGTAATGGGTTTGATACTATAGACTAGATCAAATTACTTAAATTCTCAGTTTCCTCATCTGTAAAATGAGGGGATTATATTATATCAGGGGTTCCCAACCTGTACCAGGGGGAGGAGCTTGTCAAAGGGATATGGGATATGTTTTCAAAATAATATTTATCCCACTGAAATTAATTAATCTATTTTATTCCCTATGTGCATATGCGTAGTCAGCTAGAATTTGTTTCCTTTCCTGTTGAATAGGGATATAGGAAGTTCCCTGAGACTGCGAGCTCCTTGGGGGAAGGCATTGTCTTTTACCTTCCTTTGTATCCCCAGTGCTTAGCACAGTGCCTGGCATGTGGTAGTCCTTTAATAAATATGGGTTAACTAATTACAGAGAGGTTTACTGAAAGTCCAGAGGGTATGGGGACTAAGAAAGGTTGGGAACACCTATACATAATAACCTTTAACATCCTTTCTACCTTGAAATTTGTGATCCCAAATTCCTGTATTCTGGCAGATCAGAAGTGAGTATGAGGCAGAAGAAAGCATGTGAAGGGTTATATATTTGCCTTGAGAGATCTTTGAGAGTTGAATGCTTTTGAGAAGGGTAATGAAATCAGAGGGAGGGAAAAGGCTTGATTCTTAGAAAGGTCACTTGAAACTAGGTGCCATTTCTGGCAAGGGCTTGAAACTCTCACATGGCTCTCCTTGAAAGAAGGGATACCAGATGTGAGACTTGGGTTACCTTTCCTAGATGAAACAGCAATGTTTCCTGAAGTAGATTGCCACTTTATTTCTCATGGATCTTTCTTCTGGCTATGGCAGGGATTCTTAACCTGAAGGCCACAGACCCCCAAGGGCACTAGGAAAGAGATTTCATAGATTCTGTGATTTAAAAAAAATATTTTGATAACTATATTCTAACATTACTGGTTTTCTTCATAATCTCATGTTTAAAATTTTTTTTTCAGGGAAGAGGTCCCATAGGTTTCACCAGACTGCCAAAGGTTTCCATGGCACAAAAACAAAATTAAGAACCCCTCTGTAGTGTATAGAACCTCTATGGGACCTTGTCTCCATATGGCCTGGTTACTGAGGTCAAGAAAAGCAAGTCTAATCTCCTTTCTGAATTTTAGGCTTTCAAATACATGAAGAAAGCCATCGTGTCCCACTCCTTCCATTTCCACTTACCACCAACTTGTGTGTTTGGGTTTGGTCATTAGTTAGGTATCTGGATCATATTTTTAGTCAGCTAGGAAGTATAATGGTCAGAGTCCTGGACTTGGAGTCAGGAAGACTTGAGCTTAAATTCTACCTCAGGTACTTAATAGCCATGTGACCCTGAGCAAGACGCTTAACCTCTGTCTTCACTATCATCTCAACTGCCTCAAATTCATTGTCTGTGAAATGAGGATAATAATAGCATTTACTTCCCAGGGTTGTTGTGAGAATCAAATGAGATAATATTTGTAAAGCATCTTGAAAACATTAAAGCACTATATAGATGTTAGCTATTATTTATCCATAAAGAGAAGGTGGTAGTAAAGATAACTTGTTAGGTCCCTTCTAGTTCTAACATTCTATGAATAAGCAAGTCCTTGATTGTATGATAGTTTCTATATCTATGTGGTAATGTTATAGCAACAGTCATTTGAGGTGAATAGGGGAGTCCTTTGTGTCACCTCAAGAAGAGACTTGAAATCTCTGGGTCTAAAGACCATAAAAGTACATAAGAGATGCCACATCCCATTCTGTGTATCACATTTGAGAGAAAATGCTGTTGTTCGTCTTTTGTTTTTGAAGAGGATGAATGATATCATGGGGTGATGACTTACTCAAGAATTGGATTTAAGTGAGGCAGAGCTACACTCCGAGTCACTGGAGTCCAGTGGCAGGACAAAAGTCAAGATGACTGGTTTTGGCCCGGGATGTAGTGGATGACCTTGGTGTCTTCAATGGTTTACTAAGCTCTAAGTGCTCCACAGCACCTGCTTCAGCTGCCTTCATGGCCTTTGGAACAAATTGTTGTCATCCACCCATTCTGCTGGGGGAAGTCTTCACATGCTTGGGGTAGACATCCCTCTAACCCACCAACAGGTTTAAGGCTTGTCAGTTACCCTCAACCAGGTTTAGCTGGTCTGCCGAGACAGTTTTATGGGGTGTGGTTACTGTGCATGCTACAGCTTCTTGGAGCCACAGGTAAGAGTTGGGTGAAGGTGGACACCAAAGGTGGATGAGCAGCCCTGAAAAGGGCTCAGTAAACCCCCACATCAGAGGTGCTAGTCCTCCCTGAACACCCCATACACACCTGAGGGAGAATATTGATAAGCTGGAGGTTGGCCAAACTAGTGAAAGACCTGAAGACCATTGGGATGAGTTGAAGGAAGTGGGGTTGTTTACTTTGGAAAGGAGCAGACTTAATGGTGCTGGTGGTAAGTGGAAATGGAGGGAGTGGGACACGATGGCTTTCTTCAAGTATTGAAAGCCTAAAATTCAGAAAGGAGATTAGACTTGTTTTTCTTGACCTCAGTGAAAGAACTAAGAGAAATAGGTGAAAGTTAGATAAGTTTTGGTGAATACAAAGGAAAACTTTAATAATTAGAGCTTTTCCAAAGTGGAATGGGCTCCTTAAGGAGGTGGTGGGTTCCATTTCATCAGAGGTCTTCAGGCAGGGGCTGGATGACCACTTGTCAGGTATGTTGCAAAGGGGAATCATTCAACCCAATCTAGGGGTTAGACTAGTTGATCTCCAAGTTCCTTCCATTTATGAGATTCTTTTGGTCCTATCATTCTATGAAGCAACAGTCTAGGTGGAGTGGGCAGGATTGATGAGGGTGGGGGAGAAGGAAGGTAAGAAAAAGAAATTCATTTAGAAGCAATTTGTATTCAAGAGGACATGCTTCTCAGATCTTTTCTCTGGGAGGAGGAAGGGTCAAATCAGTTTAGAGGGAGAATTGCATAGATTGTTCAAGAAATGAGACTAAAAGGATTTGGAATAGAAAATAGAATGGACTTAGAAAAGTGATGGAAGTCAGTAAATTGTTTCCAAAGACAGGGAGAGCTGGACTTTATCCACCACAATGCCTGGCATATAGTACGTAAGGTTCTTAGTTTATGTAAGTGGGCCATTTGGCAGACTTTGACATAGTGATTTTTACATAATGTGAATTTGTCTGTAGCATACAGCTCAAGGACATGGGCCCCGGGGACAGAGAAGTGAGAGTAGGAGGAGGAACTTGCAGGGGCCAGGACCAACCACATGGGAAAATTGGGAGGGGCAGACATATGGGGGCTAGAAACAAATAGGCTGGATGGGGGCAGCTAGACAGCACAGTGAATAGAGCATGGGCCCTGGGATTCAGGAAGACCTGAGTTCAAATCTGGCCTCAGACACTTGACACTTACTACTGTGTGACCCTGGGCAAGTCACTTCACCCCACTGCTCCACCAAAAAAACCCCCAAAAAACCAAACCCAAAAGAAAATGAAACAAATAGGTTGGACACAGGGGTAGGTGGGTAGAGCCAGGACAAAGGTCTCCCACCCCACCCAGTCTTAAGCCAAGTGCCCTATCTGGCTTCTGTGGTCTCTCTAGTTCTGCTTTCACTTGGAGGATTTTTTAAAAAAATTTGGCGGGGAGTGGAAGGCTGTGGAGCACCATGCTGAGGGATAGAATCAGAGAGAGACCACAGTACTATGTAGTAAAGTTAACAGATTTTTTTTAAATGAGGATTTCTTTCAGAATTCTTTAAGTGAAGTTGAATTTGCGTAATATGAATTCACACGAAGCAAGAACTATCTGTAAATATTTTAATCAGTGCATGTTGACTTGACTCTCTCCCTATCCTGTGTAGCCTAGGCACTTCCCTCATGGCCACTTCCCCAACTCTCATGCACCAGCAGGTTGTATCTCCAAAGAGCACTTACTTCTGCTCACCATAAGGTTCTAGGAGTAATTCTGGGGGTAGCTCCTGAGCTCTCACAGGTATCCTTTCCATTATCGCTTAGAATCAGCTGAACTCCATTAGCTTTTAGAGCAGGGATTTACTGAGGGGGATTTACAAGAATTTAAAAGATTTATAAGAATAGTAGTCACAATAGCATTCCCTGCCCCTTTCCAGATTAGAAGCATGCTCTCTGCTTATACATACAAGATCCATAAAGAAAATGGGCTCAAGGGGAAGCTAGGTTGTGCAATGGATAGAACACTGGCCCTGGAGTCAGAAGAACCTGAGTTCAAATCCAGCCTCAGACACTTGACACTAGCTGTGTGACCTTGGGCAAGTCACTTAACCCCAATTGCCTTGCAAAAAAAAATCAACAACAAAATGGGCTCAAACTTAAAGCATGAAGAGGCAGGTCTGTGAAGAACACATGGACTCAAAGAGTACTGCCCAACTACTAGCTCTAGGAGACCTTTTTTCCCTTCCCTTTGTGTAGCTCTTCTGAAGTTCCCATTTGGGTTCAAGTATCGCCTCTGACATATCCTGGCTTTGTGACCCTGGATAAGTCACTTAATTATCAGTGCCTCAGGTGACTCTTTGAGACTTCAAATTGCAGGATAGCTGCAAATTGGCAGAGGGAATTTCTTCACAAGGTTCCCTATATCAATGAAATCAGTGATGTGTTTCCCCTTCTTCCCCAAGCAAAAGCTTACATTTACTTATATAGTGCCTTTAAGTTTTCTAAGATTTTAATGCATGTTATCTAACTTTGTCCTGACAACAACCTCATAAGAGTGATGATTTCCCCATTTTACAAATGAGGAAGCTATTGATACCTGTTTCCTCCCCGCCCCCCCACCCCAACTTATATGGTACTTGGAGATATACAAAGCATTTTTCTCACAGCCTAATGCCTATTTTTCAGATGAATAAGACTGAGATCCATAGAAATTGTGATTTTCACAAGGTGACACAATTAATAAGCATTAGAGTGAAGATTCAAAATCAAGTCACTCATTCCAGGTCCAACTCTCTTTTCTTTACTTAATTCAAGCACTGCCTTTTACATTAAGCCCTCCCTCCCTAACTACCTTGATTTTGGGGGGTGTTTACCTTGTATGCTTGAAACCATGATACAAGCACTTTGAGAGCAGATAATTAATTAATTAAAATTTGCCTTTGTATTTCCAGCACCTAGCATAGTGCTTGGCACAAAGTAGGCCCTTTATAAATGCTACTGTTTGATTTGTTACTCCAGAAGGAAGTGACTTGTTCAAATGTAGAATGGTCTCCTTTTAAAATGAAAATGAAATTTTTGGAGATGGAGCCAAGATGGCGGAGTGAAAGCAGTGACCTGCTTGAGCTCCCCTCCAAACCCCTCCAAATATTCATAAAAAATGGCTCTAAACAAATTCTGAAGCAGCAGAACCCACAAAAAGACAGAGTGAAACAAGTTTCCAGCCCAAGACAACCTGGATGATTGATCAGAAAGGTGTATCGCGCCGGACAGCGCAGCGTGGGCACAGGCCGCAGAGAACCTGGAGCAGGCCTCAGAGGACTGAATTGCAGGCAGCTGTGGAGGTTTCCAGACTCCTCAATCCACCACTAAGACAACTTAGAAGGTCAGTGGGAAAAGTCTGTTTCTGTCGGTGCTGAGAAAGGAAGGCAGGGTCTCAGCTCCATTCCCCAAGAGCATGGCCCTGGGGGGAGGGGGCAGCTGCGTCCCAAGCTTCCGGCCCACAGACTGAGGGGGAATCCAGTGGCTGATCAGAGAGGGACTGCAGGGATCTCTTTGCCAGTGCTGAGGCAGGAATCTCTTGCTTTGCCCGTGTTTGGATCTGGGCCACAGTTCTGAGCAGCGGTGCTGGGGTGAGGAGGAGTGCTGGTGTGGTGGAGCTTGTAGTGACTGTGGACAGGAAACCCTCCTCACACTTACAGGACAGAAAGGAGTACTTGTAGTCACAGGCCGGGAAAGGAGTAAACACCTCGCCCCTTATCATACCACCTTGCAAGAACTGAAAATTTACAGGTTCCTACAAGTATCTCTGAAAACAGCTGTACAAACCCCCAAAGCTTGGGACAGTACATTCTCCACATTGGAAGCAGACTCTTACCTTAACAAAGAGTTTAAAACTCAAGTAATTGGCCAGGATCATGAGCAAGCAGCACAAAAAGAGTCAGACTATATTATCTTACTTTGGAGAAAAAGAAGATTAAAATATACAGCCAGAAGAAGACAACAAAGTCAAAGCCCCTACATCCAAAGCCTCCAAGAAAAATATGAATTGGTCCAGGCCATGGAAGAGCTCAAAAATGATTTTGAGAAGCAAGTTAAGGGAAGTAGAGGAAAAACTGAGAGTGATGCTAAAGGAAATGCCAAAAAAATACTGAAGAAAATAACACCTTAAAAAATAGCCTAACCCAAATGGCAAAAGAGGTCCAAAAAGCCAATGAGGAGAAAAATGCCCTAAAAAGCAAAATTGGCCAGATGGAAAAGGAAGTCCAAAAGCTTACTTAAAAATTAGAATACAGCAATTGGAAGATAGTGACTTTATGAGAAATCATGACAGTAGAACAAATCCAAAAGAATGAAAAATTAGAAAACAATGTGAAATATCTCATTGGAAAAACAACTGACCTGGAAAATAGATCCAGGTGAGAGAATTTAAAAATTATTGGACTATCTGAAAGCCATGATCAGAAAAAGAGCCTAGACATCATCTTTCAAGAAATTATCAAGGAAAACTGCCCTGATATAGTAGAACCAGAGGGCAAAATAGAAATTGAAAGAATCCACAGATCTCCTCCTGAAAGAGATCCCCAAAGGAAAACTCCTAGGAATATAATAGCCAAATTCCAGAGTTCCCAGGTCAAGGAGAAAATATTACAAGCTGCCAGAAGGAAACAATTCAAGTACTGTGGAAACACAATCAGGATAACACAAGATTTAGCAGCTTCTACATTAAAGGAGCACAGGGCATGGAATATAATATTCCGGAGGGCAAAGGAGATAGGATTACAACCAAGAATCACCTACCCAGCAAAACTGAGTATAATCCTTCAGGGGAAAAAATGGTCATTCAGTGAAATAGAGGACTTTTAAGCAGAGCTGAATAGAAAATTTGACTTTCAAATACAGGACTCAGGTGGAACATGAAGAGGTAAACAGGAAAGAGAAACCATAAGAGACTTATTAAGATTGAACTGTTTACATTCCTGCATGGAAAGATGATATTTATAACTCATGAGACCTTTGTCAGTATCAGGGTAGTTGGAGGAAAAAAATATGTATGTATGTATATGTAGATAGATAGACAGAGGGCACAGGGTGAGTTGAAGATTAAGGGGTCATATCTGGAGAATAAAATTAAGGGATGAGAGATGATACTCGGAGAATAAAGGGAGAGGTAGAATGGGGTAAATTATCTCACAAAAAAAAAACAGAAAAGAAAAATCTCTTACAGTGGAAGGGGAAATGGGGGAAGGTGAGAGGGAATGAGGAATCTTATTCTCATAGGATTTGGCTTAAGGAGGGAATAACACACATTCAATTGGGTATGGAAATCTGTCTTACCCTACAGGAAAATAGGGGAGGAAGGGGGCAAGAGAGCAGGGGGATCATAGACAGGAGGGCAGATTGGGAAAGGGGTTAATCAGAAGTAAATACTTCTGAGGAGGGACAGGGTCAAAAGAAAGAATAGAATAAATGGGAGGGCAGGATAGGATTAAGGGAAATAGAGTTAGTTTTTCACAACATGTCTACTATGGACCTGTTTTGCATAACTGCACATGTATAACTTATATTGAGTTGCTTGCCTTTTCAATGAGGGTGCGTGGGGAGGGAGGAAGAGAGAAAATTTGAAACCTAAAGTTTTAAAAATATATGTTTAAAAAAATGTTTTCACATGCTACTGGGAAATAAATATAGGAAATGGGGTACAGAAGTTTATCCTGCCCTACAGGAAAATAGAAGGGGAAGGGGATAAGAGAAGGGGAGAGAGATAGAAGAGAGGACAGAGTAGGGGAAGGGATATTCAGAATCCATGACATCTTGGGGTGGGGGAGAGAGGGGAGATGGGGTGAAAATTTGAAACTCAAAATCTTGTGGAAGTGAATGTTGAAAACTAAAAATAAATAAATTTATATAAAAAAAAGAAAAAAAAAGAAAATGAGATTTTTGCCAACCAACGTGTTTAAGCATAGGCTGGTGGATAACTTGTTGAGGATATTAGAAAATGGTTTCCTACTCATAGAGTGGGTGGTCTAAACAAGGTGGTAACAAGAAATCCTGGTGCCTGGGACAAATGTAAGTGGTTTGGGGTTGGGGATAGTTCTGGAGAGAGGCTTAGACCTCAGGTCACAAAAGCCTATGAAAGTGTGTGTGTATTTATATATGTATATTTACATGTGTGTGTATGGAGAAGGAGAAAGAGAGACAGAGAAGAGAGAGAAATTGAGAGAGAGTTAAATGAGAGAGAGAGAGGAAGAGAGAGATGGAGAGAGAGGTGAATGAGAGAAATGAAGAGAGAAAGGAGAGAGAAGAAAAAGATGGAGAGGGAGGTGTGAGATGGAGGTGAATGAGAGAGAGAGGGAGAGAGACAGAGAGAGATGGAGAGAGAGGTAAATGAGAGAAATGAAGAGAGAGAGGAGAGAGAAGAAAAAGAGATGGAGAGAGAGGTGTGAGGTGGAGTTGAATGACAGAGAGGGAGAGATAGAGAGAGATGGAGGGAGAAAGACCAGGATGGTCCCAGGGCTGGCAATGCTATGATATTTTTGCTTAGTGGGTGTGGTGGGGGTGGGAGAGACAAAATCCTGGTAACTCAGCCCAGGTTTGGCTCCAGGTCCAGATGATGTAACTTCTAATTCTAAGGTTCTGTGAAGTTCACCAGCTGATTTGTGGCAGGGGTGAGACTAGAACTCCGATGCCTTAAGTCCTAGTGCCGAGCGGTTCTCACCAACTTGTTTCTTCTCTTGTTTTCTGTAGTCAAGTTCATTGGTTCACCCGCTGTGGTGGTGAAGTGGGCTGTTCCCATTGTGCAGTGCTGACTCACACATTGGTGGAAGGGGAGGGCTGCAGGAGCTGAGGGGAGCCGCAGCCCCCAAAGACAGCCTCAAAGGCAGCCACCTCTAAGTGAGCAAGCTCTCTCCGGAGCCCTCCTGATTGCCCTTCCCTGCAGCCGTCCTGTGACAGACCTGGGAGTCGGAGGCATTGCCAGCCCCTGACATCCCCCCCTCTCTCCCAGCTCCACTTCTCCAGGCCTCAGCCAGTCGTTCTGTGTCTCTGAATCCACTTGTTTACCTTTAGGGGCTCAGATAGCCCCACTCTGCCTGTCTCCCTGTCGTTCAGGGTGACTCCCTAATGACTATAATCAGGCTGAGCACTGAGAGGCGAGGGAGGGACCCGAAGCTGAGAGTGGATATGTCTGACCACCCCAGTCCATTAGCAGGGCGGCAAGCCTGTCACATCAGCTCCAGGAGGCAAGAAGCGGCTGGGGTGGTGCCTGAACCAGCCTGGTGTTGGGGTTTGGGGAATAGAAGAGGAGGAAGAGAAAGCTAGAATTGGGGTGAGGGGCCTAGTTCCTGTCTTCTCCACTGACACCTTCTCCCACCCCTCCCACCCCACCCCCTCCTCAGCTTCCTGCTCACGAGCTCTCTAATTATAAAATGGTTTGACAACTTTGGGTTGGGCCCTGTAATTAAAAATAAAAAGAAAGACAGGCGGCATTGTCTCCTAACGATGTCTTTAATTGTCGGAGTTAATTTTAAGGAGGCCTTGCCTGTGCCATTTGGAAGCCTCCCCAGCTCCCCAGGCCCCCATTGTCCTGGGGAGGGTAGCTGAGTGCCTGGATTCTTCTCCAAGCTCTTGGGTAGTTCAGGCAATGGATGAACCATGTCACCTCTTCCGATCAGGCTGGCAAATGCTAAAAAGAGGCCTAGCCACTGGGACAAATTTTATTCCATTTCCTCTCTTTTAGAAATGAGTTTTTATTGACGCTTTTTGTTCCTTTTTTTTTACATCGTAGTCATTTCCAGACTACACTATCCAGCTCTCCACCCACGATGAATCCTGCCTTGTAACAAAGAAAAAACAATTGTTCTCAGCCTATTCTTTCTCCCTCTTCTCCTATAAAAGTGATGACATTGCTTCTTCATCATCATCATCGTCATCACCATCACATATTTAGATAACGTTGTAAGGTTTTCAGGAGTTTTATATACATTATATCATTTGCAAATGCTGGTGCCCTGCTGCCCTCCTCACTGCCTAATTGGGTCTGCTAGCTATATGACGATGACAATCATCCCATGTACTCATATAGTGTTTCACTAATTCAGACTGCTAGCTATAATGATGACAGGAATCCCTTATATTTTCAGTATTTCACTGCTCTATAATCTCTTTCATGTCCAAGTAAGCCTCACAACAACCCTGCCCAGATAAGCAGGACAGGTATTTTTATCCCCTTATTACAGATGAAGAAACTAAGGCTCAGAGATGGAAATATTTCCATAGTCTCTTAAAATTTAATTCATTTCAACAAACCTTGATTAAGTGTTTCCCACACACAAGGACTACAAAGGGCTTGACCTCAGAGATCACTATGGATTCTTCCATTTTAAGGGACTGTGAGTCTATCGTTGATTATATTAGGGTATTTTGGGCAACAGTCCTTGCCTTTATTGTCCTTAAAATTGGAGAGCCTGTCCCTCTTAGTCTCTGCTTTTCAGTTGGCCTTTGTTGTTTAAATGCTTATTCCAAAATGTTGGGAGATGGGTTCCTGGGGGCAATGTCTCAATCTCTTGAGAGGTAGGGTTCATACTATCTCTTGACATGAACTCTCTCTTACATGAATTTTCCTCTCTGAGTCTCACTTTGCCCCTTTGTAAATGGAAGAGTTGGAACATATCACTTTTCAGCTTTGACAGTTTATGGTTCTATAGTCCGTATAAGATGAAAGGTGCCCAAGGTGCCTGCTGCCATGGACCCCTCTTCCCTCCACTCCCACCATAGCGAAGAGAAATCTACACACCTGGAAAGGCCAGTTGGTATATTAGTATAGAGGAAAGAAAATGGAATTTAGACTCAGAACACCTGAATTTGTTATCATTTGAAGAGGACCAATGACATCAGGAGGGTGATGTCTTGACTTGCAAGTGAATTGGATTTGAGTGAGGCAGGGACGTGCAAAGTCACCAGCCTTACTCTCTCCTGCAGAATCATGGGAGTCTAGTGACAAGTTACAGGTCAGGACGACTGGCGATGGCTCCCAATGCAGTAGGAGACCTTGGCCTTTCCACCTGGATTGGAATGTTAACTCTGACGCTGGCTTGGTGGCCCTGGGCAAATCAAAACTGCTCTGGATCTTCTTATCTTTCCCTATAAAATGGGAATCATACTACTGACCTCCTAGGATTGTTATAATCTGGTTACACTATATACATTTAAAATTCACGGAATAGATGATGAAGCATCTTAGCAACTGAGGAACCGGTCAGAGAGGCTGCTGATTTGAGATGTTTTCAGCATTTACATAGAAGGGAAACACAGAAGGTTGGAGGCCCTGGAGATCAGAACAATTACCTTGAATTGCGCCTCTATATACAGACATACTTTGGACGCCTTAGTTTAGACACAGGACTCAGATGAAATGCCTTCTGCTCTTCAAAAGCTTCCCTGATTCTTCTGGTTGGAAATAATGTTTTCTTCCTTAGACCATGTGTGGCCCTGTGTGTCTCTCTTATACACTTACCTTCTATTCAGTATTACAGTTAACTGTGTGCATGGTGTATCCCTGCATTTGAAGGGGAAAGGGACCGTATCTTACCTAAACTGTGTCTTTCTGGATCCCAACACATATGTGTAACCACTTGAGAAATGAGTCTGGTGAAGAGGAATTGGGGAACTTGTCTATATAGATTGATATGGATGCCCAGGGGACTCATAGGCCACTTTAGACTTTTTTAGTTTATTCTAATGATATCTTTTGCTTTTATATCACCTTTCTTTCTGAATATATCCTTTCTACCTCCCCTCCTCAGTAATTCAGGCTGACCTGGTGCTTCAGATCTGAAATTGGAATAAAAAGAGAAACTTGTAGACAGTTAACAGAACCTAGGACCTTTCCAAGATCATTTAAATAGCTCATCACATCTTTCAGAAACTAAGGGTGTAATTCATCTGGGTCTGATGACTCAAACTTATCAAGGGCAACTGAGTAGGGAAATACTCTTTTACTATTTCCTTACATCTCTTGAGCATTAACTCTCTATTAGCTGTCTTTGTTCTGTCCTTTCCAGTCCAAAGACCATTCTTCTTGGTGGAAAAAAAAACCAAACCAGAATCTTGGTCTTTCCCCAATCAAACAGTTAACAAAAGGAGGTTTACTTAGCCATAGCATGGAAAGGTATAGCATTGATTCACCTGAGCACATCTTTCTTGTCTCTGGGTTGGCCATGCTGTCAGGCCTGAGGAAGAGCAATCCTCCTTCCTTGTGGGCTGACTTTTTACTTAGGTCACAAGGAAACTACATCTATAGCCCCAACCTTAGACCCACAAACAAATTAACTCTCAAAGATTAGTTCTCAGTACCTTTTAAGGAAATACTATCTAGCCTTCTTGCTAGATAGTGTTCTTACCAGGCTGAGTAATAAAAAATAAGAAAAAGAAAAAAGAAGTTTAGCAAAAATGACCAAAATACCAACCACGTCTAAAGATATTTACAATATTCCACACCATAGTTCTCTACAAATTGCTTTACAGTGAAGGGAGGGAGATGTATTTTCTGAATTCTTTTCTGGAATCAAGGTTAATCGTTATAATTACAAAACATTCAGTTCACTTTATTATCATTTCCATTTCCATTGTTGTAGTCATTGTGTATCTTGTTTTCCTCATTCTGCTGCTTACTTTATTCTGTATCCATTCATATCTTCGCATGATTCTCTTAATTTTTCATATCTGTCATTTCTTTAGGTGCAGTAATAGTCCATTATATTCATGTATTAGGATTTGTTGATAGATATCTACTTTATTTCCAGTTCTTTGCCACCACAAAAAGGGCCTATGTGAATGTTTTGGTGTCAATAGAACCTTTCTTCCTATACTTGACCTCCTTGGGGTATAAACCTAGGAAGAGGATTCTCTGGGTCAAAGGATATGTACATTTTTGCCAATGGTTTGGCATAATTCCAAATTGCTTTTCAGGATGTTTGGACCAATTCACAACTACATCAACAGGGTATTGGTGTGCCTGGCTTTTTGAAGCCTCTCCATTATTTCTATCTTTTTGTCATCTTTGCCAATTTTCTATGTGATACAAAATTTTGGGTTTTTGATTTGTGTTTCTATTATTATTAGTGATTTGGAGCCATTGCTAACATGGTTGCAATCCTACTTTTTTTGTTTTTCTTTAAATTTTTTTCCAATTACATGTAAAATTTTCTTAACATTGGTTTTTTAAAATTTTGAGTTCCAAATTTTCTCCCTCCCATGTCCCCTTCCTCCCTCATCTGGAAGGCAAGCAATTTGATATAGGTTATACATGTGCAGTCATACACAACAGATTTCCACTGAAACTCTGCTTTTGAGAACTATTTGTTCATCTCCTTTGACTACTTATCCTTTGAGGAATGAGTCTTCCAAATAAGAGTTATAAAAGATTTGTACATTAAATAGAAAGGAGGGAAGGTAATAAGGTAAATTCAAAGGACTGACATGGGCCTGAGAGTGTCAGAGGGTTACCAAGTTCAGAAAGGGCTTTTTTTTTTTTAAAAGGAAAACTAAAGACAACTAAAAGGAACATTTCCCCTAGTGACACTGAGTAAAAGAAGAAGATTAAGGAAGAGTTTGAACTTCTATTTAGGGTGGATATGATGAGGATATTAGACAATTGAGAAAAGACCAAGATTCTGGTTTTATTTTTTCTGCCAAGGAGAACGGTCTTTGGACTGGAAAGGACAGAACAAAGACAGCTAATAGAGTTAATGCTCAAGAGGTGTGAGGAGATAGTAAGAGAGTATTTCCCTACTCAGCTGCCCTTGATGAGTTTCAGTCATCAGACCCAGATGAATTACATCCTTAGTTTCTGAAAGATGTGATGAGCTATTTAAGTGATCTTGGAAAGGTCCTAGAGAGTGAGAGAGGTACTGGAGAATGTTGTCTAGATTTTTCAAGGGAATTATATAAAGCAAATTAAAAGCCAGTGAGTTTGACTTTGATTCTAGGATTTATTACTATAAGGATAGTTAATGAACATATAGGAAAGGAAGTAGTGATCATAAAAGGCAGAGATGACTTCATCATGAATCACTTGTTCCTGCTCTACCTCATTCCCCCCCCCCACCGCTCCTTCCCAGATAGTTTAACTAGGAACTTTCAGTTTTCCACATGTTAACAGACCAATCAATAACCAGGAAAGGAACTATCATTTAAATAATAAAAACATTTAGTTAGGACTGAAACATAGTAAAACAATAGGAAGGAAACACATATTCCTGAGTGAATACAAGCTTCTTTTTGTGACACCAAGCTTTCCTCCCTTGATTTGGCTTGCTCAGACTCCATCAGAGCGGTCTGATGGGAACCCCACCACTGGGGGCGCCTTTTTCCTTCAACCTTCCTGCCGCAACTGAAAAAATGACCTCTGCATCCTTACAGCTGCAGGAAGGAATCCAGAATTCCTGCTCAATCAGTTCCTGAGGATCCTCCCCATTTCCCAATGGTGGTGGGGCCAGGTGACTCCATCTTGCCCTCCCTCCAGATTCCAAATCTGCAGAGCAGACATGTTTCTTCACAAAACTTGGCTGAGCAGGGAGTCACCGATTACAGTCCTTTTGGTAAGATGGAGAAGTGCCAGGCTGTACAATTTGCCCAGACACTGCATCCTAAGGTCCTCTAAATCTTACCATTTATCTTGTCATTATAATATCCAAATCCTCACGCCCTGCCATTTGACCTGCTAATGCACCCTAAGGACCTCAGGGCTTTGCCATCCACCCTTTCACTACAACACTAGTACATAGACTATCTGTGCCTGACCCTTCTGGGCTCACATTGGTCTCATCAGTCACAGTAGGATACACTGTACCTTGACCCCAAAACGGTGATGTCCTTTTGGTCTTCATCGAGAACAAAGGACAACCATGACTACACTACTAATTTCTGGGTCTTTCCATATGCTTTGCAGCTGAACTCTTTCTTATTTGTTGTTTCCCTCATTTGGAGTATGAGTTCTTTTGAAACAGGGACTGTCATCTTGCATTTTCTGTTTGAATCCTGAGCACTTAGCACTGTGCTTGGCACATGTAATTACTTAATGAATGCTTTTTCATTCATCCATTCTTTCATCTCTTTCCTTGGGAGTATTTAGGAAATAATTGCCTCTAAGACACTCTCTAGTATGGGGATGGGTTTTAGGTTTCAACCAAGACAACCTTTACACTGTCTCATCCTCAGTCTCTCTCCAGTCCTTGACTCAGCCAATCCCAGGTATTGCCCATCTACGGTTACCTCAGCTCTCCTTGGCTGGAAGGCACAATTCATAAAGTCACAAGGTTTAGAGCTGGAAGGGACCTTCATTACCATCTCGTCCAACCTCTCATTTTACAGAAGACGCTAATGCAACTAAGCCATAGGAGGATGAGGAGGGCCCTGGAAGAAATAGGCAACATCCCCTCAGAGGCTGTGGTGAAGATCAGAAGATAAGAGGTCTGTGAAAGCTTTGACACCTGTAAAGCACTTTAAAAGGTAAGGGATTTTGATTATAACTATGAGGGGCAGCCTAGGGACTTTCTGAGATAAAACCTATAGAAATACAGGGAATCTCCAATTATCTTGACTTTGTGACCAGAGCCATCCCTAAGTAGTGGGTGACATTTGATAAATCACTCTACCTTTCACACCTATAAAATGAGGGGATTGGACAAAGGGAGGACATGCAGAGAGCATGAGACCAGGAGTCAGGAGACTTGGGTTTTCTGCTGTACCAATAACTAGCTGCATGACCTACAGCAAGTCACTGCCCTTCTCTGGGTCTCTAAGTATTTTTCCAGCTCAAAATCTGTCACTCCCTGATCCTCTGTAAAATGAGTATTTCACACTAAACATTCTCCAAAGGCTCTTCCAGCTCTAACATTTTGTGATTCTTGGAATCTAAGGCCCAGGGTAAGTCACACTATGTGTTGCAATCCCTTTGCCCCCGACATTGGTATCCAGAGCCATACAAATGGAACAGAAAGATAGGAAGAATGGTGGAAAGGCCATTGGATTTGGCTTCTGGGCATGTGGATTTTGAATCCCAGCTCTGCTACTGCATGGCCTAGGCAAGTCAATTAACTTTCTTCATTTGTAAATTGAGAGGGTTACACCAGATGATCTCCAAGGACCCTTCTAGCTCCAAGTCCACAAACCTGTGAATTCATGATATGAACAAGAGGACATTTTGAGCGCAAGCTGATGCAACCATCTCTTCTTGCCTTTTCCCTTTCTTCCCTTAGTTATTGCCCAAATACCTCCGGCAGAGAGGGTCCCTTGTTGAAGGTCAGGGACCAGAGGGATTGCCGCAGTCTGCCTCACCTTTGTGGTGATGATGTAGCTAAACCCACATTCCTCAGACACGTCTGGATTCCTAGTGCCGGTCAGCATAATCTGGGGTTATTGACGCCCATCCCTCATTAGTGGGAGTTAATATAATAATAGGATAATGATGATGAAAATAGTAATAGTAACAACAACAAGAGTAGTTCACATTTCTATAGTCCTGAAAATTACAAAAAAGATGTAAGCATGGGGTTGTAAATAGAGAGTCAGCCTGGAAGCCAAGAAGCCCTGGAGTCAAATCTTGCCTGTAACATATATTAACTGTGACCCTGAGCAAGTCACTTAAGCTCTCAGTGTTCTAAGCAACTATCCAGGTGCTGGCTTACATTCATAGGAGTTTTCTCATCTGAGAATTCCCTACACAAATTAAATCACAGGTCCAGTTTCCATTTGTAAGTATTTTTCTTGCAATGACCCTGTGAATTAGGTAGGACAGGGACCCTAGTTTGACAGATAGTGAAACTGAGGCTCAGAGAATTAAGTGACTTGCTTGTGGTCATACAGAGAGTGAATGTGGGGCATCCTTGGAGGCAAACCCAGATCTGTTGACTCAAAGTCCGGTGCTCTTTCTACCTTGCCACTCTGATTTACTGTTATCCTGAGGGTCAAGGTAATCCAAAGCCATCTGCTACTCTGGATGAGCAATATCATAGCTTCCTTCTCTAGTGCAGTTTATAGGATTACATTGTTTATAGTATGAAAGCCATCAAGTCCAATCCCTTCATTTTTCATTTTTTTTCCAAGGGGGAAATGTCTTGTTCAAAGACATACAAGCAGAGCCAGGGTTTGAACCTGGGTCCTCTGACTCCAAAGCCATTGCTGTTTCTGCTACGCTATTCTGTCTTGGGTAGACCAGAGATGATTTAATATATCTCCCTGAACCTCTTTCCATAGGATTGTAACAGGGATTAGAGGAGGGGAAGGATTATACTTTCCATGCCCTATGAAACAATCACATGCCTGTCTAGTGAAGAATTACATTTCTTTTAAGGCCCCAAGCCCCAAGAGGTAGTTCTGGAGGCAGAGTATTGATACTTTGACTACTTGTACTATGAGATGCTGTGCTGTCAAAGTGGAAATAGGTAGGATTTAGATAAAGGTTCTACCATGATGGAAAACCTTCAGGTACAGTCCTGGCAGATTATGTCTGCTTTCCAAGAATCAGCTTGGAAATACTGAGAGGCTCACATAGCTCAGCCACTTGGGAATTAATGCTTTGGCCACGGCAACCCATGAAACAAATTAAAGAACACAACGGTCCTCAGTCCTATGTGTATCCCTTCCCCCATACCCCATTCTGCTTCTGCAGATGGTGTCCCAGTGACAGAAAATGGAGAAGAGGTGATAAGAATCATATTGTTTTTAGATGGTTTACAAACATTACTTAGCTGTAGTAATAATAACATCACATAACTGTCAGATTGTTCAGTGGCCAAGAAGTAGACATGCTACTAGAGAAACTAAATCTTATGACTCCTGACAATCTTGCTATAAACAAAACCAGAAGATAAAATGAAATTACATCTAGATGGAAAGATGGCTCACAGGTTCTTTCTGGAAGATCCACATTGATGAGAACACAGAGCTATTTGGATATTAGATATGCTTTGATATTTAATAGTTTCAATGCAAAGATGGGCATAGGGGAGGATGGCAAAAAATATATTGGAAAACATGGCTCAGGGGTACAAAATGAAAGGGCAAATGATTGTACATGATATGGAATCATAAAGACTTTCTAGAAAACATCAGGGACATAGAATATTATGAGCATTAAAGAACATAATTTTAACTTTTTGGTCGAAAATTGTGTTTTCATCTGTGCAGAGGAGTTCCTGGTGTGGAATATCCCTTCTCTGTTGCAAATTGGAAACTCATTTGCAATTTATTGCCTTAGCAAGTGACGTGGGTCACTGAAAGGGTACATGATTTTCCTATAGTCACAAGGAAGTGTATGTCAGAAGTGGAACAGAACACAGGTCTTCCTGACTCCAAGGGTACTTCTCTATACAACCTCTATACAGCCCTCAAAATAACATCCTATAAATGGAATTGATTATATTTTAACAGACAGGAAATGACTGGTTACCAAAGTGGGAATCATTTCCAAAACAGCTGTGTACCATCAGACTGTGAACTTGTTATAGCAAAAATTAAAATCAATATCAAAGTAGAAGAATAAAAATGAGAAGATATGGCATGTGAATGATGCTATTCCAACCTGACTCATTCAAACAAGCTGGAGATACTAACAAATGGGAAGTAGACAGACACCAATTCATTATTACCGTTTCCTAAAGAAGTTTAGCTGAAATGAACCAATCACCACAGCATGAAGACCAAGAACCTAAAAACCATTGCAGCCAGCAGACACACTTCATCTCCTTGCAAAATGGAGAGAGATGGTAGCAAGGGAAACACTAGCTGAGAGTAAACACTTGTTTGTAACATCTTATGAAAGAGAAATGGTAGAAGGTTATGAGCACCTTTCTTAAGAAGGTGACTTAAAAGGGGCAGCTAGGTGGTGCAGTGGATAGAGCACTGGCCCTGAAGTCAGGAGGACCTGAGTTCAAATCCAGCCTCAGACCAAACACTTGACACTTACTAGCTGTGTGACCCCAGGCAAGTCACTTTACCCCAACTGCCTAAAAAAAAAATGCCTTAAGAAACAGTGAGAAGCAGGGGAGGAAAAAAAGTTTGCAAAAAGCTTGGGGAGAAACCAAACTAAGCAAAATCATCCTGAGGGCATTTAAAGATGAAACTAGAAGTAGGACAATAAACAAATGAAAAATAGGAGATCTATAAAGTTTGTTGTTGTTTTTTTTAATGGTGACAAACTCTTTTCCCAATCAATGACAGTTGAGCCACCATATTTAAATTCTAATGTCACAGACCTCAATGTCCTACCTGAGGAAGTATGATTGACACTGAAAAAAATGCAACAACAAAGACTACAAGAGCAGGTAGGCTGGATCAAGGAGACACAGAGGAGGTCCATATTGAATATGGTACAAGTATGAAGCCATCAACAGACTGATTCTTAAGGTATTTGACTTTATTGGTTACATCACCCCCACCAAATAAGTGACAAAGGCCATGAACAACGACTGACATGCATACTTTTCCATCTCTACAAAGTTTTTATGAGAATGCTCTGCACATGCAACAAGGACATCCTTGATGGAGGTATGAGAAGGGAACAGGCAAGCTTTTGCAAATAAGATTCTATAACAGACTGTGTCTTTGCAATTACACAATTGACTGAGAAGTGCAAAGAATACGAGATCCCACTGAGTTTGTTGTTTGTTGACTATAAAAAAGCATTTTCTTCAACAGAGAAAAACAGCCTTAAAATCTTCTCCAGCAAGGTATCTCTTATGCATATGTAAAAATTATGAAAGATTCCTTGAAAGAGGTAATGACAGAGCTAACTTTCTTTGATAACCCTCTGATGATGAATATGGAGGGAGGTATAAAACAGGGAGACACATGCTCAGTGAAGGTGTTTTTGCCATCATCGTAGAGAATGTCTAGCACAGGTCCAAAAGGAAGAGGGATTCCCTATAGATGATGGAGTCCTGCCAGTGCTGTGGTTTGTAGATCACATTAGGCCTCAGGACATTGCAGAACCTTCTACATGTAATCTAAAATTATTCAAAGATGTTCAGTCTAACTACTGAAAGAGAAAAAATCAGATGAATAAAAAAATGATATACAATTAGATAGATGTCCTATAGAGCTGGTCAATTACTATTATCAGTATTTTTGTCTTGGACAGATATTTAGCATGAGCAATGAGATGGGTCCATAAGGAGAAGAGTGGGTTACATTGTGTTTGGGAAATTATACACTGCTTAGTAAATGACCCCAAGGTTCTGTCTGAAACAAAAGCCTACATTTTTAACTATAATAGTCTTCTGGTGATGCTATATGACCATGAGTCATTAAATACTGCAGGCTCCAAGGATTTGAAATTGACAGTTAGCCAAAATACAGGGTGGGTGTGAGTAGGCTGTAGTGGTGGTGGTGGTTGTCCTTCATTATTGAAGAGGACCAAAGGGACATCATGATGTTGGAGTCAAGGTACAGTGTGTCCAGCTGTGGCTGATCAGACCAATATGACCTCAGAAGGCTCTACCACAGGTTGGGCACAAATAGTCCACATCAAAATTTGGAGTGGAAATGTCTCTAAATTTGTCCATTTCATGTTTCTTTTGAGCTATTGCAATTCTGCTCCACTCATAGAGGACAAAAATTTCTTTGAAATGGGCATGTCATGCTGGGTGGTCCTTTGTCAGTGTCTCCCATGTCATGCAATCGATTCTAAAGTTCTTCAGAGAAAGCGTAAAAGAAGAATTGTAGAATTGCCAAAAAGAAGTAGAATTGCCAAAGAAGAATTGTAGAAGAGGAGTATCATAAAGAAGTCACTAGAGAGATGTATGACTAGGAAAAAAATGAATTAGTCATGTTGCAAGAGTAAGGGATATCCAATGGACAGCCTTTGCGCTACACTGGTAGCCATGCAAAGTCAAGAGAACCTTGGGTCCAGCTTATTAAGTGGACACCCTCCTATCCTCATGGAGGATTCACTGGAAGGCATGAACCAAAAGCTGCTTAGGATAAGGGAGCCTGGGTTGGTTGTGATCTGTTGGAGGGAATACCCACATGGATAAGATCACTGATACATCAAAGTATGCCATTGTTTGCCTAGCTTTCTGTTCACTTGGTATCATCTGAATCTCTAGAGATGAACTAACACTGCTGAGGAGAGGGCTGAGACATATAACATATATTCATCATCAAATAACCCCATACGTATCAGCCCATATCCCTGATGGGCTGACACCCCAAAGGCTAGAGAACCAAAGAACACTAGAGCTGGAAGGAGGAACCTTAGAAATTGACATTTTCCTTCCTTGGCTCTCAGCCTCCTCATCTATAAAAGAGAGAGTGGGACCAGATGATTCTTAAATTCTCTTTTAGCTCCCGAGCCCATGTCTAGTCATAGAGTCACAGAATTAGAATCAGAAGGGACCTTACAGGACATTGAATCCAACCCCCCATCTTATAGATGAGAAAACTGAGCCCCAGCGAGCTCAAGTGGCTTGTCCAGGATTGCACTGCTAGTAATTATTTGAGGGGTGATTTGAACCCAGATTTTCCTGGCTCTAATTACTGTACCTTAACCGCTATACCACACTGCTTCTGCAATCTTCTTATTTTATTAATTTTCTACAAAAGAGACCTAAAGAAGTAGATACAAGAATGATGAAACCTTGGCTAGGAATGAAATGCAATTAATGAAAGCAAAGAAAATATTTACTCGGAGACTTGTGAGTCTAATCCAGATGGTTTTATATGGAGAATGGAGAGGAGAGGAGAAAATTGCTTACATATAACCACTAGACCAGATATCATAGAGAGTGAAAGAAGAACAGCAGTTCTTCTGGAGATGCCCAACAATTCACAGGAGATGATGACCAGGAAGAGGGCCAGTAATAATACCCTCAACCTCAGATGTCTAAATGCAAATGTGTAGCATATGGATAAAAATGAAGTAAATGAGGACATAATTCAAGGCGTAAATGTGACCTCCTTGGTAACAATTAGCTAGCTCTATCCTGAGCATTGTTTTGCTGAACATTTTTTTTTCAGTGACTTGGAGGAAGGCAAAGACTGTATGCTTATTAGCTTTGTAGATAATAGGAAGTGGGTAGGGATAACTAACTCAGATGACAGAGCCAGGATCCCACAAGATCTTGACAGATTAGGGCAATGAAATTTAATAAGGATAAAGTTGTGTACTTGGTTTAAGAAAAAAATCAACTCCCAAGTTCAGGACAGGGGAGGCATGAATAGGCATCGGCTCATGTGGGAAAAAAAGGGGTTTTAGTGGCTTTACTGTAAACTTAATGAGTCAACCGTAAGGTATAGTAATGTTCCTACAAAGGCTGTCAGTGATGTTGACAAGATTGGTCATCCCAGAGGCAATCTCTAAGTCCCTCTTCAACTCTGACACTTTATGAAATGAATCCATAATTGCTTAATCGAATTGGGCAGAATGCCTTGAGAGATTCAAGGAGAGAGAGGTTTCTTCTACGTAGTTACAACAGGGAAGATTTCATGGAGTAGGTGGCACCTGAGTTCAGCCTTGAAAAGAGGGAAGGATGTCAGAAGGGCAAGTCAGAGAAGGAACTGGGTCTGTTTCAATCACTGGGAATGGCCTGTTGAAAGGCACAGATCAGAGTACAGGAGTCTTTCGGTTTGGCTGAAACATAAGTGTTCATGAAGAGGAGTAGTGTAAAAGAAGCCTGGAAAGCCAGATTGTGGAGGAACATAAGCTCCTTGGGGACAGGGACCATTTGGCTCCTGCCTTTGTATCGCCAATGCCCAGCACAGTACCGGGAACACAGTAAGATCTGTGCTGATTGCCCTTAAATATTATGTTGATGAGTTGGTATTTTATTGGTAGACAATGGAGAGTACCTGGAAGCCTTTTTTTTTTTAATAAAGGGATATGATTATAATGGTACATTAGAAGGTTCATTTGGGAGTGATATGAAGGACTGGAGAGGGTGGGGGGTGGGGGGTGTGATTAGGGCCTAAACCATGTGAGTGGAGAGAAAAGGACAGGTAGGAGAGACATTTTAGAAGCAGAATCAGCTGCTTCCCTCTTCTGTCCTCTTCAGACTAGAAGCTTCCTGAGGGCAGGACACTCAGGACACTGGACTCTGGATGCTTCACTCTGGACAGACTCATTGAATGACTGACATATATCTCAGGGAATATTTGAAGAAAAAGAAATCACTGGTAATGGAGGTGGGGGAGGTAGAAGGAGAGATTAGGGAAGGTGAATTTGTAGCCCTTCAGGATAGTCCCACTAGATATCATTGGAAAACTTGGCCTTTGTCTCAAGAGCCCCAAAAGGAGGAAGCACATGACTCTATCACACCTTGAAAGGACTGACACCCCTTGAAGGGAAAATCACTATTATATTCCTACTTCCCCACCACTATTGTCCCCCCACATGACTGTACATCACAGGGACAGACTGCCTGTCTGCCTGCCCTCAGGCCTGGGGAACCATACTATGAGAGATATCCCAAATCAAAGGAGATGGGGGCATGTGCTAGTTTTGGGGAAGCTCAAGGCTTCCGTGTCCCTAATATCCTGCTAATTTGTCCCAGGGTTCCTCAGTTAGCCCTCTCCTTCTAGGGGCTCTGAACTGCCAGCCCTCAACTCAGGTTCTGATTCGCATAAGAAGCTCACCTTTTTGACCTCTCACTCATCACTAGGATTTTCCATATCCTGGCTCCCAGCCCTAGTCTCTGAATCCCTTAATTAGTTGTTATTGATTAGGGCTGGTCTTTGGAAGAATCTCTGTGGTGGGGCTCTTCATCTGAGCTTCAGAAAACCTGGTTTTTCTCCTAGACTGGCATGGAGGCCCCCAGGTAGCCCTGAATATTATTTCATGGAGTCAGAGACAAAGAATCCAACAATTCCGTCTCATCATAGTTCCCCATGGTGGCTGGGGAAAAAAAAGATCTGTGCAAAATTCTTAGTGTACCTTCCTTCTCACTTTCAGACCTGAAGAATGCTCCCCAGGCTGTCCACCGATTTCCTCCCCGACCCTGTGCCTACCAAAGAGCAGCTAAAGCTCGCTCCCTCCAGGAATTCAGTCCACATTCCCTCCCCCTAACTCCCTGTGATGCCTTTATTTCATTCCCACTCTGCACTTGTGCAACTAGCTTGTAACACAGGCTATGAATTTGAGCTTATTCTTCTGCTGCTCTGTAGGTGTCCTTGGATATTTTCTGTAGGCTTATTTGTCTTGTTTCCTCTCTTAAATCATGAGTAAGGTCCTTGAGGGCACTGTTCATGTCTTCTGCTAATAAAACACTGCTATATAAGTGTAAGTGATTATTATTACAGTTATTATATTCTCCCCACTTAAAAGTGAATAGTACAGAGTCAGCATATATCGTGTGCTCCGTCAGTATTGAATGACTGCATTTCCTGACATTCAAAGCCCTTTTCATATTTCTAATCATATCACTCCTCTCCTCAAAACTTTTCTGTGAGTCCCTGTTGCTTACCAAATGAAATTCATACTCATCCTTGCATTCAAAGTTCTCTGTAACTTGTCATGGCCCTGGACCTTCCTACCCTTAGCTTACTAATGTAATGTACTCCCTTCCCTATGCTCTAAGTGACTGTAGCCAAACTGGACGGTTCTCTGCATCCTGAACATATGCTCTACTTTCCTTCCCTTGGGTCTTTACTCTGTTTCCTAAGCTTGGACTAACAATAACTCCTATTTTATGGTATGGTACATTTTTGTTTAAAAAGACTGCAAGTGGTATTAACTCTATTTTACAAATGAAGACTTGAGACACAAAGAGGTCAAATAATGTTCCAAAGGTCGCACAAATAACAAGGGGCAAAACCATGACTCCAATTCAGTTTTGAGTCCAAGAACAGTTCTCTTGCCACTATACTTCCTGCTTATTGAAATTACACCTAAATTTAAAATCCAGATCAAATACACATGCCTCCGTGAAGTTTTTCTTGATTCATCCAGTTAGGATAATTCCCCAAAAACCTTTCCCCATCTTGGGTCTCACAGAGCACTTTGTTTACCACTCCTTGTCTCCCCCCCCATCTACTGTCATTCATTGGTGTTATTGTTTGGTTGTTTCAGTTGTGCCCAACTCTTTGTGACCCCATTTAGGGTTTTCTTGGCAGAGACACTGGACTGGTTTGCCCTTTCTTTCTCCAGCTCATTTTACAGATAGGGAAATTGAGGCAAACAGGGTTAAGTGATTTGCCCAGAGTCATATAGTTAGTAAGTGTCTGAGGTTAGATTTGAACTACAGGCAAGACACTCTATCCACTGCACCACCACTTGTATTATAGTTATTTGTATGTAGAAGGATTGAGAGGAAGACTCACCAGTGGGAACCCAATCCTCCCTGGGACTCTGTCTGCTACCAACCCTTGTGGAGGGTTTTGTGAGCCTATTTCTGGAAGTATATAATGACACATACTGGAATGCCTGGGTCCCTGATTCAGAGCACGCACAGGTATTCTGTGATTGTTTCCTGTATACTTAATGCGTGGTAAAGAAGAAAAGTCTTTTACCTGGCTGCTGAGCACAGAGCTGCAGGCTCGTATCAAAGGCTCTAATGAAAGAACTTGATTTCGCTCTTCTTTGGTGGGGAAGCAAAGCAAGAACTGTTGTCAGCCTCAGGATTAGAGGGTTGGGTCCTTATCTCCTGACTAGGAGTTACTATGAAGCTGAATACATCAGGCACCAAGGTTCTTCTGTCTCTGCGGTGTTGAATTCTTTCCTGTTCTCAGGGGAATAAATGACTGTAAGAGACAGGATGGACACGGCTATGGCCTTGTGAGGGTAGAAGGATCAGAAGAGCCACTAGAGGTCCAGCAGCTGAGCCTGGGAAGGAGCCAGCCCTGAGGAATGACCTACTTGATGCAGTCCAGCAGAAGATCTACCGCGCTGCTAAGACTCTGTGTCCTGCAGAGCAAGGGAGATGTGCACAGTTAAAATAGGGTAAACTGAAGTACCAAGTTCCAAGCACAATCAATTTATTGGTAAGGAATGAATCTACCAGTAAATAGGATCTCAGTTTCCTCAGTATACTGAGACCTTGAATGAGGGGAATAGTTTCACAGGTTTGGGGAAGTACAGAACAAAGAACGGAAGAGGGTACGTGACATCATTGGGTTGAGGACTGCATGATTGATTACATAGCTGGAGCACAGAGAGCAATGTAATTGGTTGGAAGTTTGGTAACGAGAGGCTAGCAATGATCCCCTTCTTCCACCTGTGACTAAGAAGTATTCATTGTTTGAAGTCACCTGCAAGATAGTGACCTAGACTTTTTGGATAACAATTAGACATTCTTGAAAGATAGCCTGGTGGTGTAAAGATATTAGAACAAACTCCATTATGGCAAAACCCATCTCCTAAAACCCAGCTAAATTCCTTGAGGCAAGAATAGAACAGTGATTAGCAAGAGAACTAGATTTCTAAACTTAACCCAATTACAAGTCAGCTGAATTCTGAACTAAGTTCAGAGACCTTAAAGAATCATGACTTAAGGGGCAGCTAGGTAGCGCAGTGGATAGAGCACTGGCCCTAGAGTCAGGAGGAACTGAGTTCAAATCCGGCATCAGACCAAACACTTGACACTTACTAGCGGTGTTACCCCGGGCAAGTCACTTAACCCTAATTGCCTAAACAAAACAACAACAAAAAAAAGAATCATGACTTAAGCAGTTACAGGACACAATCAATTAATTGTAAATAGGACCAATAAAAATGGCAATATTAATTATTTGAGAGGGATTCATCCATGGGTTGAATATGCTCAGACCAAATAGGCACTGCATGGCCCCTCTGGAGGAAAAAAATTAACTTGGTGGTGGGAAAAATGTAGATATTATTTAAAGTTTGAACCCACTTTCCCAGGGACTAAGATGATAGAAGTGAGAGCAGACACCTGGTTTGCAGGAGATGTGTTTAATTCTTCGGTTCTTGTTACATCTTCTCAGTCAATACTCCTTTGTAAAAGCTAATTGATGTTACTTGCTTACCAAGGATACTGAGGAGAGAGCAACCAGTTAAATAATCCTGTGGAGATACTAACTGGCACTGGTCAATGATATTGGGAAGTAATCATGGGTGAATGATATTGTTGAGAACACACAGATGAAAAGCTTGAGCCAATGGCATCAGAAGAACCTAACTGCCCTACAGAGGGTACTCCTCAAACCCTGAAGGGGGGAGATGTAGTCAATGACACTCTAGGGAGAGTAAACTGAGCATCTTACTCCTTGTATATCTGCCTTAGCCCCAAGTAAATTGTAAATTCCGTGAAGTCAGGAATCATGTTTCATCTAAATTTTGTACATTCTCTAGTGCTTAGCACAGTGCTCCGTGCATAATAAATATTTGTTGATTTTTCCCTCCCTCCTCCCTTATATCAACATTGCACTTTAGCCAAAGAAGTCTATTTATTTTTCCATGAGCAAGATAAAACATTCCTGCCTATTCACAGTCTCTCACAGAATTCCTTCTGCCTGCAAAGTCCTACCAAGTTTTCTCATCTAAGTCTCAACATCCTTGAAAGACCAGCCCTCCATGAAATCTTCCCTAGCTCTCAGAAAGGCTTCTTTCTGTTCCTTACAACTCCCATACTCTATTGGAGTGTGCTGGAGCCAGCTTGGACCAGCTTGCAAGAGTCAGTTGTTAAAATTTCAGTGTGGGCATTTACACCTTGGAAATTGTTAAACAAAACAAATCAGGGCTTGATTTATTATTTTATTGATTGTCTAGACATAAGGAACTGATGGAGAAAATGTTAACAACGTGAATTAAACATAAAAGTGTTCTGTGTAAACATTTCTCTTTTTTTTTTGGGGAACCATTTGTTAAACATTTATCAGCATACTACCATCTATAAATATGATTTATTGACTATGCCACTCATGAATTGCTTATTATATACTACCTTTACTGTGAGTTATATATTTTTTGTATAAGACATATGGTTATTAAGGAACCTGATTTTTCCTTTAAGCTTATTTATGGGAATCAGTCTCTTACTTTTATGTTATAGATCATTAGAGTTGGAAGGGCCTTGAGAGGCCATCTCATCTAATCTCTTTCATTTTATAGATGAGGAGACTTATGATGACTTCATGGTAATATGCGTATATATTTACTATATAAATGTGATTTGGCAGGTGTTTTTTTCCCCAGAGTTAGGTTTTATTACAATAAGGAATTCTTGGGGCCATTATGACCAATACCATATCTGCAATTAATAGGCTTAGAGAATTACTTTTATCCCTGGGAGAGCCCTAACTTGCCCAGGGTCACACAGTCAGTATGTGTCAGAGGCCACACTTGACCTAGGTCTTCCCCACTTGAAGACCAACTCTCTATTCACTTATGTCATACGAGCTCACGGTTGTTAGTATATAATTTATGTATGCATGCATTATATAGTTTTACATTTATTTATTTATTTGTTTGTTTGTTTGTTTGTTTGTTTATTATCTTGCAGATACATCTTTTATGTCCTGTCCTCCCTTAGAGTTAACCAATTTAATTATACACTATCCTATGCTATTAATTCTCTTGTCCCCTTGTCCTATTACAGCTCATAACTTGTTAAACCCCAACTCTAGGATGCCTTCTTTGATCCTATTGATACACTGCTATCCTCCTAGGTCCCTGCCTTGTCATGGTGGAGGGGCTTGTATAGCTCAATGAAACTATGAGCTATTCCTTGCCAGGTTACCCAAGATGGACAGGTCATAGTGGAGAGTTCTGACAAAAGGTGATTCACTGGAAAAGGAAATGGTAAACTGCTCCAGTATCTTTGCTAAAAAACCTCCATGGACAGTATTAAAATGATTTTTAAAAGTTAGTCAATACTTAAACTAATTTAGGGAACTATGCCCAAAAGGCTATAAAACTGTATATACCCTTTGACCCAGCAATACCACTACTAGGTCTGTATCCTGAAGACATCATAAAAATGGGAAAAGGACACACATGTACCAAAATATTTACAGCAGCTCTTTTTGTGGTAGCCAAGAATTGGAAATAGAGGGAATGCCCATCAATTGAGGAATGGCTGAACAAGTTGTGGTATATGAATGTAATGGAATACTATTGTGTTTTAAGAAATGATGAGCAGGTGGATTTAGAAAAACCTGGAAAAACTTACATGAACTGATGGTGAGTGAAGTGAGAATACTATATACAGTAATAGCAACATTGTACAATGACCAACTTTGATAGACTTAACTCTTCTCAGCAATACAAGGATCTAAGATTCCAAAAGACTCATGATGGAAACTGCTATCCAGAGAAAGAACTATGGAGTCTGAATGCAGATCGAAGCATACTATTTTCTCTCTCTCTCTTTTTTCTTCTTTCTCATGGTTTTTCCCTTTGGTTCTAATTCTTCTTTACACCATGACTAATGTGGAAATATGTTTAATATGATTACATGTGTATAGCCTGTATTAGATTGCATGCCATCTTGGGGAGAGGGAGCATATTTAAAACTCAATATCTTACAGAAGTGAATGTTGAAAACCAAAAACAAACAAATAAATACTTTTTTTAAAAAAAGAAATTAATTCAGACTATTCACTGGAAGGACAAATACTGAAGCTGAAGCCTAAATACTTTGGTCACATAACGAGAAGACAAGACTTGTTGGAAAAGATCCTAATGTTGGAGAGATTGAAGGCAAAAGTAAAAGGGGGGCAAGAAGAGGATGAGATGGATAGATAGTGTCATGGAAGCAAAGAACATGAGCCTGGACAGACTTTGGGAGATAGTAGAGGACAGAAGAGCCTGGTATATGACAGTCCATGGGATCATAAAGAGCTGGACATGACTGAACAAATAACAATGATATACTGCTGATTGCTGCTGAAAAAAGTCATTCAACTGTGCTGACTGGTTTTACTCGGGATTTGTTATATAATTACATTTTGGCCCTCACTATTGCACTACAAGTGTTGGGTTTTTTCCCTTCTTTGAGCAAGTCACTCACCCTTTCTAGGCCTTAATTTCCTCATCTTTAAAATGAGAGGGTTGAACTAGATCAAATGCTCTTAACCTTGGTGTCACGGATCTCTGTGGCAAGCCTATAGACCCCTTTAAAGAATGATGTTTTTAAATGCATAAAATAAAACATATAGGATTACAGAGGAAGCCAATTATATTGAAATATAGTTATCAAAATTTTTTTTCAAAAGGCTCATGTTAAGAATCCCTCCTAAATGACCTCTGGAGTCTCTTCCAACTTGATATCTATATTCCTATGATCATAATTAATAATTAATTAACATAATGAATCATTAATCCCTAATTAACTAACACTTCTTTCTAGCACCACTTCTAAAACTTTCCTTCTTACCTCAAACTCTTAATCTACCTCTTCCTCCTTCCTTGGAGCAGAGGTCCCTACTTGATTGAGAACATTGTGGACAGCTGTTAAGAGTTCCCTTTTCTCCCCTACTATAAGTTTCAAAGTTCCTCTGTACCACCTTCCCCTATTTCCCCTTCCCTATGCCATTGCATCAGTCTTTTCTTTTCATTCACATGGTGCCATGAAACCATGCTGCCTGGGTCACTCAAATTTATGTTAGTTCATCTCATTTGGGCCCTCAGAGCTGCACGACAATCCTTTGGTCTTTTCTGAATGACTTATTACTCTCTCCACCACAACTATTCCAGAGCTTCTCCTCTCCCCTCAGACTTCTCTCAGCAGAGATCCTTATCCCCATTCCACATCTCAAAATCCTTCTTTGTTATTCCCCATTTGTTCCCCATTCTCTCTTTCTTCGTTCTAGACTTGTGTGAGGCAGCTGGTTCTGGGTAATTTCACTGGCTGTCTCCCATGTCTGGAACTCTCTCTCTCCCTATCTTCATCTCCTTGCTTCTCTGGATTTCTTCAGGTCCCGGCTAAAATCCTATGAGGCCTTTCCTGATCCCCCTTAATGCTAATCCCTTCCCTCTCCCTTTTATGTATCTTGTTTATTGTTATTTGCATGACATTTCTTCCTTTAGACTGAGTTTCTCAAAAAATGGGTCTGGGTTTTTTTTTGGCTTTGTTTTGTAAACCTAGTGCTTATCACATTGCCTTGCACACAGTAGGTGCTTAATAAATGCTTATTGACTATTGGTGAAGAGATGGGCCTTCTCCTTGCTAAGGCTAGCCCTTCCACTGGTGTTCTTGATCTTATCCCTTTCTTTCTTTTCTGGAACCTTTCACTGAATCATTTTTTCTCTTTCATCATCATCATCATCATCATCATCATCATCAGCAGCAGCAGCAGCAGCATTTATATAGTCCTTTAAGGTTTGTAAAGCACTTTACAAATATCTCACTTCCCATCCTTGGGAGGTCCCACTGCCTACATAAATGGCCAGGCCTCCCCAATCCTTTAAGAAAAAAAGCCTCTTCACTTGACCCTATCATTCTCTCAAGTTATTGTCCTATGTCTCATCTCTTCCTTTCACAGCCAATCTCCAAGAAAAGGTTATCTATGTTCACTGTTTCTGTTTTTTCAGCCCTCTATCTTTTGCATTCTGACTTCTAACTCAGCTGAAACCGTGCTCTTCTCCTGGACACTATTCTTTCCTTTTCATGTGTATTTCCCCCAATACTCTCCCTTGCTTCTCTCTCTACTTGTCTGATAGTTTAGTCTCAGTCTCTTTTACCCACATAGCATGGCCATCCCTTAATGCTCTGGCCTAGGCCCTCTTCCCTCTATATACTTTTTCAATGATTTCATCAGTTTCCATGGGTTCAGCCACCATTTCTGTGCAAGATGTCTTCCAAATCTATATCCAACCCTAAACTCTTTCCTGAATTTTAATCCTGCATCTTTAAATGCCTCCTTGATATCTCCATCCGGATGACCCATAGACATCTCAAACACCAGAAGAAAACTCTTTTCCCTGTAGAAACTCATCCTTACTCCAAATTTCCCCAGTTCTGTTTAGGACACTATTATTGTTCTAGTCTCCCAGCTTTGCCTCCTCAAAATCATCCTTGACTTTTTTCTCCCCCTAAACACCTATATCTAACTAGTTGCCAAGCCTTGTAAATTCTACACCAATCGATCAAGAATAATTTATCAAGCACCTATTATGTACCAAACTTTGAGGATACATAAACGAAAAGGAAAGTTACTGCCTTTAAGGAGTTTACTTTCCTATTTCCTATTTCCCCCTATTGGGGGAAATAACATGGACATATAATACCAGCTTCAATAGCTTCTCCTACAGAGACTGTGTCTTTAAGAGGCAATGGACTCTCAGACAGTTTACACTGCCAGTCTATGAAGAATATGTGAGGTGACTCAAGAGTTTACCTGTCATTCTGGAGAGTCTATTTACTGTTATGGCTGAAGAGAAGACAATGAAAAACAACTAAGAAAACTGAGTCTGAGTTTAACCCTCACCTTAAAAAGAAACATGAAGAAAATCCTCAAGAAGAGACCTTAGTTGGTATCCAGAGAGAGTTGAATGGTAGAATTACATTTCCAGAATTGAAGAGAAGTCAGCAATTGTAGTGATGGTTAAATATAACTTTGGCTATGATGTTTCTCATCGATGATATATTGTAAATAATTATTCATGCCTTTATTTTTTTGTTACACTGTTAATAAATAGTGTAGCCAATAGCCTTGATGTTTGTTCAAGTTGGGGGCAGCTAGGTGGCGCAGTGGATAGAGCCAACCCTGGAGTAAGGAAGACCTGAATTCAAATCTGACCTCACTGTATGATCCTTGGCAAGTCACTTAACCCTGTTTGCCTCAGTTTCCTCATCTGCAAAATGAGCTAGAGAAGGAAATGGCAAACCACTCCAGTATCATTACCAAAGAAAACCCCAACCAAACAACAAAATAGGGTCACAGAGAGTCAGCCACAATTCAACAACAAAATTGTTTAAGTTATGGGATTGGGAATTTGATAGAGAAAAAAAATGAGCAAATCTTGGAAAAGAGCTTTCTCCGGTTTATTAAATAGTAGGTATTTAATCAACTGGGATGAAGCTTAAGAGTTAATTAATTAGTGAGAGAAATGTTGCAATTTTAATAATCAGTGTGGAAATATCAGAACATACTCTTTGATCACATTAGAACTTGGAATAAGAATGAATAAAGAAAATGAGCTACTAGCAGTTAGAAAGAAAAGTGATCATCCAACTCAGGCTGTATGTGTGTGTTGACCTTGGAACCTTGATGCACCCACATAAAAGTATATGCAAAATATATCTCTTTCTTTCCACTATTATGGTCACTAACTTAACTCAGATATGTATCAACTCTTGCCCAGAGAGGCAACAAATCGTCCCCTATTTGTCCTTGCTTCCAGCCTCTCCCTTTTCCAGTCCGTTTCTCACATGGTGCCAAATGAATGTTTCTAAAATGCAGGTCTTACCATGTCACTTTCCTGCTTTAAAATCTTCAGTGGTCCCTTTTTGCCTCTATGAATAAAGTAGAAAGTTCTCAGTGTGACATTTAAAGACCTCTACAAAGTGGCTTCAGTTTATTCTCCCAAACATTTCACATCTTCCCCTTATAAATTCTGTGTTCCAGCTAAAATGGCCTGTGTTAATCATCACCATCCCCTAAACTTAGCATTCCATCTCTTGTCTACTCTCCTTGCCTTTGAATAGACTGTCCTTTTTTGCCCGGCAATCATTTCTTCTCAATTCACCTCTCCAATTCCTTGGCTTTCTTTAAAGCTCAGCACAGGAGACCTTTCCTTTCGCTCCTCAGTTGTTAGTAGGAAACTCTCTCTCCTGAAATTGTGTATTTATTTAATTGTGTACATGTTGTATCCTCAGTGGAATAGAAACTCTTTCATATTTGTCTCCTTGTCCCCAAGTGTGGGGGAGGGGGAGAACGTATTGGAATTCCTAGGGGTTTAGGATTAAGTCTCCCCTAGGGAGAGGAAGTAGAGTTTCCTAAGGTGAGAACCAGTTGAGGCCAAGGAGGCCAAGGGAAACACAGATTCTAAGGGAGAACGCTTTTTAGTTTGTTTTATTGAAGCGCCAGCCCTAGTCACTTCTGGTGGGGAATACTGCAGGGACAAGAGAGGAAGTACCTCACTGACTCTCGGGGGGGCCCTCCGTCTTACTTATACTATCCTTTTGTTTATAAGCCTCCAGATAATACGGAGTAGGTTCTAATGAGACCTTTGGTGGCGGTCAGGGTTAACTCTTAGTTCATATTTCAGTCTCTGCCTCAATTTGCAGGGCCTTTTTAGGATAGCATGTACAAAGTAGAATCAAAGGGTTGGGAGGAGATTTTTGAGGTCACTTGGTCTAATCTCCCACCCAGTGAAGGCTTTCTCTCTGTCTTGTCTTTGACAGATGGTCAGTGCTTGGATAATTCTAGTGACAGAGAGTTCATGATAAATACGTGGCTAGGGAATGCAGTATATAGAGTATTGGCCTGGGAGTCAGAAAGTCTTGAGTTCAAATCGGGCCTCAGACACTTACTAGCTGTGTGAACGCATCATGGTCAAATCACTTAACCTCTTTGTGCCTCAGTTTCCTCATCTGTAAAATGGGGATAATAATAATAGCACCTATCTCCCAAGGTGCTTGTGAGGATAAAATGAGATAACATTTGCCAAGCACTTTGCAAACTTTAAAGTATGTTATATATATACACACACATATACATTTATGTATGTATGTATAGCCACATACAGGTATATAGTATATATAAATGCTAGCTATCATCATTATTAAAACCATAACAATAATTATTATTTCAGCCCTTTTCTGAACAATTCTTCCTTATAACTTGCTAATTTTGCAGGCCAAAGTTGACCTCCCTATGACTTCTACCATCATTAGTGATGCAGAATCTGAACCTCACTCCTCTTCTATAGGATAGCCCTTCGGATTTTGGAGGATATCTTTCATGTCTTCAAATAGCTATTTAGGGTCACTTTAGCCTTTTCCTTATATCATAAGGGCAGCTAGGTGGCACAGTGGATAGAGTGCTGGGCCAGGAAGACCCTAGTTCTAATCCTGCTTCAGATGCTTGCTAGTTGTTTGACCATTGTCTCCCTCAGTTTCCTTATCTGTAAAAATATGGGGATCATAATAAGCATCTAACCTACAGGACTGATGTATGAATCAAATGAGATAACATATAAAGTGTTTAATAATCCTTAAAGCAGTGGTTCTTACGGTTTTGGGGCTCAGAACCCTTTAAAAGTGTTTATTGAGGACCTCAATATCTATCAATATTTATCACATTAGAAATTAAAATGTTTTAGTATTATTATAAAAAGAGTTTTTACCTAATGGACCCTCTGAAAGGGTCTCTGGGACCCCCAGAGATCCCCAGATCACACTTAGAACTGCTGCCTTAAAATACTATATAAATGCAAGCTATTATTATTATCAGTCCATCAATTAAATGCCTCCTGTGCACACAATCAAGCACTGTGCTGAGCTCTGTGGATATGGAGACAAAAGTGAAACAGTCCCTCCCCTCAACCCTCCTGGCCACCCTCCTCTGGATATGCTGCAGTTTATTGCTGTCTCTTTGGAAATGTGTGGTACAGAATTGGCTATTCCAGATGTGGTCAGTTATACGTGGAGTAGAACTATGACCTCCCTTGCACTCTTAACACAACCTAAGATAAAATTCCCTTTTTTTTTTTCAGGAAGCATATCACAGTGTTGACGCATAGTGAGCTGATGACCTCATTAGCTGTCATTGGTTTGCTTTTCATCTCTATGGAGATGTCTCCCACGTGTCAGTCCCAGTTACTCTCCAGAGCTCTAGTGGTGCATCTCCAATTGCCAATTGCACATTTTGAGCTGGATGTTCCACAGACACCTCAAACGCATCATTTCCAAAATAGAACTCATCATCTTTCCTCCCCAAACTTGCCACTCTTCTGAACTTCCCTATTTCTGCCAAGGACAATACCATCCTTCTAGTCACCCAGATTCGTAACTTTGGCATCTTCCTTGACTCCTCATTCTCACTCACCCTACATAACCACTCAGTTGCCAGATTTTGTCTTTTCTACTTTCAGAACATTTCTCTCATCTATCCCCTTCTTTTCACTCACACATTTTCCCCACCCTAGTTCGGGCCCATATCACCTCTTGCCTAGTCTCTTACGATACTTTCTCACTAGTGTCTTTGCCCTGAGCCTCTTACCACTCCAGTCTGTGCTACACATGGCTGCTAAAGTACAGATCTGACCATGTCACATCATATACACCATTCCTCTCCTCCCATTTAACAAACTCCTGGGGTTCCCAATATTCTCTGGGATCAAATATAAATTCCTCTGTTTGGTATTTGAAATTCTTCCACACCCGGCCCCAACTTTATTATATTTACAACTTCAATATACATTATTCTCCTTACATACTCTAAGGTCCAGCTAGCCTGGTCTTTGTACTGTTCCTCACATAGGACTCTCCTCCCACCTCTAGCCTTAGCACTAGCTCTTCCCATGCCTGGAATGCACTCCCTTCTCACCTCTGCCCCTCAGAATTCCTGGTTTCCTTTAAGACTTAGCTTAATGACCACTTTCTGCATGAGACATTCTCCAGTCCTCCCAGCTGCTAGTGCTTCCACCATCACCCCCAAATTTGCCTTGAATCTGTTTTATATTTATATGCTTAGATGTGAGGGGTGGAGCCAAGATGGCAGAGTAAAAGCAGCAACTTGCTTGAGCTCTCCCCCAAACCCCTCCAAATACCTATAAAAAATGGCTCTAAACAAATTCTAAGGCAGCAGAACCCACAAAAAGAGTGAAACAAATTTCCAGCCCAAGACAACCTGGATGATTGATCAGAAAGGTATATTTCGCCAGACTGGTAGCAGAGCACAGCGTGGCATGGGCGCACAGGCCGCAGTCAACCTGGAGCAGGCCTCAGAGGACTGAATCTCGGGCAGCTGTGGCAGTTTCCAGACTCCTCCATCCAGGAATGCCAAAGACAACTTAGAAGGTCAGTGGGAAAAGTCTGTTTTCTGCTGTGTTGAGAGAGGAAGGTGGGGTCTCAGTTCCAGTTCCCCAAGATGGCCCTGGGGTGGGCAGCTGCTTCTGAGCTTCCAGCCCACAGACTGAGGGGAAATCGAGTGGCTGATCAGAGGGGGATTGCAGGGATCTCTCTGATGGTGCTGAGGCAGGAATCTCTTGCTTTGCCCATGCTTGGATCTAGGTCACAGTTCTGGACGGGGGTCCTAGGGTGAGGAGGAGCACTGGCACAGTGAAGTTTGTACTGGCTGTGGACAGGAAACCCTCTTCACAGTTCCAGGACAGAAAGGAGTGCTTGTGGTCACTAATAGACCGCAGCACAGGCCAGGAAAGGAATAAACACCTTGCCCCTTATCATACCACCTTTCAAGAACTGAAAATTTATGGGCCCTTACAAGTAACTCTGAAAACAGCTATAAAACCCCCGAAGCTTGGGACAGTACATTCTCCACATTGGAAGCAGACTCTTACCTTAACAAAGAGTTTAAAATTCAAGTAATTGGCTGGGATCATGAGCAAGCAGCGCAAAAAGAGTCAGACTATATTATCTTACTTTGGTGACAAAGAAGATCAAAATATACAACCAGAAGAAGACAACAAAGTCAGAGCTCCTACATCCAAAGCCTCCAAGAAAAATATGAATCAGTCCCAGGCCTTGGAAGAGCTCAAAAGGGATTTTGAGAAGCAAGTAAGAGAAGTAGAGGAAAAACTGGAAAGAGAAATGAGAGTGATGCAAGAAAATCACGAAAAACAAGTCAACAGCTTGCTAAAGGAGACCCAAAAAATACTGAAGAAAATAACACCTTCAAAAATAGCCTAACCCAAATGGCAAAAGAGGTCCAAAAAGCCAATGAGGAGAAGAATGCCCTAAAAAGCAAAATTGGCCAAATGGAAAAGGAAGTCCAAAAGCTTACTGAAGAAAATACTTCCTTAAAAATTAGAATAGAGCAATTGGAAGATAGTGACTTTATGAGAAATCAGACACAGTAAACAAATCCAAAAGAATGAAAAATTAGAAAACAATGTGAAATATCTCATTGGAAAAACAACTGACCTGGAAAATAGATCCCAGGAGAGAGAATTTAAAAATTATTGGACTATCTGAAAGCCATGATCAAAAAAAGAGCCTAGACATCATCTTTCAAGAAATTATCAAGGAAAACTGCCCTGATATAGAGGCAAAATAGAAATTGAAAGAATCCACAGATCTCCTCCTGAAAGAGATCCCCAAAGGAAAACTCCTAGGAATATTGTAGCCAAATTCCAGAGTTCCCAGGTCAAGGAGAAAATATTACAAGCTGCCAGAAAGAAACAATTCAAGTACTGTGGAAACACAATCAGAATAACACAAGATTTAGCAGCTTCTACATTAAAGGAGCACAGGGCATGGAATATAACATTTGGGAGGGCAAAGGAAATAGGATTACAACCAAGAATCACCTACCCAGCAAAACTGAGTATAATCCTTCAGGGGAAAAAATGGTCATTCAGCGAAATAGAAGACTTTCAAGCATTCTTGATGAAAAGACCAGAGCTGAATAGAAAATTTTACTTTCAAATACAAGACTGAAGTGGAACATGAAGAGGTAAACAGGAAAGAGAAATCATAAGAGACTTATTAAAGTTGAACTGTTTACATTCCTGCATAGAAAGATGATATTTATAACTCATGAGACCTTTGTCAGTACTAGGGTAGTTGGAGGAAAAGAAATTATATGTATGTATAGATAGATAAATAGATAGATAGATAGAGGGCACAGGGTGAGTTGAAGATTAAGGGGTCATATTTGGAGAATAAAATTAAGGGATGAGAGAGGATTATATTTGGAGAAGAAAGGGAGAGGTAGAATGGGGTAAATTATCTTACAAAAAAAATAGAAAAGAAAATGCTCTTACAGTGGAAGCAGGGGAAGGTGAGAGGGAATGAGTGAATCTTATTCTTATAGGATTTGGCTTATGGAGGGAATAACATACACATTCAACTGGGTAAGGAAATCTGTCTTACCCTATGGGAAAACAGGAGGAGAAGGGGACAAGAGAGCAGGTGGATGATAGAGAGGAGGGCAGATTGGGAAAGGGGGCAATCAGAAGCAAATACTTTTGAGGAGGGACGGGGTCAAAGGAAAGAATAGAATAAATGGGAGGGCAGGATAGGATTAAGGGAAATAGAGTTAGTTCTTCACAACATGTCTACTATGGAAGTGTTTTGCATAACTGCACATGTATAACCTATATTGAGTTGCTTGCCTTTTCAATGAGGGTAGTTGGGGAGGGAGGAAGGGAGAAGAATTGAAACCTAAAGTTTTAAAAACATATGTTTAAAAAAACTGTTTTCACATGCTACTGGGAAATAAGAAATATAGGAAATAGGGTACAGAGGTCTGTCCTGCCCTACAGGAAAATAGAAGGGGAAGGGGATAAGAGGAGGGGGGAAGAGACAGAAGAGAGGACAGATTAGGGGAAGGGATATTCAGAATGCATGCCATCTTGGGGTCGGGGGAGGGGTGAGATGGGGTAAAAATTTGGAACTTAAAATCTTGTGGAAGTAAATATTGAAAACTGAAAATAAATAAATTTATATTATATGCTTAGATGTATGGGCAGCTAGGTGGTGCGGCAAATAGAGTGCCAGGCCTATAGTCAGGAAGACTCATTCTTCTCAAGTTCAAATCTCGCCTCAGACACTTACTAATGGTGTAATCCTGGGCAAATCACTTAACCCTGTTTGCCTCAGTTTCATCATCTGTAAAATGAGCAGGAAAAAGAAATAGCAAACCACTCAAGTAACTTTGCCCCAAGAAAAGCCCAAATGGGTCGCAGAGAGTCAGACGTGACTGAAAAATGACAACAACAACTAACTTAGATATACATATTTTTGTTTTGAATATACAGTTATCCCTTCCACGTTGTGACTTTCCCCCTTGTGGTTTCGATATATCACAAGTTGGCATAAGAAATTAAATAGGAATTTTGGGGGAGTTTTGCAGAAGCCACAGATGACACAGAAAAAATTTAGAGACTCAGAAATGCATAAAATATATGTGTAGTATAATATCATTTTATCTTTTAACACCATAATAACTCAGACTTCTCTGGTGCAAAGAGAGGGCCAAAAAATTTTACACAGATTTTCCAGATCATGGGGATACTGGGTCCTTACTCCCCAGGAGGCGGAAGGGACAACCATACTTAGTAATATGCATGTCTCCCCTGTTCCCCTGAGGATACAGTTTTGACTTTATTTTTATATTCCCATTGCCTGTCATTGAGCCTGGCACATAATAGGTAATTGATTGATTGGTTGATTGTGGTAAATTAAAACCCTCATGTGTTTTGTTTTTTTTTCATATGAACTACTATCAAGTCAACCTTCCTAGTCTGTATTTATGTAATCGATTAAAAACAAGCAAAAAAAAAATAACCAAACCCCAGAAATGTAGATCGTTACATTGATTTCAGTTAAATTTCATTTTTATTAAATGTGGTTCATTGTTCCAACCTGTCAAAGTCTTTTTTGACTTCCAATAGTTTGCCACCCAACAGTTATCATCAACATGAGCATCACTGGACTGTAGGATGAGACCTCTCATAGGCCATTCCCTAGAACACCAGCATTTCACATTCCATTTAAAACTTTGGGACCAACTAATTTGGTCATTATCTGTCATTAACTGTCATTAAAGGGCAAAGCTTTGGGGAGACATATGCAGCTGGCTCATTTACTGCGTTCCCTATACCCTGCCTTGTGACCTGGTACTGACTTTATTGGCTCTATTTGTCCCCTGCCCACCCAAGAATCCCTTGCTACCCTAACAGCCTGCCATCCTGGAGCCCTTTGGAATTTATGTTCCACAGAAACCCAGTTTCCTGACCTGGCCCAGTTTGTGTTCTCTCTGCTTCTCATTCAGACTTCTTCCTTCAGATTCACATCCTTTCCTGTGGAGGGCATTTTCCTCTGTGCCAGTCACTAATCAGTATTATGAATCAGTCCCCAGTGGGGATACACCATCATACCTCAATAACAGTTACTCTTTCAAAATCTATGTAATCTATTTTATATTGCCTTCTCTCTAACCTTGTTGCAATGATCTACCAATCTTGAGGTCATTCTCTCCTTGCTTAAATGACCAGATATCATCTTCTGAAAACTTAATATTCATACTGATGATCACTGTAACACCCTGATTGTGCTATTCCTCAACCTTCTTAGCTCCAATGCCTTCTTTCTTTTTTCCACTTCAACCAGACACTAGCATGTTCCTACCTTGGACCTCACTAACCTGAGGAACACTCCTTATGGCAGCACCATTTACTTAGTCTCCTTCTATTGAAACCTTGGCATTATCTTTGACAATTCCTTCTCTTTTGCCTTTCAGCTCTAATGAATTATCAAGTCCTTTCAATTTCACATCCCCATCATCCTTCTCATTCCTCACATCCTTTCTTCTCTAATTCCACTGCCACTCTCCAAGTGCATACCTTCTTTACTACACATCTGTACTGTTTTGTACTAGTCTCTTTTAAACTTTCCTGCTACCAGAATTATCTTTGCTCGAAAATCTTAAGTGGCTGCCTACCAAGTAAAGTTCCACTCCTTTGGTTGACATTCAGAGCCCTACACAATCCAGCATCTTCTTTATGCACTTGTGAAATACAGTCTTGTCTTTACCATCCAAGTTTCATGTTGCCCCTTTTACCTAGCTGACTCACCAATGGAGCAGGGATTGGAAGAGCTGGGTTTATGGAGGGAGAGTATACACTGAAAATGGTGGGTACTTGATAAACATTTGTTGAATTGAATCAATACACGAGCTCTTTCTCCTAACTCTGTCACAGGGAAACTTGATAAGCATGCTCAATGTCTTCCTTGTGAGTTTCTTCATTAAAATCACTGATTAAAAATGTTGAACAAGATGGGCCCAAAGTCAAAGTTCTTCTAGGCTGACATCAATCTATTAGCCAATCCTTTTGGTCTGGGCATTCAACCAGCTGCCAATTTATGTAAGTGTCCTATCAAGAAGTCTAGCTTATATACTGCATCTGTGGTATTCCCTGGGTCTATTAGTAATACTAACAAAACTCTAACAAAAAAAAAGAAGTGAGGTTAGCCTGGCATGACTTTATCTTAGTGAAGCCTTGCAGGTTCCTAGTGATCATCTCTTTTTATATGTTCCTAAGGTATGTGACAGGGGACCCCAGGGTTAAATCTCTCTTTTCAAGGGTTCACTTACATGTGTACCATTGATGGGAGGGTAGAGGTAGAGGGAGACTGCTAGAGATAATGTCTCTCTCTGGTGTCCATCTTGTGTGAAGGACAAGGCCCTTTTCCACACTATAAATTGCTGAACTTGGGGATTAGAATGGAGATCTGCTCAGTAGGGTGGCAAGGAAGTAGGCCAGAGGATTGTGGGAACGGGTTTCAGGTCTCTATGTGGGAGAGGGGAGAATTCACCTCTACCCCAGCTCCTCTGGAATTCCAAGAGCCCCTCTATTCATTGTGGCCAAGGTCTCTGCTTCAGCCCACTTGCCACTGAGCTTTGGTTCCCATCTTGGGTTGGACCATGGGGTCCCAGTCTCCCCTAAGTCATCCTAGATAAATAGTCTACCTGCATTGTGGAGGACACCTCAGTCTTGAATATTCACCCCTCTAGAAAGCCAGAAACTCCTGAGCTTATATCACCCTCTGCCACTGTCTGTTTGATGTTGCTACATTTTTCTCACCGATTTAGAGTATCATCAAATGAAATGCAAGGCTAATACCTCCATTCTACGGAGGAGGAGACTGAGGACCAAGGAGTGAAGTGACTTGTCCAAAGTCACACAGCCAGTTAATAGTAGGATGTGGGTCTCCTGATTCCCAGTTAGATGTTATTTCCATCACACCAGGCTTCTAAGGACTGTCTAACACTGCTCTGCCTTGTGCTTTGTCTTCTGTCCACAGATAGGCAGAGGTGTTAGGCATTCTGTGCTGAAGTTTCTGACACTCCACTGGCTAGTTCACACTAATGGCCCCTGGAGAGTCTGCCAGCTTCCTAGAGACAGAGCTGAGGTAGTGTGAATAAGGGCTCTTGATGTCTAGGGAGCAAGGGGGGAAAGGGGGACAGAACACTGATGGGACCAGAAGCTTCTTGGGTCTAGGTTTTCATGGGGCCCTTTGAAAATGCCTGGTGATCCTCTGAGACATATCAAGGGCTAGGCCTGGGGATCTGGGGTCTTCAGAAGATGGGTACTCTCAGAGATGAAAGACACCCCCTATTCAATAACCCTGACACCAAAAGGCCTTGGTACCATGGGAGATGGTGGCTGAAGTTGTCCCTGGTGGCCCCAGCTCCTCTATCCATCAGCTTCCTATGTTGGCTTCCTCCTAATCTGAGGAGGAGATGGAGACTTTTACATGTAACAAACAGCAGGTCTGTATGAACACACTGGGGGCCCCCTGTAGGCATCTTGCAATGCCCCATGCTGAATAAAAGCTGATAACCAGTTAGTAGAACTCACTGAGAGATGAACAGAGATCACAGATTCCCTTCCAGATTGAATCTGGGGCCCAACACCAGAGGCTTGGCCCATCCAATGAAGCCTCTTGAGGTTTGGGCCCGAGGACAGATGAAAGTGCAGAAGCTGTTCCTTCTCAAGGTTGGCCTGCCTCTCAGGAAGAGAAGGTTCTAACTGATCCAGAGAGCTGAGGTCTAGGCCTCTCCTTTACTCTGCTTCCAAGGCAGGAAAGGAGTATCTTGTTGACTGAGGTCTACTCCCTTCATTGTGGTTGTTTTCTGAGCAGAAAAATGAGACCTCAGTGGCCTAGCAGAAGAGGCCTGGAGCTGTCCCCAGGGAGCCAGGCATAAGCTTCTGGTGGAGACAGTCTATTCTCTGTCTAGAGTCAGCAGTGAGGTGAAGGGAGAGAGACAGTTCAGATAATTCTCAGTGGCGTTGCAGGGGATGGGGCCCCCATTCCAATGTGCTCTCACACACAGCTATCCACATATACCCACAGACTTACACATACATGCTCACCTGATTACCCACACTCTTGTAATCTCACATGTGTCCACAGGGGAAGAGAGGGGAAGCTAAGAGATCCTTCAGAGGTTGAGACAGGAATAGAGACATATCCTGAGGGAATTGGAATAGCACTGAGGCATGGGAGTGCTAAGAAGGGTAAATGGAAGCAATACGAAAGCCACTTGGTTGGAGGAAGTGGGGGAAGGGGCACTGGCAAGCTTGTTCCAGATATATTGCTCCTTAAGACAAATATAAGGAACCTGAGATGCTGGGGACTGGGAGAAAACAGAAAAGCTGTGGGGGTTCAGCCAGAAGGTGGTCCAATGAGGGAGATATGTGGAGAATATGTCCCAGAGACTGGTCTTCATAAGCAGCTCAGCTTTTCCCAGGGGGCCAGGATGACAGGCAGGCTCATCCCAGAATCCTGTGGGGAAAAGAGACGAGATGAGCATAAGGGATTGGGTACAAATGTGCCAGGGAGCAAAAGGAGGAGACAGTAAGTATTAGATAAGGGAAAGGGTTCTGGGTTTGGGGCCAGAAGGCCATATTTGAATTGTGGCTCTGCCACTTACAATCTGTGTGACTTTAAGCAAGTGTTTTAACTGCCTTTGGCCTCAGTTTCTTAGTTTGTAAAATGAGAGGATTGGACTAAATGATTTCTGAAGTGCCTTCTAGGTTTGAATCCTATCATTGTTAGGAGAAAGGAAAAAAAAGTCTATTTGCTTTGGAGACTTAATCAGGTCCGTGGGAGCCATTGTGCAGAGCAAGGTGGTCTCCATAGATGGAATGGCCCCCAGCAAGTCGTCTGCTCGGCCCCCAGGTAGGAGCCTAGGATTTGGGTATCTCTGGGTCGGCTGCTGCTGCTCTGCTCAGACTGAGATCCTTGAGGCCCCCAAAGAATCAAAAAGCCAGGGCTGAAGCTTCACCCCTGTTGTTCCAATGGTGCCCACCAGGGGGAGACCCTGCTC